>NW_022900931.1:66919534-66921774 GCF_012274545.1 Fukomys damarensis
GGCGGGGCGGGGTCCTGGCTCTGTTACTCACCCTGTACCATATGTAAATACCGACAGAAACTTCAATAAACTTTATTTCAAACACGTCTCCGCCTGCCCAGAGGGCGGGTCCGGGTCCAGCGATCTCCGTCTGCGGGTGGGGACGCCGTGCTGCCCCACGATGTCAGATGTCTTCTTCATCGTAACTAACAGCGCCTGAGGATGCAGTCGGTGATCTGCACACCCAGGTCAGAGGGGGTGAGTGCTTGGCACGGCTGTGGCCACTTGGAGTGATGTGACGGTCACTCGGCCTCCCTCTGCGTTCCTTCCCGAGCCCCGCCTGGACCACCGTGCCGATCTGTCTGTCAGCATGGACGTGTGCCGCTTTACACCGCGTGCGTCTGGGGGGTGAGCGCACAGCACAGCGCCCCTCCTGCGTCGCACCAAGGGCTCCAGCCGGCAGCCCGAACACACGGAGACGTCCCTGAGCGCACTGAAGGAATCCTGGCTGAGCGGCTCCCCGCACAGGAACAGCGAGTCCCCTCGTGCTGCAGCCTGTCGCAACAACTGCTGCCTGTTTGCTGCAGTCACCCCGGGCCAGCCGGTTTCCTCCTGCACAGGATCCCCCGACACCAGGCGGAGAAGGAGCACACTTCCGGCAGGGCGGGAGGCTCAGACAACTCCCCACCCGGAGATCTAGAACAGCTCCCCTGTTCACCGAACCTGTTCAGAGAAACCTTTTTGTTTTTATTTGCTTCTTTATTTTTGCAGTGCTAGGGAGGACCCCCAGGCCTCTTAGGTGAGCCCCACCTGGCATCCGGTGAGCTGACTCCTGGAAGGGCCTGGGAGGGAAATGCAGTACCAGGCCTGGCTCTCACCTGTCTAGTTCTGCTTATCCTCTTAGAGGGGCAGGAAGGGCCGTGTCAGAGCCACACCCGAGCTGGAGATGTTCCCACCAAGGCTGCTGATGGATCCCCCCAGGAACCCATGAACCCATTTCATGGAGAAGGAAACTGAGGCACAAGGCCTGAGGTCACCCAGCTGGTGAGGTGCGGAACACAGCCCACGCCTGGGCCAGGACGCTCCAGAGTCGACTTTATTTCTGCCTTATTTACTGCGACAGGTCTCTGCCCACCCATCCTGTGACCTTGAGCAAGTCTTCTAATCTCTGGGGCTTCGGTTTCCTCTGGGGGTGGGTTTAGAAGGATTCCAAATTGCTCTGGAACTGGGAGGGCAGTGTGGGTAGGTTTGCAGAAAAGAATTCATATTCAGTAGGGCCAGACTCCCTGAGGGAAATATTCTGAGTCATTTTCCATGATTCCAGGAATTTCTGAAGGTCACACTGGAGATTTGCAGTGGCAAGTATGTTTCAGCTTTTTGGGTTAAAAGTAGTTGATTCATACTGGCTGCTTGGACCTGCATTTGGAGGGTGCTGAAGGTTTGTTCAGTGGGAAAGAACATCCCTATCGATTGGTGCTGCCTGCCACAATGATCAATTGGTGCTGTCTACCTTGCCTGCAGCATGGGAGGTAGTGATCTAAGTGCTGAATATTCACTGGCTTTGTCAAGAATTTAACCTAAAATTCTAAAGTTTGTGTTCTTTTAAAATACCAGCCAGGCATGCTGGCACACATCTGTAATCCCATCACTTGAGAGGCTGAGGCAGAAAGATTGCTGTGAGTTCAAGGCCAGCCTGGGCTATATAATAAGTTAAAGGCCAACTTGAACTCAGCAATAAAATAAAATAAAATACCAAAGACAGCCAAGTGTGGTGGCACATGCCTCTACAACACTGGTAACTCGGGAGGCTGAGGCAGGAGGATTGAAAATTTAAACCCAGCCTAGGAAACTTAGGGAGACTGTGTCTTAAAATGAAAACAAGCAAAACAAAACCAAAAAACCTTTTAAAAGGGTTAAGAATGTAAGTCAATGGTAGAGGACTTAACATGAGATCAATTTCCATACTGCAAACAAACAAACAAACAAGCAGACAAAGAAACTATGTTTGAAGAACTCTTAAAAAAATATAGCAAGCCAAAGAAAAAAGACAAATGAGAAACCAAAAGTTAAGTAAAAAGTCAAGTCTTGTTTTGGAAATGGAATGAGATCCCGCAGTTGAAGACCTGTGAAGTTCTACTATGTATTTAAAACAAACCAGGGGCCAGGAGGTCTAGCTCAGTGGTTCCACCGCCTGCCTCAAAAAAGCAAGGTCTGGAGTTTGATTCCCAGTACCACACACACAAAACAACAAACAACAACAA
>NW_022900931.1:66921806-66927677 GCF_012274545.1 Fukomys damarensis
AAAAAAACCCAGAATGCCCTGAGCCCAGAAACCCCTTCCCTCTGAGGCATTTCGGACTTTGAATCTGTGACTGGCAGTGCCCTGAGCACATTCTGCCCCTTGTGCGCAGGTTTCAGTCCTGGCACAGGTGCGCGGGTTCACACCCTGGAAGTTGGGTCGCCTCTCGCAGGCCTGGGCAGTTCCCCACTCTGCTGTCCTTTGGGCAGCGCCCCTCACTGATTCCCAGGGCTGTGGAGAGCAGTCCCCTAATTCCTCAGGAGATTCCTGTGCACCGCTTTACATGTGAGCCCTGAGTCTTTTGCATTCTGAACCCAAGGAGGTTTTGTTGCTGTCATCACACTTCAACAGGGCGTAAGGAGGCTGAGGGACCCTCCCAGGCCCACAGCGGGCACCTGGCACCCTGGACTCTCCCATGCCTGGTGTCACCGCTAATTCACTCCCCTCCATACTGAGGCCACACCGCCCTTAGTGGAGTCCAGGACCCTTTCTCCTCACTATCCAGGGCCCTCTACTGTTTACAGAACAACATCACACATTAGCAGGGACGCGGGGCAACTCTGGGACTTATTTAAAGGCCCACATAGCAGAAATTATTTTCCTTTTTCAGTCTTATTCTCTCCTGAAATCCAGAGGCTCTATAACCACTGGGAACACAATGGATTGGACGTAGAACCAGGACCCTGTGTTTCTGCTTTTAAACTACATGTTGAATAGATTTCCAGAATATCAACTGTGACCAGCCGGGTGTGGTGGCATTCACCTGTAATCCCAGCACTCGGGAGGCTGAGGCAGGAAGATCGCTGCTAGTTAGAGCCAGCCTGGGCTACATAGTGAGTACAAGGCCAGCCTGAACTACATAACGAGACCCTCAAAAAACAAAACAAGGGGGCTGGGGCTTTGGCTCAGTAGTTCCACTGCCTGCCTCCAAGCGAAAGGTTCCAAGTTCAACCCCCCTTACCAAAAGAAAACAAAATACAAAAACAAAAGGAATTTAGGGCTGGGTATGTAGCTCAGCGCTGTGCCTGCCTGGTATGCAGAGGCCCTGAGTTGGATTCCTGGCACCAGAAAAAAAAAGCGGGGGAAAGGAAAAGGAATATAAACCAACACACACATGAAAGCACATGTGTTTTGGGAAATCATAGCTATTTTTTATTAAAATAATATGTTTCTGTAAACACGGCATGAGTTTACTAAAATACATATTTACAGCTGTAAAATTTTTTATCCCCAGCACTGCAAAAAAATTAAAAATTTTAGTCTGAACTTCAGATTAAGAAATACACATTATGTGAACTATCTGTAGAAATAAAAACATAAACAGAAGGCTTTTGGTTTTGTTTGTTTGCTTTGTTGGCTGTGGTACTGGGGATTGAACCCTGGCCTTAGGGATTTAGCTCAGTGTGCCACCACCTGCCCTGTACCAAAAAACAAAACAAAACAAAACACGAACCCTGGCCTCATACTGAGCTACACCCCTAGCCGTTTAGTTTTTCAGAGCGTTTATTGACTGGTGCAGAATTAGGGAACCCTTTGAGAGAAGTGCTGTGGTCCCCCCAGATTCTGCACCCACTTCCGGGGCTTCCTTGACCTCTTGGGGGTTTGGCCAGACTCTGGGATGTGCTGGGAAGCATGGCTGCCCCCCCCCCGCAAGGCCCCCCCCCGCAGAAGTGGGCACAGAGGCTGGGGCGAGGGGAGCAGGAAGGGAGCATGGCCACCTGATGTGGCCCGGGCTGGAATCTTTCCACTTCACCCTGAATGAGGTCGAGGGGAACTGCAGAATCGCTGATCATCGCTTCCTGGCGCTGCAGGAAGAACGGGGGCCACTCAGAAACACAAAGGGCCCAGCTGCAGCTGACTAGCAGCAGGCACCTGGGGAGAGGACGCAGGATGGTGCAGGCTGGGGGAGGGCCTGGCCGTCCCTCCTTCCTCTGTCCACCCCTTGGTCGCTCTGCTCAGCATCCCTGACCACCAGCCGGGCTCTGGGGGGCTCTGAAGGGAAGCTGACCACAAGGCGGGCTGCTGGGCTTCCTGGGTCAGCACAGGCCCAGGCAGGTGGGGGCCGCACAGGACTTGTGTCGAGAGTTGAGGGAGAGGGTTCTCTGGAGGGAGCCACTCCGATCCGGGCATCTGGGCAGGGAGCCTGCAGGAGACCTGGGCCCGAGGCCAGTGCTGAGCTCTGGAGAGGGCCAAGCTGAGAGGCAGCAGAGACGGTGCCCTCTGAATGAAGGCTTTGCCGCAGCTTAGGCAACTACAGCAAGACCCAGAGCCGGTCGCAGAGGGCAGGCCTGTAACCCCAGCACTCCAGGGCCTCAAGTTCAAGGCCAGCCTGGGCTACAGAGCGAGACCTTGTCTCAAAAGACAACTGAGAAAGGAAAAGGGAATGAAGGCACCCAGGAAAGAGGGGTCCATGCGGGGGTGTGCGCATGGGAGCTGGCTGGCTGCCCAGAGCAAGGGGGCGGCCCCTGTGACCTTCATGCCCAATGGGATGCACAAGGTGTATTGGTCACTGGCGCTGTGTAACAAATCCCATGCACTTGGCGGCCCGGCCGACCCACATCTCACCTCACTGTGCCCGTCAGGTCTCAACTTTCTCTCAGCACAGCAGTTTGGTTCCTCGAGGATATCACAGACGTCTTGCTCTGATGCCCTCTGATTCCTGGACCCTCTGCCCGGCCATCACCTGGTAGGGCCTGGCCCACCGCAGATGCTCCTTTCTGGTTGGTGTCATATCAGCTGTCACCTGCTCTGAGTGATGTCCGGTCCTATTCACGGCGTCCCCTCATTCAGAAGGACAGGACACTCCTGAGTGTGCAGGTAGAGGTGGGAATCTTGGGGGTAAGTTTATTTTTAGTTTTAGAGGTTTCTGTTGCTTTTGTGGGGAGGGGGTTGGAAGGGGGTTTGGTACCAGGGATCAGACTTGGGATCTTGTGCTTGCCAGGTAGGCGCAGCACCACTGAGCTAAACCCCTGGCCCTAGTTTTTTTTTTTTTTTTTAGCTGGAAAACAGACCTTTATTAGTCTGGCCAGACGACACTCCCGGAGCCAAGTAGCTCCGAGATCCCTGGCCCTAGTTTTAGGGATTGTTTTGGTACCGGGAATAGAACTCAGGCCCTTGTACTTGTGAGGCAGGCAGTGCAACCACTGAGCCAAATTCCCGGCCCCCTAATTGTAGTTTTTGAGATAGGGTCTCACTGTATAGTCCAGGCTAATTTTGAACTCACTACATGGCCCAGGCTGGCCTTGCATTCACAGTGATCCTCCTGCCTCAGCCTCCCCAGTGCCGGGATTACGGGTGTGTGCCACCACACCCAGCCTTGGTCATTTAAAAATCCTGCCTCCCGTAGGTGGCAGTGAGGGTGGAGGGACTTCTTAGGGGTAGGGATTTAACCGACTTGGGGGCCTTGGCAGGGCAAGGTGGTATAGGACAAGGTCCGGAGGGGTCACTCCTTCTGAAAGTCCCTTCCCCATGCTGGAAGGAAGGACTCACAAGGATTAACCCGTGACCCTTTAGTTATCCAGGAGATAGCAGGACAAACACCTGTGCAAAACTCAGATGTTTACAGCAGCATCATTCATAATAGCCGAAACGTAGAAGCCATGCAGATGCCCATCGATAGATAAGTGGATAAAGAAAATGTGGTCTGTCCATAGAAGGGGAATATTACTCAATCATGAAAAGGAACAAAGTACACAGCTGCGATATGGAGGAACCTTGAAAATAAAGCTAAGCAGAAGCCAGGCACAAAGGCCCATATGCTGTGAGCTTTCATGTCCATGAAATGTTTAGAAGAGAGAAATCTACACAGATGGAAAGGGCATTGTTCGGCTGAGGCCACAAGTGGGTGGAGGACCGAGGGTGAGCTGGTGAGACCTGGTGCATCTCTGAGAAATGAAAATACCCTAAAGTTGGGCTCAAGGAGACAACAGCACAACTGCATGCTAATTAAAAGCCATTGAATTATGCACTGGAAGTGGGTGGATTGTATGGTATGTGAATTCCATCTCAATAAAGATTTTTTTTAAAGAAAAGATATGCTGTCTTTAGTCACCGAAACAAGAAGTCATGATGTCATTGTGTCTCACTTAATGTCACCAATAGAAGTAAAAATACTCTGTGAGGAGGAGGGGAGGCCACGGCGAGGGCCGCAGGAGCTAATTCATTCTCTATCAGAGGGGAGGAAAATCCAGACAATGTGCGTCGGAGAAATAGCCAGAGCATGATTGTTATTCAGAGATGACAAGGCAAGGAAGAGAAGGAGCTGCGAAAAATTACAAAGGAGCAGGATTAGGGGTGGAACAGGCTGAATTATTTCACTTGGAACCCCTTGGGGACCATGAGATTCTTCTTCTGTTTTCCATTAAACCACCAGCACCTATTGATTTACTCAGGAAATCCATTTTAATTTAAAATAAAAATAAAATATGACCCCCCAGTGCTGATTCATTTACTTGAGTGGTTCTCAACCCGGGGTGTGGGCACCGCCTCGAGACATTTCCGGGGTTCACACTGGGGGAGGCCAGGTATGGACAGGACAGTTACAAAGACCAGAGGACGCCCTGGGCCACAGTTAGGGGTCTGGCTTGTTTCATCATCAGAGGCCCATCTTTGGTGTCTATGGCTCCTGCTTCCCTGCATGCTGTGCTTACCTCTCTCTGCCTCAGTTTACACACGTGTAGAACGGGGGTCGGCCAGACGTGATGGTGCACATCTGTAATCCCAGCGCTCAGGAGGCTGAGGCGAGAGGATCTGCGCCTGAGCTTCATAGCAAGTTCAAGGCCATCCTGAGTCAGATCCTGTCTCGAAAACACAAAATAAAAAATGGGGTAATAGGCCGGGTGTGGTGGCTCATGCCTGTAATCCCAGCACTGGGGAGGCTGAGGCAGGAGGATTGCTATGAGTTTGAGACCAGCCTGGACTACATAGTGAGTTCCAGGTCAGTCTCAACTACATAGTGAGACTCCGTCTCAAAAAACAAAAAAATCCTACCAAAAACAAAACCAAAAAAACCAGGGGTAATACAGATGCCCTGCTGAGAAGGCCTGGGCACCTGCATGCCGAGGGGCTGTAAGAGGAGGCGCTCTGTCTCTGCTGGTCAACACTGCCCTCACACTCTGCTCTAGCAAAGAATGGCGCTTGCCCAGGCCTGTGGTCCAGGGGGTGGAAGGCTTCTCCGAGGTCCAGGCCCCGGTGGGGCAGGGAAAGAATGCCGGGAGCTGAGCTGACCCGGGAGTCCCCAAAGCGTCTGAGAGCAGCTCTGGGAAGGCCGGGACTGGCCTGCTGACCCCCGGGGAGGCTGCTCCCAAGCAGGGTGCAGCCCTGTGGCTCCCGGTCTGGTTCACCTCTTAGGCAGCTCTCGCCCCACACCCTGCAACACTGAGTTGGGAGACAGGAAGTGTCGGCCAAGGTCACACAGTGGCTGAGGGATCCCCACCAGGCTAAACCCCGGCTCCGGCTCTGGCTGGCTGCCCTCGGGGACTCGCTGGCTGGTCCTAGAAGGGACAGAGCCTTTCCTCTCAAGACTGCTGCCCAGCCCTCTCACCCATCCGGACAGGGAGAGTTCTTTGCACCCAGCCTGTGCACGTACTTTTTCCAGCCCCGGTCCGGCCGGGGAGGAGCCTCGCTGTACCCCTCTAGGTGTGAGGTAGGGGTAGGTAAGGGGTCCAAAGAAAAACCAAGATGTGTTGGTGAAACTCAAAAGGTTCGCTCCCCTTGTCAGTTTAGGGAGATTTTCTCTGGGAAAGGATCTTTACCATCCTCCTTGGGCAGGCGTCAGGGAGACCCCGGGAAGTGGAGAGGTCGCCCGGATTTGGGGACAGGGCGCAGGGCCCAGGGCTGGGGTCCTCCGGAGAAGGCCCTCCCCTCATTTCCGGC
>NW_022900931.1:66928672-66929249 GCF_012274545.1 Fukomys damarensis
TCACTCCCCGGGGGCCTGAGCTCAGAGCTGCCCCCGGCGCCCCCTCGGCTCCGGCACCCCCATTCCTCATACGCCTCCTCCTCTCCACCCCCCAAGCAGGTCGGACGCCTGGGTCCCTCACTGCCGGGGGAGGGGGCAGCGGCGAGGACTGGGAGCCCCGGGGTGTTTCTGGGGGAGCCGGCAGGGGGGGCTGGACGTCCCTCCCCAGCGCGTCGGACAGCTGACCTATCCCTGCCGGAGGTGAGACGGAGCTTTTTATTAATCGGAGGTGGGTGGATGTGGAAATAGGGTTCGCTGAACCCCCTGGTTCTGGAGAGAGGACCTGGCCCCTCTCCTTCCGGGGGCTGTAGAAGTGGGAGTCCCCTGCTCTTTCTCCTGCCCAGCCGCGGGCCGGAGGACCCGGGAAGAGTCCCCGAGCCAGGCAGATTGCCCTCCAAACGCCAAAACCAAAAGCTGTCCAAGTCCGCGCGGGGAGCAGGCCCCTCCGCCTCTGCGCCCTTTCCCCTCCGAGCCCAGGCTGGGGGGCGCAGGAGGAGGAGGCGCCCGCGGGGTCACCGGTCACCCACCGGGAGGGCGG
>NW_022900931.1:66931669-66932978 GCF_012274545.1 Fukomys damarensis
GGACCGTCCCGGCAGGGGAGGCCGCGGGACACAGGTCTGGGTGTCCGAGCCAGGAGGAGCAGCCCGGGAAGGGGCTGTGTGTGGGCAGGCGGCGAGGGGGCAGGGAGAGCGGGGCGCCAGGCCCGTTGCCATGGAGACACCCCCCTAGCCGACCTTTCTCATCCGCCCCCCCTCCTGGAGCAGCCCAGCCTGGGGGTGCGGAGGACACAGAGAAGTGGGGGGCCAAGGTCACCCCGCAGCGGGACCTGGGCTCTCAGGGGTGTCGCCCCTGCCATAAAGCTTCCGGTCTCTTCACCGGCGGGGGCTTTGGACAGAAGTCTGGGAAAGTGGGGGACACAGGTAAGGGACACATGGCCAGGAGAGCTACAGGGAGGTGCGGGGGGGCGGTTTATGAGTGGCGAATCAGAGTTGAAGTCTTGGGGATCCAATTTTTCTGAGCGTTGCCTGGACTGGGGGAATCGCTCTAGATCTGGGAGCAGACGGGCGAGGGGTGGAGTTGGAGTTCGTGCACAGGTGAGCCCTCCGGGTGGCTGGGGGCGTCACGGTGGCCCATGGGGGCCCTGCTGGGAGTTGGGGTGGGTAGAGGGCAGGTTGGGGCGGCGGGCTTTCGGTTTCTGGTCCCGGTAGGGTGGGGAGACCCAGAGCTGGGGGAACCCGCTGGACAGGGGCTCTGAGGGCCCTGGGCCGTGGCACCGGAGGGACAGGCCCAGGCTGTGGGCAGAGGGGACTCTCTGTCTCCAGACCCCTGCGAGTCCGGGTCAGGCAGGAGGACGTTTGTGAGTGGAGAGAAGTTGGGGTCTGAAGGAAGCAGCAGAGAGGAGCAGGGAGCAGCGGAGGTTTCCCTTAAAGGAGAGCGGTGGCCGGGACAAGTTCTGCAAGTTGCAGAGGCAGCAGGGGCCGGAGCGGAGCACTTTGAAAAGAGTGGGCAGTTTTGCTGGAGTCAAAGACAGAGTAGGGGCTGGGGGTACCGCTCCCGGGGACCCCAGATGTGCCGGGATGGGGCATCCTTCAAGGCCAGGAGTGCACAATACAGTTCCAGGCAGCTTTTAGGAACCTTAGGCAGCTTGGCCACGACCTGAGCAATTAAAGTGGGGTTTTCTCAGGTGGAAATCCAGCCCCGACTAGAAGGTGCAGGTCCAGAAGGGAAGGGGACCCCGAGGTGTAGGGGGTGGGGATCCTGCCTGTGCCCCTAACAGGGCCCCTGGGGAAGTTTTTGCTTTTTAAGGCCGAGGAGACGTATTTGATTTTGCCCAAGCGGAGGGAACTGTAGCAGAGACGTGGGGCGCTGCTGCTGGACAGGGCCGGGCCG
>NW_022900931.1:66933653-66943356 GCF_012274545.1 Fukomys damarensis
GCCCCTCCGCCGCTGGGCACCCCGCACACCCGCCTCTCTGTACGTTGTCCTCCCCTCCGAAATGTCTTGCCACCCACCGCCCCTTCTTTCTGAGACAGGGTCTGGCTGTGTAGTCCAGGCTGGCCTTGAACTCACTGTGGACCCTGCTTGGCCTCGAATTCACAGCCCCCCTGCCACCTCAGGCTCCTGAGTGCTGGGGTTACAAGTGCATGCCACTTTCCCGCCCTTTTCGATGAGAGGTCTTGTTAGGTTGCCCCACTGACCTCTGCCTGGGGCTCTGGAGCAGCGGGGACTCCAGGCACCCGGGGCCTGTGGCTTTCCTTCTTCCCCCCTTCCCCTGTGGCCTTCCCTGGCCCCTGCTCTGGCCAGGCCTTGCTGTGCCGGCCTCTCCTGGTCTGCATCCTGCTCACCTCCTCTCACCCTGCACTTCCTCTACCCGGGCCTTGGCCCCCTTGCCCTATGGAGCTCTTTCCTCCTTGTCTGCTCCACAGCCCCCCTGAAACTTGAGGCCCGTCTCCAAGGACGCAGTGACTCTAGCCTCTGGTCTCTTAGTTCCTTCGCTGCGCCTCCCCGTCACCCTCAGGTGTCCTTGCAGCCTCCCACCCACCTTTCCCCCTGGTCCCTTCGGGAGGCTCTGCGGGCCTCCCGCCTCCTGTGCCCTCCCTGCTGCTTCTGCTCGGGCGCCCACACCCGCAGCCTCTCTCCTGACCCCCACCTCCCCCATCTCCATCTGTGTTCCCGCCTCCGTGCCAGGTCCCTCTGTGCCCAAGATGCTGCCCTCTTCCTCCCCAGCTCCGTGTCCCTCCCCTCGCAGCACCAGCGTCTCTCCATGCGTCTGTGCCCCATGTGACTGTGGTCCTCCTGCTCCGCGAGCCTCAGAGCCGCGTCCCCAACACGGAAGGGGGTGGCCAGCAACCCAGAGGTGACCCCCGGGCCTCCAACCTGAGAGGACACCTGAACTGTGCCCTCGCCCCTCTTTCCTTCTGCCCTGTCCTCCTGGCCCTTGGGCAGCAACACTGGGATGGTGTTTCGCCCGTAAGGTGGCTGCGCCTTCCTGCAGGGGTGAGGAAACAGGCTGAGGCGCGCTGGGTGGGCCTTGCGGATGTGCTCTGCTGCTCTGCCGAGTGTTGGGAACTGAACTGACCCGAAATCTCAGTTGGCTGCCAACACTCAAAAATAGGGAGACTTCTTCCTGATGAAGACCCAGCTTTCGGCTTCTGAGCTCTTCGAGCTCTGACAACACGCGTGGGCCCATGCCCCGCCACAGCCGCCTTGGCCTGATCTCATGAGCACTCGCCACAGACACATCCATGCCCTGTCGCTCCACGTCTCATCTTCCTCATTCTGTCACTTTCGTCCTGCTGAGGGTTCCAGCCCAGGTCCATTCCCTGGTCTGACCAGGCGCCCGGCAGCAGAGATGGGGGGGCGACGTGAACCATGAAACCTTAGGAGATTGTGTAGCCAGGAGTAAGAAGGCCACCCTCCCATCACCCTCCCATCCATCCATGTATTCATCCAACAACCAATCTTCACTGGCTGTGTACTAGGTGCCAAGCTCTGTTCTTGATTCTGGGGCAGTGTGGGGAAAACGCAGACAAAAGTCCCTGTCCTTAAATACCTAATGTTCTGGAGGGGAGACGCATCCTAACAGGGAGAGAGACGCACTCCAGGTGCTCAGCAGCGGAAGGACCAGGAGAGGGGCAGGGGCGTGCTGGGTGTGCGCAGTGGATGAGGAGGCCAGGAGAGGCCCCCGCGCAGCTGACATTTGAGTGCAGGCCTGGAGGAGGCCCAGCGGGGGCCCGGTGTCTTCAGAAAGAGCTTGGGGTGAAGGGACAGCAGTGGCCGAGGCCGGGTGTGGGCGTGGGCTGCGTGGCCGTGTGGGAGGCCAGGGTGGTGGGGCCGGGGCAGAGGCAGACCTTTGAGGAGGCCCTGTGTGGAGCTAACAGGGCCCAGCCTCACAGGCCCCACGGATCTGTGCTTGGGCTCTGAGACGGGAGCCATGGAAGGTTCTTGAGCAGAGGTCAGCATGAGCTGACTTACAACCTAACGGGATGACTGTAGCTGCCGTGTTGAGCAACGACTAAGGCGAAGCGAAGGGGACCGGCGGTGGCTTGCATGGTGGGCACCTGGATCCCGGCAGGGCTTGGATGCCCAGAGAGTTCTGACTCCCGCGGTCAGCAGGGGCGGGGGATCGAGCTCTGTGTGGCGGGGTGACTGTGCGTGGAGGACACTGAGCAGCCTCGCTGTCCCCGTCCCCTGGGCGCCAGCTGCCCCTTCCCAGGGTATGACAGCCAGAGAGAGCTCTGAACTTCCACTCTGGCGGGCGACATTCAGCAGCTGGAATTGCAGGTGTTTTATTTTCTTTGTTTCTCTCACCTCAGACCTCAGCAGGGAGGTCACAGGCTCAGCTCTGGGGACGTGGATTTCTGTTCTGTGTTTTTTGTTGTTTTGGTACCGGGGTTTCCACTCAGGACCTTGCGCTTCCGAGGCAGGCATGGCACCACTGAGCTAAACCCCTGGCTTTTCTGTGGGTTTTCGAGCCAGGGTCTCACTGTGTAGCCCAGGCCGGCTTCAAATTCGCCCCCACCCTCCTGCGTCAGCCTCCCAGGTGCTGGGATCACAGCGTGTGCCACCCGTGCCTCTGTGCCTGTTGAGTTTGAGATGCCTGTGTGAAGGGCCATGTGTGCGGCAGGGCTGCTCTTCCAGGCCGGGGACTGTCCCCCGTCTTGTCTACCTACGGAGACAGCCGTGAGCGGGCGTGCCCCACTTCAGCCTCCGTTGTGGCCGCTGCAGTTTGAATTTTACATCGTTTTCACAAGCCACAAGATCCTCTCTTTGCTGTTTTCTCCACCATCTGTGCCGTGTGAGACCGGCTTTGGCCACGGTGTACGGCCCCCACCCCGGGGCTTTGGGAGGGTCTGGTCCCCACTGGAGGAGGACGAAGTGACCCAAACAAAAGAACCGAGATGAACGGGACGGAAACACTGCAAGGGTTAAAACTGAAGGGTGAGGAGAAGCCAGCAGGGGGAGCCGAGAGAAGAGGGGCTCGGGCAGAAGCAGGTAAGTGGGTGTCCTGAGAGCCGAAGGAGGTTAGTGTGCCACGGGGAGCAGGAAGCCGCTCGACTGTCATGGTGGCTGTCACTCCCCTGTCACCACATGTGCTCCGAAGCCCTCAGAGCAGCTACCGCCTTCCGGAAGAGAAAGCCAGGCTCTGTGAAGTGCAGGAAGGTCCCAGGGCACACGGCACCAGGCGCCTGGCTCGGGGTTGGAACCCAGGTCTGGGAGAAGAACAGCAGCCAGGAGCACCGCCGGGCGCCGAGCGTAGACCTGGATCGTGGACCAGCACCTGCTGGGCCCCCTCCGGGTCGTGCCTCCCAGTGACAGTGTGGGTCTGAGACACAGATGTCAGAGTCGCACGCTCTGCAGACACACACTTGGCAGCCACCTCTTATCTTCCACAGACGGCATTGGGATCTATATTTTTGTTTTTTCGAGACAGGTTCTCGCTATGTAGTTCAGGCTGGCCTTGAATTCACTGTGGAGCCCAGGCTGGCCTCAGCCTCACTGTGACCCTCCTGCCTCAGCCTCCTGAGTGCTGATAGTTATCCTATCTGTGCCTCTTTGTGGGGAAGGGAAGATGCTAATTGTCTTAACTCCCAGGGCCAGGGCAGAGGTGGATGAGGTGAGGAATAAAGTAGTTTCTAGGCGGCAGGGCTCAGCAAGGGTGGGATACAGGTGGCATTGCGTGGCCACTGCTACATCCTCAGGGATTCAGGTAACTCAGGCCTTTCTCCCTAACAGCTCAGGGAGTCCTCACCTCCAGCCTCGCGACACCCAGCCATAGAGTATGAGCTGTTTGTATCATTTAATTCTTCTGGAGTTGAGGATGTAGCTCCGCAGTTCCCCTGGCCTAGCATGTAGGAGGCCCTGTCTTCCATTCCCATTATCACGAGAATAAAATTTTCTAGTAGTCGGGCTGGGGATTTAGCTCAGTGGTTCTGCCACCTGCCTCGCAAGCACAAGGACCCAAGTTCGATCTCCAGTACCAAAAACAAAAACAAAATTTTCTAGTAGTCGTATTCAAGCAAATGAAAAAGAAACAGGTGAGCCAGGCATGATGGCACTCGGGAGGCTGAGGCAGGAGGGTCACTGTGAGATGAAGGCCAGCCTGGGCTACAAAGCGAGACCCTGTCTCAAAACATCAGGAAAGGGGATTTAGCTCAGTGGCGCTGCGACTGCCTCATAAGCACAAGGTCCTGAGTTTAAGCCTCAGGACCGGAAAGAAAAAAAAAAAAAAACAAAAACACCAGAAAAGAAACAGGTGAACTTAATATTTTGTTTAACCCAGCACAGTCAAATGCCATTTGAATAAGTAATTGTTACACAGGAATTATTCAGGACGAACTCCAGCCTTCCCCAACACTGGGTGGCAGTCCGGTGTGTTGGTGGGGCTGGTGGTGACCACAGTGCACCCCTCAGCCCAGTCCCCTCTTAGGCTCCAGAACCTGGCCCTGCAAACCTGGCTGTGTCCCAGCTCTGCGGAGCCCCCCCCACCGCCACCATGGGCACTTTGTGGCCCTGTGATCTCATGGTGCCCTCACAGTAACCCGGCTGGGGGGACATCTGCCCTCTTGTGGGTTGGAGCCGGAAGCTGAGGGCCCCCAAGGAGAAATGGCTCAGCCTGGGCCTTCACCTGGGAGGTGGTTCTGGACCTGTCAGTCCTCCCACGCTCTCCTCACAAGCTCCTCACTGCCCCTGGCCACCTGCAGTCATTGAAAGAGGCACATGCCCTGATTTTCAGTCTCACCGGACCCTGTAAAGTCACAGGGTCCTCTGGCTCCCTGAAGAGGCGGAGGCTGAGGGTTACTCTTGTCCCAAACCCACAGGGGGCAGAAGGGGACAGCTGACAGCAATGCCTCTTCCCTCACACACCACCCGGGGCCCTGAACAACTCCTGCTCTCTGCCTCAGTTTCCTCCTTGGTCGAGCAGGAGGGATCACTGCCTTTAGACTCAGTGAGTTAATGCTGGATGTGTGGTTACTGTTAAGGTAAACTGAGGCACGACTGGGACCACCAGAGCAGGCAAAAATGAAGCAACAAGTGATGTTTTACTTTCAGCCCGAATACAGGGAAGTCAGGGGCGACAAAGCCGCTGACCCTGGGGGCTCTGGCGAGGGGAAACTTTATAGGGGAGTTTGGATAGGGGAGGGGTAGCACCAGGAAGATGGGAAAGCTTTGCCTCGGAGAGGAGGAAGTCTGCAGGTCTCCAGGGAGTCTGGACCCACAGGTGTTGCTGCGTACGTAGGGCCTTGGCTCCTTCTTTATTCCTTGTGCCTTGCAGGATCGGTAACGGCATTGCCTGGAAAGCCTTCCTCTTCTGCATGGGTGGAGGTCTGACCCTCACCTGTCCCTGAGCACTAGCTCTTATTACTGTCACTCTGCTCATCTGCTGAGAGGGTCTGTGCTGTGTGCGTTTCGTTCAACCCCATGTAATCATTTCATGTTTTGATAGAAGTATTAAGATTCCATTCAAGAGCTGGGTGCCAGGCATGGCGGCACATACCAGTAACCCCAGCCCTTGGGAGGCTGAGGCAGGAGGGTTGCCGTGAGTTCGAGGCTGCACGGTGAGTTCAAGTTTCAAGCCCAGCCTAAAGTACATAGGGAAACCTTGTCTCAACAAAGAAATGAAGAGCTGGGTGTGGGGATGCGAGTCTGTAATCCTAGCACTCTTGGGAGGCTGAGGCAGGGGGACTGCAAGTTGGAGCATATAGCATGGCCAAATTAGCACTTTCACGAGACTGTCTCAAATTGAAAAATAAAATACAGTAATATCTGTTCATGCATGCTTCTGTTCACAAACAGAAGCCTTCGGCAAAATTTTGCTTCCTTTCACAAATTCTACGGCGGGTGACAAACACGACCTTGACCATCTTGTCTGGAATCACAGAAGGAATTGAGTCCATGACCTGAGGACCCACTGTTGAAAGGGCTGGGGATGTAGCTGGGTGAGAGGGTCGTGGGTTCAATCTTCAGCACCGCCCACGTCCTACTCCCAAGGGAAACTTGCTCCCGACCTTCGCTGTCACACCACACTGCATGAGCTTACACCTACTGTTCCTTTGAAGTCGTGGTAAAAGGTGCACGGCCTGCCTTTCCGTCTCTACGTGTGTAGGTCGGTAAGGTGAACTACGTCCACCCATCCTCAGAATTTCTGCACCCGCTAAACCTTTCCTCCTCCTCCACTACACTGGCAATCGCAGATCTACTTCCTGTCTCTGAATTTCACCACTCCGGGCACCTCAGACTTATCCATGTCACAGCTCATTTCCTGATTCCTTATTTAGTATTTTTACTTACTTAATTATTTTTGGCACCAGGGATTCAACTCAGGACCTTGCAGCCCTATCTACTTATTTTTTAAATTTTTATTCTTATGTTTTGGGGTTTTTTGTTTGTTTGCTTTTTGCGAAAGGGCCTCACTATGTAATTGAGACTGACCTGGAACTGAACTCACTGCGATCCTCCTGCCTCAGCCTCCTGAGTGCTGGGATTACAGGTGTGCACCACCACGCCTGGCTGCATTTATTGTTTTTGAGATAGAGCCATGCTCTGTAATTCAGACTGGCCTTGAACTCAGGCCAGGCCTCAGATTTGTTTTCAATCCTCCTGCCTCTGTCTCTCGAGTGTTGGGATTACAGGCATGTGCCATCACACCTGGCTATTCTCTTCCTTTTAAAGGCTGCATAGTACTCCAGGGTATGTCTCCATCACGTTTGTTTATCTTATCTACTCACTTGTCTGGGCTTTTGGGTACTTTCTACTTTTGGACTATTAGGAGTAATGCTTCTATGAATATACATAAACAACCTTCTGAGTTCCTGCTTTTAATTCTCTTGGGGTGTATCCCCAGAAGTGGAACCGCAGTGATTGTATCTCTTACTTTTTGAAGTTTCCATAGCGATTCTCGTAGTTGCTGCACTGTATGCAGGGTTCCAGTTTCTCCACCTCTTTGCCAACACTTGTTATTTTCTGCTTTACAAATCGTAGCCACCTGATGGGTAGAGGGTTTTGACTGCATTTTCCTAGCGGTTAGTGATGCTGAGCATGTTCCTCGGTGCTTCTCAGCCTACTCCCGTCTTTCTTTCACCGAAGAGCTTTCCTGAGCACTTGCTATGCGCTAGCTGTTGTTCTGGACGCTGGGAAAGGGCACCACCCAGACGCCCCTCCCAGTGCTGTGTATGTTCCAGTCCCGCTATGTGTTCCAGTCCTGCGTCCTCCACTCGTCGGCGCTGAATTCGTGGGCCTTTGCGTCTCACGCTCCACGTCCGGACAGTGCGCTCCACCGGCTTCCGGACGCAGGGTGCCGTCTGTCTGGGTCAATCCTCACGTGGATACGGTGAGGTGGGTCCTGTCCTCTGATTTTTACAGGCCGGGGAGCAGCAGCAGGTAACGTGGTCACAGCATGAGGAAGGAGCCGAGTCGGGCTCCGGAAGTCCCATGACTCCAACACCAAAATCCACAGGATGCCGCCCAGAGCCTTAGCTGCTTTCCAGGACCCCGGAAGCATGGGACCCACGGAAGCCACCTAGAGGGCACTTGCAGATGCTAGCTCGGCGGCAGACACGCCGCCTTACACTCAGTCTTCCCGCTGCACCCTCTCCTCCCTCGGTCCGCATCTCATCTCATCTGCCATTTCATCCGCCCATCCACTCATCCTCCAGGGTGGCAGGCCCAGGATCTGGCAGTGCTGGGGAAAGTGGGGGACGAGACTCTGCGCCCTCCCTTCAGAGACTCCCAGCTTGTTGGGGGCGCAGATCGTAAACCACCCTAATTCACATCCTCCCCGGGCACCCAGGGGCCCCTGTACCCAGATGAGTCCACAGAGGCGCTCGTGTATGGGGGGGTAAGTATTGTGTCCGCGAGGTCGGAGAGCAGCGCCCCTGGCCCTGGTCAGAGGCCCCGCGGGTAGAGGGGGCTTGCAGAGCCGAGGACAGGAAAACGATTCATGTTTTCCCTCCAGCTCTGCATGTGCAGAGTGAAACAGGATCTGTTCAGAGATGGCCTCCCAGGGGGTGAGGAGTAGGGCTGGAGCAGGGGTCCGGGCTGGGAAGGGGAGAACCGGCAGGAACTAGGGGAGCCAGGCACTCGGTCTCTCTGTGCCCCGACGCACAGCCGTCCTCCCAGGGCCGCTGTGGGCGGGGACACGGCCTCGTGGTGTCCTCGCTGAGCGCAGCCCACTTCCCTCTAGTGACGGGACAGACGGGGTGGGAACCGGTGGGCTCCTATGCAGCCCGACGCCTCAGCTCCGGGCCGGGCACAGGGTGGGGTCTGGCCCGGAAGATGCAGGACCCCCGTAACCGGTGGGGAAACTGAGGCCCCAGAGGAGGCCGCAGTTGGCCGACACCGGATCAGGGCCAGGACGCCTGTCCCCCAACACCCCAGAGAGAGGGGGTCTGGGAAGGGGCGGGGCTTCTCTTACTGGGTTCCCCGCCCCCACCAGCCCGTCCCCCCTCCAGGGTTGAAAAGAGGCGTCTGCGTAAAGATCAACCACTTCCCGGAGGACACGGACTATGACCACGACAGCGCCGAGTACCTACTCCGTACGTGGGGGTCGGGTTGCGGAGGAGGGGACAGAGTTAGCGCCTCAGCCGATACTAGCGCAGGTCCTGAGATCCTCTGGCTTCTGATTGGCTCGCTAGCGTCGCTCCCGCCCCCTCCTTTCATGTCGTGGAGGGCCAAGGGGGGATCTTGGCTGCTGATTGGCCACTTGGCTGACCTTCGAGGCAGCTCTACACTGTGACTAGCTGTCGATCCCGGGATGGGATTGGCTGCCGAGCCCGAGCTATGGGCTAATCTGTGGCGGGGACTGACCACGTTCTGAGCCGGCTTGGGGAAGCCTGGACTGTGATTGGCAGCTACATGGGAACATGGCAAAGCCTGGACTACGATTGGCTGAGTCTTTAGCCCGGCTCAAATCGCAAAGTCTGGTTGCCTGGGGCTTTAGGAGTGGGTGGAAAGGACTGCAGAGAGAGGGAGAAAGACCGAGGGAGAAAGATGGATGGGAGGGAGAGGGAGAAAAAAGGATAAAGAGGGAGGCAGACAGACGATAGATGGGAAAGGAGGAAGAAGAGGAAAAGAAACTCAGATATACCCAGGCGGGAAACAGGGAGGGATGGAGAGAGAGGAGAGGACAAGAGGTATTAAGAGGTTTGGTAGATCTGGAGAAAGGACAGATTCTCAGAAGGGAAGGGAAAGATAAAAAACAAAATGGGAATGGATCGATAGGGAAAAAAGAAGAGTGATGTAGAGAAATAGGGAAGGAAAGGGCCAGGAGTAGACCGAGGGAGAAGAAAAGGGAGGACTGGAAGCCAGAGAGGAATGGGGAAATTTTAAGGACAGGGGAGAGGCCGGGACAGCCGTAGGGGCGGCGGCATGGGGCGGGGTCCCACCTCCCCTCTGCTCTCCTCCCCTCGCAGGTGTCGTCCGCGCCTCCAGCATCTTCCCCATCCTCAGCGCCATCCTGCTGCTGCTCGGGGGCGTGTGCGTGGCGGCCTCCCGCGTCTACAAGTCCAAGAGGAATATCATACTGGGCGCGGGCATCCTGTTCGTGGCTGCAGGTGAGCGGCCGGGGGAGGGGGCGGGGCACCTGCGCGCCTTCGCCTGCATCTGAGTGCGCGTGCGTGTGTGCATCCGCGTGCGCGCG
>NW_022900931.1:66943461-66944829 GCF_012274545.1 Fukomys damarensis
CGCGGCCCCGGGGGCGGGCGGAGAGGGAGAAAGTGAGGCGCGGGAGGGTGGGCCCTCCTCGATCCTGGCGATCCCAATGGGGGATGGTCCTGGGAAGCGGTCCGGACAGCGAAGTGGAAGGGGCTGGGCCAAGGAGGCTGGGTGGCCCTTGGCCCGTAAGAGGAAGGGAGGCTAGAAAAGAAAGGGCGGTGCCTGAAGACCCCAAGGCCGGGGGCGGGCGGAGAGGGAGAAAGTGAGGCGCGGGAGGGTGGGCCCTCCTCGATCCTGGCGATCCCAATGGGGGATGGTCCTGGGAAGCGGTCCGGACAGCGAAGTGGAAGGGGCTGGGCCAAGGAGGCTGGGTGGCCCTTGGCCCGTAAGAGGAAGGGAGGCTAGAAAAGAAAGGGCGGTGCCTGAAGACCCCAAGGAGGGCAGAGGTCACGCACACGGAGCTCACCTGGTCGCCCTAGAGGCTGAACCATGGCCAGACTTGGCTAGCGGAGTCGGGCAGGAGGACAGAAGGGGAGGGGTCCGGACCAATCACCCAAAGCACACGTCGGGACCGGTCCCCCTTCTACACAAATGAAAAGCGCTGGGAAACGTGGGGAAGCTGGGGCTGCCTGAGGCCCGCATGGTGCAGGAGGATCTGCTCTAACACGGGCCACTGTGAGACCGGCCCCCGAGGGCCGGGATACCTGGGATGTGGTTTGTGAAGGGAGAGTTTAGGTCAGGAGTGAACAAGGGAATTTGGAGTCCGTGGGATTTCAATCATTAAGAGTTCAGAGGATCGGGGACTTAGCTCAGTGGCACCGCCCCTGCTTTGGAAGGTCCTTAGTTCGATCCTCGGTACCGCAAAAAATAAAAGCAAGAGTTCAAAGGAGTAGAGAGTAGGAAAAACCCAGATTTACAAATTACACCAACCAAGTCAGAGTCTGGAAACCTGTGCTCCGACTGTCTCTCATCAAGGGTGGATTCTATTTTATTAATCTTTTTTTTAATGCTGGGGATTGAGCCCAGGGCCTCACCCACACTAGGCACGAGCCCAGCGCTCTATCACTGAGCTACATCCCCAGCCCTCTTCATTTTTATTTTGAGACAGGATCCCTAGGTTGCCCAGGTTGGCCTTGACCTTCCCATCCTCCTGCATCAGCCTCCAGAGTAGCTGGGATCCCACTACCACTGCAGCTTTCTGCAAAGGCGGACCAGTCAGCCGCGTTTAGACCGGCGGGGCGGGGTCTAGACCAGAGGAGGAGGGACCTGGGCCAGCGGGGGGTGGGGCTTAGACTGTCCTGGCCCACTTGGGGCGTGGCCGAGGCCCTTGGGGGTGGGGGTGGACCCTAGAGTTGAAGCCTAGAGTCGGGGGGGGGGTTTAGGTGAGCCCTGGGGAGG
>NW_022900931.1:66944948-66945168 GCF_012274545.1 Fukomys damarensis
GGCCGGAGGGGGCGGGGTGGCCTCGAGGCTCTCTCTGACCGCCCGCCAGGCCTCAGCAACATCATCGGCGTGATCGTGTACATCTCGGCCAACGCGGGCGAGCCGGGCCCGAAGCGCGACGAGGAGAAGAAGAACCACTACTCGTACGGCTGGTCCTTCTACTTCGGCGGGCTGTCCTTCATCCTGGCCGAGGTCATCGGCGTGCTGGCCGTCAACATCT
>NW_022900931.1:66946202-66950583 GCF_012274545.1 Fukomys damarensis
AGGCGGGGCCCGGGCGGCCGCGCATGCGCTCACGGCTTTACGCCTCCACAAGGGCTCACTCGCACCTGCTGTGTGTCAGGTGCTGGTACTAAGGCGGCGCTGGCACGGACGGGTTCATTCACTGCGGCCGCTCCTGTGCACTGCCGGGCGTCGTGCGGAACGCTGGGCACGCGGAGGGAGGAAGTGACATCCCGACATCCTCATACAGTTGACATCTTGGGCGTGAGCCAGACATGAGTCAGTTATGTACACACACGCTAAGCCAGTCAGGGTGCAGGGAAAATCGGAGATGCTACCAAAGGCTCCGTGGGGAAGAGGTAGCCCCGGGGGCAGGAGCCAGCCAGGTGGGGCTGGGACCAGGTGTCCCCCAGAGAACAGCGTATGTCAAGGCCCTGGGGCAGGAAGGAGCTTCCAAAGTGTGTGGGAGTGGGTGGGGGAAGAGGCTGGAGAGAGGGCCGGGATGGGCAGCGACCTGTGGGTTAGGGAATGGCTTGAAATAGGAGCGGAACAGCACGGTGTGCAGAGTGAAGGCCGGAACCAGCGCCTGTCACAGGCCCCAGCAATGCACTGTCCCACGGGAGGAAGTACCTCGCGCAGGTTCCCGAGCACAGCCGAGGAGACTGGTGGGAGGGAATCGGAGACGGGGGTTCATGGCCATCTCATTCATTGAAGCCCTCACCGCTGACGTCTGCTACTGTGCCAGATGCAAGGTCAGGCTGGGCGCGCCCCAAGGTGCTCCAGCCCTGCTTCCTGGGAGCTTAGGGTTATCGTCCAAACAGCAGCACCGCGGGGCAGGTGGTGTGAGGTACACAGGACGGGGGCACTTCCGGGAAAGTACAGAAAGGAGGAGCAGGTTCGCTAGGGGTTGAAGAAGGCTTTCTTGCGGCGGGGGAGAACCACTTGAGCAGAAGCCAGGGAAAGGATGAGGGGCGCGCTAGTGGCTCAGGGAAGCCTAGGCAGGCTCGAGGTCAGGGTGCAGGAGGGCTGGGTCCTAGGGTCACCAGGATGGCAGCGATGAGCTCCCTTCTGCCACCCCATGCTCCTGGTCCACCGAGGTCCTCCTGCCCTCCGAGGTTGGCGGGGGGGAGACACCCTGATCAGGCCCAGGGCGTCCGGTCCGTGGCACAAGCTGCCAGAGACAACCTTGGGAACTTGGGGAGCAATAGGTGGAGGAGGAGGAGGGAAGGCTGCTGGAGCTGGAGTGGGGAGAGGGGTCAGGGAGGTGGAGCTGGGATGGCACGGGGGCAGGAGGAAGGGTTGACGGAGAAAAGGAGACGCACTGGGAGGGCAGCAGCGTCTGGGAAGTGGGGAAAGGCAGAGAGGTGCAGCACGGTGCTCAGTGGTCCACAAGCGAGGAAAGGACCAGCACAGACCCTGACAAAACGCTCGCATCAGAGGACAGATGTTGCAAAGATAAACCAAGCAAAGTAAAAAGCTGACTCCAGACACTGCAGAGATAAACCAGAGACGAGATAAGCTACAGAGATAAGAGAAAGGCTGACATAGAGACGCAGTCAGTGTGGAAGAGGCAGTTTGTCCTCTCTTTCTCTAGAAGTCCAGACTTACTGGGCGCCACCCCGTTACAACCCCGCGGAGGCCCATCGATGATTCTGTTTCAGTGACTGACACCCACTTACCAGGCGGAAACAGAAGGTCCGGACAGGTGGGGGTGCGGTGTGGGCCGGAAGATCAGGCACAGGGGTGCTGGCACCAAAGTGGGCAGAGAAAGCTGGAGGGGGAACAGGTCCTGGAGGAGGCTCTTGTGACGAGCAGACTGGGCCTGAGTCTGGAGGGCCCACAGCCCCAGGAAGAAATCTGAATTCTATTCCGGATGTGACGGGAAACCCGTGGATGGTTCTCAGCACAGCCATGGCAGGATCATATTTTTATTTCAACAAAATAATACTGGACTTGTGCTGCTGGGCTGGGGATAGGTATCAGTAGTCAAAAGTAGAAAGGACTAGAGGCCTGGAAACAAGCAGTTAGGGTCAGAATGGGGGCGAGCTGGACTATGGAGGGCAGCAAGGCACCACGGTAGGGAGAAGACAGGAGACCAGGTTGGGCTTGAGACTCAGGTGGGCGCCACTGTGTCCCACCAAGGAAGCGAGAGCTCTTTCCCTTTTGGACCTGGCAAGGGGCAGCTGCCTGTGGGACATCCAAGACCGGGTATCAGGTGGCGGTGAATACTCACGACCACGGGAGCGGTGAGGTCATGGCTGCGAATGTTAGTTATGGTAACATCAGCGTTTACAGCCACAGTGGGACAGAGTGACGGAATAGGCACAGGGAAGCGACTGGCTGAAGCCTGGAGGACGTCTCCATGGGGGGAGCAGAGGGAGGCAGAAAGCAGGATCATCCCAGAAGGGGAGGCTGGGGACCGGAGGGAGAGGTGGTAGCACAGAGCCTGTGCAGGGTGCCGCTCTCCACGAGAGGCCATGCTGGTTTGGGGCTGGGGATACAAGCTGTGCTGCAGCAGAGCGGGGAGAAAAGGAGAAGAGAGGAAAGGGGATCTGGGCAACTATCATGATTCATTTGCTGTGAAATGACCCAGGAAAGGAAGGGCAGGGGCAGATAGGGAGATACAGACAGGAAACCTGACCCTGACCTCAGCCAGCTGTGGCACAGACTGGGGTGAGAGAGTAGACGAATCCGGGCAGGGAGAAGAGGCTGTGGTGGCCCAGACCCAGGCTGGCTGTGGCCCTCACCCGGCTGCTGGTGTGGGCTCGCAGGTGCCAGGCCCTGTGATCCGAGCATGTGCACCGCCCTGTCCCTGTGCTTAGGGAACAGCACGGATGAGGGGAACACGCAGGGAGCCAGCTCGGTGGGGCACGTGGGCGGCCAGGAAGTGGGGTCTTCCGCGGCTGGGAGCGGTGTGTGGTCTCGTCTGCGCCCACCCACCCACCCACTGGTTCACTTACTCACCTCAGCGCACCTTCTGAGGCTGCCTGTGCAGCTGGGCCACGTTGAGGCCACCTGGACGACTTCCTCCAGCCCTGGCTGGCTCCAGTCCGCTGGGACAGCAGGGGCACAGCAGACAATCACGTCCCAGGGGACACAGGTGCCCCAGGGCTCCAGCGTCCTGGGCAGGTCGGGCACCGGCCCACCTGGAGTGGCCGCAGGGCAGAGAAGGCATTGGTGAGCGTGCACCAGGGCGGGGGGAGCGGAGCAGGCCCTGCTGCCCCGGCACACGGCAGTCCTTGTCCTGCCCCTGAGGGAGCTGAAACTGCATGGACCGTCCTCCAGGGCGCCCCAACTAATAAACTCGACAAAGAGGACTGCTGCTCGGGCTCAGAGTCTGCGTTAACCCTCGACCCTCCCAAGGCCTGGCCTTCCTATTTCATGGGGACCCAGGGCCCCGCACACAAGCATCCTTCCGCCTTGCAGGCGCCGGGGAGCTCTGGCTGCAGCGTGCTCCTCTCAGGCCCAGGAGTCGAGGCTCACAGAACTCTCAGTCTACCCGGCCTCCTCCCGCAGGCGCCGGGGGCAGGTCCTGCGCCAGCTGTCCAGCCCTGCCCGCCCAGGCAGTAGCCCTGCAGACTCCGGAGCCCGGACTTTCTGCCGGTCCTTGGCCCTCTGCCCCTTTGAGACCCTCCCCCAGCCCCTTCTCCTTGCCGGCTTCACCCCCCTCATTCCCCTAAAATACCCAGGGTCCCTATGGCAACAGGCACAGGCAACAGGTGCGGTGTTATTTACGGGTCGTGCCCGAAATAGCCCTGTCCGGGGTGGCGGGGTGAGCGTGCTCCTTGTGCAGCCTGAGGTCCTGGCCGCCCAGCCAGGGACACGGAGGACCAACACGGGGCCCAGCCCGTGGACGCGCTGGGAGGTCTGCAGCGGAGCTGCGGGCTGGGGTCCTGGGAGGGATCACGAGGGACCCCAGCCTGGGCTGGGCCGAGCAGCCCTGGGCACCCCGGGACACCTCACCAAGCCTTAGCGCAGACCGCAGCCCCGTGGGGACACCGGGTTCTCACGCGGGAATCCCCCCTTCTCTGCAGAAGCAAGCAGGTGGCATCCTCCTCTGAATGGTAGGGCCCCCCACCCTTTCCTCAGCTCCTGCTCCCCTGAATCCCGGCTGTGCTCTGCGGATCTGCTGTGAGCCTCTCTCCTGGGCACCCCAGATCTTCCCTTCTGCACCCCAGAATCCCAAGTCCTTCCTCCTCAAATTCTGAGCCCAAGGAACCCAGGCGGCATCTCAGACACACGGGTGATCTCAGCCCTCGTCCCGGCAGGTGCCTTGGGGGCCTGGTTGCCCTTGGGGGTCTTGCAGGTACCCCAGGGGCACCTCTGAAGCTCTGTGGCTTCCCAGCCTAGGGATCTAGTTTGGTTGCGTCCAGGCCCAGAGGCGACTGCGATTTCCCCACCTGAAGAAGTTCAGGCCTAGTGC
>NW_022900931.1:66959842-66966656 GCF_012274545.1 Fukomys damarensis
GCACCGAGTTCTGGGTGGAGCTCAACACCTACAAGGCCAACGGCAGCGCGGTCTGCGAGGCTGCCCACCTGGGGCTGTGGAAGCTGTGCACCAAGCGACTGTGGCAGGCGGACGTTCCGGCGGAGAGGGACACCTGCGGCCCCGCTGAGCTGCCCGGAGGTGAGCGGCTGCCCTGCGCGGGCTGACCGAGAACACCCGCCCCAAGTGAGCCAGTGCCCTGGAGGCCCGGCCCGCTGCAGCCTGTGCACACGGAGCCCTCAGAAGCCACCTGTGTCCCTAGAAAACTCAGGCATGGTTCTGTCTATGAACCCGAAGGCCTTTGCCCCCTAAGTGTGGGCACCCTGGGGGCGGGCAACCTACACCCCAGCCCAGAGCAGAATCGTGCCGCTGTCCCTCTGTGGGTCCTGCCAGGGACGTGGCCACGCTCTGCATTTCCTGTCCATCTCCCTCTAAGTGCCCAGCTGCACACGGAGCCCCGCGGTCCGAGGCTGTGCTTTGTGCACTGGCTGTGCCAGGGGCTGTGCCTCACTCCTGGCCGTGCCCTCGGCCCACACCATGGGACTCTGCACCCTGAGGGGCTGGCGGGACGCACGGGTGCCCCTGGAGGCCCCGGGGGCACCTGTTCCACCTCTGCGCTCCCAGGCCCCGCGATCTCAGCACCCCTCACGGGGCGTCGGCCACCGGGCTCCTCCCCTACCCCTGCTTCCCCAGTGTGGTTTCTATAGCCCTCGGGTCCGAAGCAGGATGTCCCCAGTCCCCGAAAGCAGAGAAGGGCATGTGAGCCCCAAGTTTGGCCACAGCCACTATCTTCTGCCCTCTCCCGCCTGTGCTGTCCCCTGGTCTCAGGCAGGGGGAGCCGGCTTTGGCCTGTGAGACTCTGACATGAGAGACCTGAGAAGCTCACGTAGGGCAGCTCTGTTCCGAGTTCTCTCCAGAGCAGCTCTGAGAGCGTTACCCCACCCGCTCCCCAGAAAAGTGGGGAGCAAGAGACCCCAGGGGCTCGGTCTGTGCCCCCGGCTGGGCTAGTTACACAGTAGGACTTGGTCTTCTACTTTGAGAGGCATCGGATCCCGCCTCCTGCCTGGGCCCCTTCTGGCCAGAAAGGACAGGGCGGGCTTCATCGTCCTGTCACCCTGCCCCGCAGACCGCGCCTCCCGGGCAGTGTCTCAGAAACAGTCCACGCCTCGAGACCAGGCGGCTCCGATTTCTCTTTCTCTTAGCCACAGGGCTGACTCATGCTGGTCCCGGAGTGGGTTGCACCATCTCCTCTGGGGACCAAGAGACACGAGGTCCCCGGCGGCCAGAGCAGGGTGCCCAGCAGGCTGTGCCCCCGGGGGATGCCCCCTTTCACAGTGTGACGACTGCTCCCCGCCGGTGGCCACACGGAGAACTGCACGCCTTGCCCCTTCTCCCTTCTCCGCCGTCTCTCCTTTCTGGCCTCAGTCTCCCCATCTGTGGAATAGGAGTGTGGGTCAGACCAGGTGGATCTGGAGGGAAGTTCCAGCTCCAAAATGCAGTTCAGAAAGGTGCCCCTTTGAAAGTAGGTTGTGTGCAATGAATGTACACAAAGTTTAATGCACGGTCCTCCTATATTGACGTCACCAAAATGCTCTCTTCCTCTCTCTCTCTCTCTGTTTTCTTGAGACAGGGTCTTGCTATGTAGTTCAGGCTGGCCTCAAACTCACAGCGATCTTCCTGCCTCTGCCTCCTCAGCATGGAGATTACAGGCAGGCGCCACCACGCCCGGCTCCTGACCACACTCTCTCATGCACTTGGCACACACATGTAGTGTTAGTTACGTGACAGGTCTTCATGTTGGAATTTGCACATGTGAGATGAATGCTCTAGATTTTTTTCTGTCTTTAGTTTTTAATCTAATTTCCCCCACTCCACACTGCTTCTAGATCTCTCCACTCTGCTCTGTTATCCTTTAGGTTTGAAGAGATTTCCTTAGGGGCTATCATCCTTTACCTGTCTGGTCAAGGGCAGGTAGACACCTGAGTTGTTTTTTGAGACAGGGCCTCACTATGTAGCTCAGGCCAGCCTCAAACTCAGAGCAATCCTCCTGCCTCAGCCTCTTGAGTGCTGGGATCCCAAGCATGCACCACCACGAAAGGCTCCCCACTCCTTGTTATTTATAAAGAGTGCTGCAGTGCTCCTGAGCTCCTGGGCAGCTGTTGGGGGGCTGTATACCCAGAAACGACATTGCGGGGCCTGTGACATCCTGTCCTATCTCCCAGTGATGGGACCGGGGTTGAGCCAGGCGCGGGTGATTTCACCCCAGTGAGAGCACCGAGGGGTCCTGCTGCAGCCCGAGTGCAGGCAGGTCTCTGGGTGACCCCATCTTCAGCCACCTTCCTCAGACTGTGGACCGTCCTTGCCCACCCCATCGGGAGGCAGCGCGCACCTGCACTTCATTCCTAAGCGCGACGTCCGTCCTGCCAGGGCGCGGGCTCTCACCCGACGCTCGATCTGCCCTTTTCACTTCCCGTCTAATGCACGCGGGGCTCCTGCCAGCCGACTCAGACTCGAGCTCCCCCTCTCTGATCCCCGCGGTGCAGCGCCTCTCTCCGTACACTTGTACGGCCCTGGCGTCCTCCTGTGAGGAGACCGCGCGGGCCCTTTTGCTGTCCTGCTGGGCGCCTCTGTGCCCCGCAAATCCGCAGGAGCTCTTTGTGCGCCCTCCGAGGCCGTTCTGTCTTCTGCCTCCCGGGGTCCGTGTCTCTCCTAAGTAAAGTGATGATCCACTTCTAATCCCACTTCTCCCGCGGCAGACGCAGGCCAGGGAGCCAGGAGAGAGATTATCACCTCGTTTTAAAGATGGAAAATCAGGCACCCAGAGAGCTCCCTGGCTCCTCCACGTGCGGCAGGAGGTGGCGAGCGAGCAGCTCCGGGCCCTGTGTCCCTCAGCTGCCGCGGGCTCCCTGAGCCCTGGGACTCCGGCCACCCTCCTCTCTCTTCCCCACAGAAGCCAACTGCACCTACTTCAAATTCTTCACCACGGGGAAGAACGCACGCATCTTCCAGAGAACCACAAGGAAAGGTGAGGACTTGCAGGGCTGAGGCTGCCCGGATGTCAGAGTTTGGTCTCCAGCTCTGCGCCCCCAGCTCTGCCCGCTGCGCCTGCTGTGTGGCCAGGGCAA
The DNA here is from genome assembly GCF_012274545.1 of Fukomys damarensis. Lineage (NCBI taxonomy): Eukaryota > Metazoa > Chordata > Mammalia > Rodentia > Bathyergidae > Fukomys > Fukomys damarensis. The sequence continues at coordinate 66,962,986 of NW_022900931.1, forward strand.
GTGTCAGGCCCTCTGTGGGCAGTGCTTCATGCCTCGGATGGGCACTGGGGGAGCTAAGCACAGCGTGGGGACGGGCACCATCTGCAGCCTCCATTTCCCAGAGGAGAAGGCACGTCCAGAAAGGGTTGGGGCTCCATCGCCAGGCTGACTCCCACGTGGTCTGTCTCTGAGTCTCTCCTGTGCGAGGGAAGCTGGGCAGACTGGGGAGCCCCTGAGCATGGAACGTGGCTGGGGTGGCAGGGAAATGAGTTTTAAAGCTTTTTTGTTGAATTTAAGTCAATTTAAAATTAATTAATTGATTTATCTATGGTTTTTTTTTTTTTTTTTGAGACAGGGCCTTGCTATGTATCTCAGAATGGTCACTGAACTTGCGGCAATCCTCCTGCCTCAGCCTACTGAGTGCTGGGATTACAGGTGTGCACTACCATGCCTGGCTTAAATTTAAAAATTTAAAGGCCATATTTAAATAACAAGGCACACTGAAGACTTTTCCCTTTCTACTCAAAGCACAGGTTTCTGCCAGCCCCATGCCTCGATGTCCCCACCGGCAGGGGGATCTTAGCTGCTGGGTGTAGGGGTTTACTGAGAATGCAGCTGAAACAGCAGGCCATCTACTCCTCTCCCTGTGTGCTGTGGGAGCTCGGTTGGGCCACTGCAAGTCTGAGACGAGGAGACTTCAGGGCCACACTGGCACCACCCACCACGAGCCCGGTACCTTGCAGGTACCTTACATCTTCACAATGACCCAGCAGGTGCAGGTTATGACCCCGATTTCCAGAGGAGGAAACTAACACTGAGAGGGACATGGGACTTCAGAGTCCCCAGCTGGCAAGCAGCTGGAGAGAATTCCCACCTGAGTCATCTCACCACCACACACTGCTTTTGCCACTGCCTGCCACACACCTGCTGCCTCAGTTTCCTCACCTCGTAGACAAATGGTGACCAGGTTGACAAGTAACACTTGGAAATTCTCTGTCACCTTCTAATCCTGGCTGTCCCCACTCTGCCTCATGGCTTGGGCCAAAAAACAGATCCTCTCTGCATCCGAGTTCCTCCAACAGTGAAAGTCAGACTCAGACTAAATTAGTCAGCGTTCTGTCACTGTGACCTGGCACCCAAGGGAAGCAAATGGACGAGGGCAGGTTGGTGAGGTCACAGCTTGCAAATCTCCGTCCGTGGCCCTGGCTGCACTGCTTCTGGGCTCATGGTGGGGACACTTGGCGGAGCAGAGTGACTCACTCATGTAAAGAGGCAGGACGGGGTGGGGACGACAGACAGACAGAATGGGTATGAGCACGGAGGAATGCTCTGCTTTCATCCCGATGACTGCTGCCTACAGTCGGTGCTGCCACATGCAGGGCCGGCCGCCTCCTGCTCTGGCCCATGTGCCCACGTCTGTGGAGACAGCCTCACAGGCACACCCACAGTGGGCTTAACCCAGTCGAGTCGATGACCAGAGATCAACCATCACAGACTGGAAAACCTACTGGAAAATTCCCTAGTCCCGAATCTTCCATCTTCCCAGCTCTGGGTCCCTGTGGTGTCCCCTCCATTGGTCTATACCCTGTGTTCTTTGCTTCTCCCCTCTCTCCTCACAGAGGTAAACCTAGCAGCTGCAGTGATAGCAGTGCTGGGCCTGGTGGTCATGGCCTTGGGCTGCCTCTGTATCATCATGGTGCTCAGTAAAGGTGCAGAGTCCCTGCTCCGAGTGGGAGCTGTCTGCTTTGGCCTCTCAGGTGAGAGCTAAGAACCTAGAGACTGAAGACATTGCATGCTGCGAATTGGTATCTCCAGGAATCGTATAGTACGATATGAAATCTCTACACACTGTTGTATGCTGGGAAGTGGGATCTCCACACCCTGTTGCATGCTGGGAGGTGGGATCTCTACACACTGTTGTATCCTGGGAGGTGGGATCTCCACACCCTGCTGCATGCTGGGAGGTGGGATCTCCACACCCTGTTGCATACTGGGAGGTGGGATCTCTACACTGTGGTATGCTGGCAAATGGCTTCTCCAAGCACTGCTGCCTGCTGGGAGATGGGACATCTACATGCATGCTAGAAGGTGAGATCTGAAGCACCATTCTAGAAGTTGGAGAGAAGTCCAAGGACTACAGTAGGCTCAAGGATGAGAGAATTCCAAGCCCCACTGTTGGCTGAGGATTAGAGGGTCTCCAAATGCTGTTTTAGATTTGGACTTGGGATCGCAGGATGGAGGAAGGGATCTCCATGCATTGCTGAATGCCAGGGGTTGGAGAGAGCTCAAGAACTGTAGAAATTTCAGAAATGAGAGCATTCTAAGCCCTGTTTTGGGCTGGGAATTGGTTGCTCTCCAAACACTTTTTTGGATTGGACCTGGAGTCCCTAGCACTGTTGTATACTTCAAGGTGGGGGGGTCAAATTAGAGTATCTCCAGATAGTCTTTGTGACCTGGACCTGGGAGCCGCTAGGGCTGTTGCACACTTGGAGTTGAAGGCCCAGGTAGAATACTGCAGCTTGTGTGAAACAGTCCTCAGCATAACAGACACCACAGTTCACTGTATATCTGGTACCAACCATTACAGCAGGTCTGAGGTAGAGCCTGCCTCTCTGTGTTTTGTAGATAATACTGATACTCAGAAAGTCAGAAGACGTACTCATAGTCACACCACCAGTGCTGGCAGAGGTGGAACTTGAAACCAGGTCTCCCCAGACCTAACTTCTTTCTGCTGCAGTGAGCACTACAGTTGGGGAACCATGTTCTTGTGGGTTCCATGTAGGCTCAGAGCACCTTATGTGGAACGAATGTTTAGCTGGAGACCCAGTGGCAAGGTTTTATCCTAAGCTATGCCCTGGATCATACGTGACCTTGGGACAGTTTCTTCTTTTTTCTGGGTCTTATTTTCTCTGTTGAATCAAATCCTATCCGGGGTGGAAAGAAAAATCGTTAATTATACAAGCTTCATTTCTTTATCCTTCGTGTGCTTATGAGCACCTGTATAGTCCAGGCCACATCAAGGCTGGAGACTCAAGACTGAATAAGACAGGCGCTGTGTCTGCTGTCAAGGCTCCTCGATTCTGGGAGAGAAAGGCTGATAGTCACACACATAATGGTTCAATTACAATTGTGGTGAGAGTACCATGAAGCACGTTCAGGGTGCACACTGTAGCAGTGCTGGTGCACGCTGGAGGACCTCCTCCGAGAAAGTGTTAAGCTGGTAATCGAGGTCTCACAGGAATTACCCAAAAGTGGGATGACAGTTGTGGCAACCTGTGGTGGTGGTGGCAATGGTGATGTTGGTGATGTGATGCTGGTGTTAGTGATGATGATGGCAGTGACGGTGATGGTGACGGTGGTGATCGAGTCCTGGAGGCCAGAAGCGAGGCAGACCCCTTCAGGCCACGCCCTGTGGACCTGGCCTCCCACCAGACCCCACCTCCTGACCCGTCACCTTACAAACCCCGGGTCAGAACCTGTGCCTGTGGAAAGCGAGCTGTGCAGTTCCGGGGCAGAAGCAATTTTGTCCCCTTGGTTGCCAGCACCCTGACCCTTGGTGACTGTGGTGTTCCCCCAGCGTTTGGGGAGACCTGAGTCCCTGTCCTCTCCCGCAGGCCTGCTGCTCCTGGTGAGCGTGGAGGTGTTCCGGCATTCCGTGTGGGCCCTGCTCCGGGACGGAGCCTCCAATCTGG
>NW_022900931.1:66967055-66969638 GCF_012274545.1 Fukomys damarensis
CCCCGAGGGCTCCTGGGGAAGCTGGCGGGGACCGGAAGGAGACTGGGGCGCGGGTGGGGGTCTCGGAGGGAATTGGGGGCCTTCACGATCCGGGTCTGGACTGAGGTATTCTAGGGGAGACTCCTGGGGCGGCCTGCGGCTCTGGGCGGATTAAAGGGCAGGAATCCGAGGCACGTGGCACAGTGCATGACGCCAGCGCATGCGCAGCAGCCCCGCTCACGCGCGCACGAGAGCACTTCCGGGGCAGAGTGCGTGGGAACAGGGCGGCCGAGCATGGCAGTGACCCGCTCGGGATCATGCGGGCCCGGTCCTGGCGCCCCGGGAGGTGACCGTGTTCGGAGACTGGGTCGTCGGAGAGAAGCTGGTTCCCATGAGGCCAGAAGGGCGGCCTGCCACCCCGGCTGCCGAGGGGGCTGCAGGAACAGGTACCTGACACCGTGGCGTCGGCAGAGCGGGGCGAGCTTGGGGGTTCATGAGCGCGAAGCCCGCATGTCATGGGGAGACTGGAGAGGAGCGTGGGTGTCAGCCGCGACTCCGGCGAGGGCCTCTGGAGAGCCGCTGGGAGCCCGAGAATGAGGACCACGGGGACTGGGCGGCCCTGCCCCTTAGAAAGCGCGACACACCTCTTGCGCAGGAATTTGCAGGCTCTGGTGTTAAGCGCTCACTAAACGTCATCTCAGCCAACTGCAGGGCTGCTCAGCCGTGGTTCACAGGCTCCTTGGAGCCTGAAACAGCAGATCGGAGACATTGAGTACCTTTCTCAGAGCCACACAGCTGCAGAGAGAAGGTGGGATTCAAAGCCACTTTGAACGCCGCACCTGCTCGGGTTTAACCTCAAAGCCCTGGCGTTTTCTCCAGGGCACACAGCCGCAGGGTGTCTACCGCCAAGTCGCTGAGCTGCCCAGGCTGCGCTCAAGCTTGGACTCTTCCTGCCTCGGCCTCACAGAGTGGTGGCTTACAGGGGTGTGCCACCACAGCTGGCTTGAGAATCTGTTCCCTTTGACCAACAGCATTTCTATATTTAATTATAAGGACAATGACAGGTTCTTCTGTGTCTACAATAGGGTTACCTCCAGATAAACCCACTGTAGGGTGAAAATATACTAAGTTGACAGTGCATTTAACGCAGCTGACCTGGGGAACATCACCAGCATCGCAGCTGAGCGACGCCACAGGCTGTGGAGTCCCCAGCTGTCCCCCCTCACTCCCGGCGACCCATTTACTGTGTAATTATACAATAAATGACCATATTATAGTTGCAAAGGACTATGTACATCCCATAGGGACACTGCGTCGTGTTGCATGAATATTACAGCGGTCACAGTGCACACCGGCCAGGGGTGACGGCAGCTTCCTCACGAGAAGGTGCCCAGCTGCCTGGGGGTGCAGGTGACCTTCCTGGACAGGTCACAGAGCTAGGGACTCGGTCACTCTTTTGCCCTGCCTCATGCTGGAGGGACAGGCTGGCTTCTGCCCCGGCCCAGGCTCCCAACCCTGCAGCAGCCTCTCCCGTCTCCAACTCTCCATCCTTCAGGTGGTCCCTGGGCTCAGTGCAGCACTTACTTCCTGGGGTCCTCAGGAGGAGCAAAGGCGCTCATAACCCCCGCAAGGCTGCTAGAGTCTCCTGGCTCTGGGTCACGGCTGCCTCTGCCTGTGCAGCCGTTACAGCTCAGCGGTTGGTGCTTTGGCCCCGAGTACAGTGAGGGCAGGAGAGTCCCCTGGCGAGCTGACAGGTTGTTGAGGGGAGTGGATATTAATGGCATCGCCGCACTAAGGAGCGTGCAGTTATAAACTGAGATAAGTGCTAGGGGAGGAGACCATCAGCCGCTCCACCCTATCTCACTCTGTGCCCAGCTTGCTCTGGGAATCCCAGGGACAGGGCTGGGGGTGGGGCATGGGCTCTGGCTCTCGGTGGCTCTCCCTGGTGGGGGTCTTCACTCTGCACCCGTGGAAAGCCGCAGGCCTGAGATGGGAGGGCAGAAGGGGCTGGCAAGCTCCCCCAGGCCCTGCCTGACCACAGCCTCCCGCTGAGCCACTTCCCATGGCCGTGACTAAATATGCAAGGCGAATCTGCAGGCTTATGGGAAGGAAAGGTTGACTCTGGCCCAAGGTTTCTGTCCACTCTGCTCACTTTACAGCTTGGAAGCAAAGAGAGAAAGAGGCGAGGTCCTTATATACCCTTCCAGGCTCCGACCCATGACCTCACTTCCTCCCACTAGCTCCACCTCTTAAAGGCTCCACCATCACCACTGGCTCCACAGGCTGGTGACTACATGCCATTATGACATCACTTAAACGCTGGGGAGCTCAATGTTGGAGCCCAGCCTGGGCACTGAGTGACTTAGTGAGACCTTGTATCAAGATGAAAAATAACAAAAAGCTCAGTCGGAAGGCACTGGGTCCAATCCCCAGTACTGTGTAAATAGATGAATCAACAAACCACTTAAAAATGAAAAAGCATTTCTAGTTATAGTGGTGCACTCCTCTTATCCCAGCACCTGGGAGGCTGAGGCAGGAGGATCACTAAGTTTAAGGCCAGCCTGGGCTACATAGTGAGTTCAAGGCCAATCTGAACTGCATAAT
>NW_022900931.1:66969942-66973333 GCF_012274545.1 Fukomys damarensis
TTGTGTGTGTGTGTGTGTGTGTGTGTGTGTGTGTGTAGTAGTAGTAGTAGTAGTACGTGGGTTTTACTCACTGAGCTTTTAAAATTTTTTCATTTTGAGGCAGGAGCTCACTAAAGTGTCCAGGTTGGGCTCCAACTTGGGATCCTCCTGCCTCAGCCTCTGAGATGGTGCTGATTTTGCAGGCGGGCGCCCTACACCCACCTTAGCTCATATTGTTTGAGGCATCACCCAGGAGCCGGGCAGTGGGCTGGGGCCTTGGTGAGCTGGGGGGAAGCAGGGGAAGGGGGACCCTTGTAGGGCCTTGGGGGCCACTTGGGGACTTGGGTTTCTTCTCTGAATGACTGGGCTATGGCAGGGTTGTACCTATGAGCTGACCCCAGCTCTTGCAGGGTGGATTGAATACAGGATGCCCAGGAGATGCCAGACTTCAGATAAACAGTGAACACGTTTGAAGGTCTAAACGCAGCACCCGGCCTGCAGGGACGCCCTTACCCCGTCCAGCCTCTATCCACCCATCTGTCTAGAACTCTTTGCCTGAGGATTCAACTCCATCCCATATTTCTCCTGCCCCTCTGCCTGCTGCGCTGAGACCCCCGACCCATTCAGGTTGTGAGTGACCATCAGGGCCCAGCTGCGCCCTCAGGGAGCCAGGCTGGGGCCCCGCCTACCTCCTGGGGCTGTCATGCAGCATGGTGAGGTTGCTGGGCCCCCAGGGAAGAGCAAGGCCAGAACCTGATGACCTCAGCGCCCAGAATCCTTCACTGCCCTTCCTGCGGAAGGGACAAAACCGGAAGAACCGAGCCCAAAGCTTGGGAAGTTATGCAACTGTCATCTCTGTCAGTCAGAGCTGCTGTCTCTGCTGTAGACACACAGGCCTTGTATCAGCTCTTAGACCTTGGCCAGGATCTCGGTCCTGCCCCAGGGCCTTTGCATGTACAGCCACATGCCATGAAGGTCATTCTCTGCTCCTCAGGGCTGACACTCCAGGCTCTATTCCATCCAAGCCTTCCTGACTTTGTTAAAGGGAATTCTACCAGACCTGTTCTCCACTGACTCAGTATGTCCAGCATCACCCTGCTTATATCTGCACTCAACCACGGTCTATAAATATTCTTCCAAAAGAATACAAGCACCATGAAAGTGGGGCTATTGTGTTTTTTTTTTTCTTTGAAACAGTGCTTTGCTAAATTGCCCAGGCTTGACTCTAACTTGTGATTCTCCTGCCTCAGCCTCAAAGTGCTGGGATTACTGTTGTGCATCACCATGCCCAGCTGGGACCAACTTTTTTTTTTAAATCAGTGGTAGACTTTAATGGCACGTCACAGGTGCCCAGTAACATCTGTGAAGTAACTGGAGGAGTGAAATCACTGAGAGAGGGCTGTGACTGGCTCGGAGCAGAGCCAGTGGGGCTCGCACCCCTTACTTCACTCTGAGGTCTGCATCCTGGAGCTCATGAGGGTGAGGACTGTGTCCCCTCACCCCTCCAGGATCCGGAGCCGCAGGTGAGCCAGGGCGCCATTCCGAGCCTGTTAGTGGCTACCACACTTGTTCAAAGGCTTGGCTTTGCTGGGTGCAGTGGCGCACACCTGCCATTCCGGCACTCTGGAGGCTGAGGCAGGAGGATTGTTGTGAGTTCAAGGCTAGCCTGGGCCACACAGCAAGGCCCTGTCTCAAAAACACAAAACAAGACAAATACATGCTTCAGTTGTGCTAAGAACTCAGTTTAATACTGTGGGGATGTAGGGCGCTCAGGTGCTCCCAGCCCACATGTGGGGTGAGCAAGGGCTGGAGGACGGAGCATGGCCCTGGCTTTCCTGTCCCCGCTGAGCAAGAACTGGGCCGGCCCTCAGGAGCAGACCTTCTTGCCTCAGCTGGCTGGAGCGAGGGCTCTGTGCTGGGTGGTCAAGAGCAGGGTTTGCATTCCCCAGGTGGTGCTCTGCGGACACCAGACAGCAGCCATGGAGCCCGGAGAGGGGCCATATGTCCCCTCAATGTCCCCACGGGCCTGGCTGCTCTGTGCTGCCCCTGGCTGTGCCACCAAGTCAAAGGTGAGCCAGGCAGAAAGAACAAGCCAGCCCTCGGGCCTCACGCTATGGGCTGGCCTGTCTCGAGGTCCCACCGGGGGACGTGGCACCAGGCAGGGCTGCTGTGGTCTGGTCTCCCATGGACAGAGGAGGAGCTGGCCTAGTCCACAACTGCGGCGTCCCAGTCTGTCTAATAGTGGGCTCTCCACTCTCTCTCCTCTCTCTTTCTCTTTCTCTCTCTCTCTGAGACAAAGTTTCGCTATGTACGCCATACTGACCTTGAACTCACGGAGATCCTTCTGCCTCAGCCTCCCATGTGCTGGGACAGCTGGCACGCACCACCACACCCGGCCTGGAAGCTCTCTGAGGGGCACGTGGGGCTCCACATTGCTTCTCTTCAGGACACTCAGGGCTTCTCCTACTGGCTGGGATTTGGATGGGAGAGAGATGAAGCCGTGATGACAGCCCTCCAGGCCATGGGGCGGCCTGGCAGTGGGGAGCCCAGGGAACGGAGGGGACCACATTCCGCCTGCCTGCAGCCTCTGTGGGGATGAGGCGCCATGTTACCCCCATCACCAGGGTCACAGAGGTCACTCCTATTACAAAAGTTAAGGAAAAAGACAACAGTCAACACGTTTATGGTATTTCATTAAACCAGGCACAGGCTCGCCTGTGATTTCGGCACTCGGGAGGCCGAGGCAGGAAGATCACCATGGGTTCAAGGCCTGCCTGGGCTACATAACAAGGCTTTATCTTAGAAAACAAATGGACAAACAAAAACCAGATTTATGTCATCGAAGTTTGCAGTGACGTGGGATCCTGCAGAGACAGGCCCGGAGACCCAGGGAAGAGGCTGTCCTTCTGCCTGGATCAGCAGAAGGGAGGCCGGAGTGCTGCGTGGAAGGGTGGCTGGACTCGCTAGTGCTTGCGCTGTGCTCAGTCTCTGGGGCGCCCCGCTCCCAGCTGGGGACACAGCTGTCCTGGAAGGAGGGGCCGTGACCACCCAGGTGCCAGTCTGGGCCCGGAATGTCCTCGGCCAGAATGGCCCAAGCTGGAGCGAGAACGGCAGGTGTGTGGCTGGCTTTGGGGACGAGACGCCATGACCTGGCGCGGAGAAAGGGGTTCTCGTTTCTGTAGCCTCCCTCGAGGGCAAAGGGGCAACGGGATGGTTAGAAAGAAGCTGCTGTTCAGGCCCCGCAGGGCTGTTCGGGCCACAGCCCTCAGCACGCTAGGGTTTGGGGATCGGGGAAGGTGGTCTCGCCTCCCGGCAGGATCGGACCGCACAGGGCACCTCGGCGCGGAAGGGCGGAGCCCAGAGAGAGGCGGTGTCTGCGGCCTCCGGCGCCGTCGCAGCAGCGCCACCTGCA
>NW_022900931.1:66973372-66984386 GCF_012274545.1 Fukomys damarensis
ACCTGCAGGCGGGAGCTGGAGGCGGACGGGGAGCCCGGAACCCGGTGTCCTCGGCCCGCGTCGGCCGCCCTGGAAGAGGGGAGGAGAAGCCAGGCAGGAAATAAATAGCTGACCGCGCTGACCGCAGCCGCAGGCGATCTGCCAAGCGCCTTTCAGTCACTGGGTGACACGGTTCGTCTTCTTGCATCTGACTATAAAGTAGAATAAAATAAAGGGACAAAGCTGCCCTCGAGCGCGCGCTGGACGAAGCCTCCTCCGCAGCGAGGGGGAGCGACGTTAACAGCGCAGGACCAGGCGCGTCCAGCGTCAGGGGCCTTTGACTTAGCCCAGGAACGTGTGACAAGAAAGGCCGCTGCCTGGTCGCCTCTCCTGCGGCGGCGTCCTGAGCGCGTCTTTGCTCACGCTGCAGACCCCAGTCGTGTCGCCTTCTGAGGTCCGGGATCCCGGGACGCGTGAACGCGGGGGGACGCCACCACCCCTCCGGGGACCTCAGATCCCTCCCTGTGGCTCAGAGTTAAAGGGTCTCTCTCTGTTCCTTTCTCTCCTGACTTAACTCGGGGGCGCGGGGCCCTTTCCAAAGCTGCTGCTGTGTGTCCTGCTGGTGAGTGACCCTCAGCTGGTCCCCAAGGCCCTTTACAAAAGCCCTCCTCGTTTGACTTGACTTGGGGCCTGGACTGTGTGTGTGGCCCCACATTCGCGTTGAAATCCGCACCCAGGGTGGTGGTGTGTGGAGGCAGGGCCTTGTGGAGTGACCGGGCTGCGAACCGGGCCGTCGCGAGCGGAGTCTTAGTCGCGTTCTCATCACCGACATCCTGCTGATTGGAGGAGGAGCGGCTCACTTTGGCTCACGGTCTGCAGAGGTTTCAGTCCATAGTCAGCTGCCTCCAAGGCAGGGCGGCATGGCAGAGGGGCATGGACGGGAGAAACAGTCCCTGGTGCGCTGGCAGGAACAGAGGGAGGGTCAAGGGAGGAGAGGGGAACAGGCCACGCCCCCAGGGAGCACTTCCTCCACAGGCTCCGCCTCCCACGTCACATTGGGCTCTAAACTGAATCCTGGACTGATCCAGGCCCTGATCCAGTCGGCTCCCAAAGCCACACCTGTGAGTGCGTGAGGCTTTGGGGGGACATCTAGGGATAAACCCACACACATGGGATGAGTGCCCTTGTGAGAGGGGCCCCGAGAGTCCCCTCACTATGTAGCCCAGGCTGGTCTTGAATTCACAGCGATCCTCCTGCCTCAGCCTCCCAAGCGCTGGGATTACAGGTGTGTGCCACCACACCCGCAATAAAACCTTGTTTCTGAGCTGCCAGCCTATGGTGCCTGGTACTCAGCACAGATGGACTCAGCTGAGGGTTCTTGTTCTGCTTTTGCACTGCTGTCTTCTTACTCTGCAGACACCACCTGTGGATCGGAGACCTCAGCTCAAGAGTAGGAAGGAAGGGAGGGAGAGAGGAGGGAGATGTTCTTCTCCGCAGAGATCTTGCAGCTACAAAATTGAAAACAGCCCTTCTCTTAGCTGGGCGTGGTGGCATCCACCTGTAATCCAGCACTCAGGAGGCTGAGGCAGGAGGATTGATGTGAGTCTAAGGCCAGCCTGGGCTACATAGCTGGATCCTGTCTCAAAAAATTTTTTTTTTTTAAAAATAGCACTTCTCGTGTTCTTTTCAGAAAAATTCCTATCCTGTGGGCCAAAAGTTAGCAATTATCTTAGCTGTGAGCCAGCTACAGCTCCCCGTGTGGCTTTGGAAAAGTAAATCTTTTGACTCTCAGAACTTCGACTCCACCACCACCAGCTGTGGAAACAGGAGAGCAGCTCGGGTCCCTCCGCCTTTCCTCTGCTGCTCCCTGGTCCTCTGCCCACCCGGTCACCCCTGCGGGAGGACCCCAGCACGCTGTCACCGCCGTGGTGACGGGACTTGGGCCTTGCATCTTCCAGATTCACCACAGGAAATGTGTGGGCTGAAAGTGCCTCACCAACCCTGTGGTTGTCCTGAGCTACGGGTTATTAAGTAAAAGGGAGGATAAATGCTTGATTTTTTTTTTCTCCTGCACTTAAAACTTTTATGAGTGGGTTTTCTTGTATCTTCTTATGGGAGAAAATGATATGTATTTTTTTCTAAACAGAATGAGCCCAGAACTGTCACTGTCAGTCAGACTCACAGCAACAGCTGGGCCGAATCACAGCAAGCACAGAAATAGACACACATCGCGACAGCCCAGGGCCATGTGCGGGGATGCTGTGGATGCCGGATCCAGCGTCTGCCCCTCTCCGGTCCTTAGAATGGCTCCTCCCTCCCGCCCGCCCTCCCTTCGCCGTTGTTTCTGCAGAGGTGTTTACAGATCTGATTTTCCTTTCCTTGTTTCCATCCTTCAGGCCAAACTAAGCTGACCATAGCAGCAGGCCAAGTGGAAACTACCATAGCAAAAAATGAAATCCCCATCTAGATGCCAAATTTGATGCACATCTTAAACTTAATTTCAGGTGTTTTAAATATGAAACACTACCGAAGAACATATATAGTCCCATGTGTGTGTATTGGCTACCAACAGATGTTGATTTTAATAATAGCATGAAAAATGTGTGGGAATAATTCACAGTACCTCAGGGACTGTTTACATCTGCCTGGGGGAGGCCAGCAGCTCAGCTGGGCCTGGTGCACACCTGACACCCCAACATTCTGGGAACTGAGGCAGGGGGATGGAGAGTTCAGGGCCAGCCAGGGAAGATTAGGGAATCAACAGGATCCTGTCTCAAAATAAAAAATAAAGAGTTGGGGATGGAGCTCAGTGTGTGAAAGCTCTGGGTTCGGTCCCTAGTACAAGGGGTGTGTGCATGTGTGCGTGTGTGTGTGTGTGTGTGTGTGTGTGTGTGACAGAGAGACAGAGAGAGAGAACCAGGTCAGAAAACAATAAAGTAGCCTATGTGGTGACACATGCCTGTAATCTCAGCACTAGGGAGGCTGAGGCAGGAGGACTGCCTTGAATTCAAAGCCAGCCTAGGCTATATAGTGAATTCAAGGCCAGCCCACACCCTGTCTCAAAAAAACCAAACCAAACCAAACAAAAAAGATATATTCAAATAAACGAATTCAGTGATAGGAACTAGGCAACAAAGTTCCCAAACATTGTGTAAGTCTGATCTCAGAGTTACCCGTGACTTTGTACTTTGTTTCAAGATGAATTTTATTGTCAGAGTTGAGGGTTACAACAGGATGTGGGTATGTACAGATAGTGAACTGGTTACTGTAGCTAGCAGAGTAATGTATCTGTCATCTCGTGGTTACTTTTGTGGGGCAAGAGCTGCTAAAATCTGCTTAGTCAACCAGAAAATAAAATAAATAAAATAGCAGCAGTGGGGTCTGGCTTTTGCCCTCACAAGGCACTAAGTGCTTGGGGACAGTGGACCCCCTCGATGCTTCTCCTGTCCTTGAACCGCCATGGTCTGAAAGCCTGAACTGGTCACTGGCACGGGTGATTCTGCTGATTGGTTGAGACAGGGTTTCCCTAAGTCACTGACTTATCCAGGTCGGGCTCCAACTTGCGATCCTCTTGCCTCAGCCTCCCAAAGTGCTGGGATGACAGGCACCCACCAGCACACCCAGCTTTACCCAGCGGTGTTTGACAGGTATGAAGCAACAGTGATTTATGGAATCCCGCTAGCCGCTCACCGGAAGCGTCCTTACAGGTACTGGGCACATTGGGGAACAAACACAGCCGAGGGTCTGCAGCTGACAGAGTCTGCGGCCAGGGTGCAGCGTGGGCCAGGCTGTGTGTGGGAGGGACAGGCTGCGTCCTGAGCCTGCCTGGACTCGGGGTCCTGAGAGGGAAACATCAGCAGGTCTGCGGCAGGTGGCAGAACCACTGAGCCAAGTCCCTGGCCCCTCGTACCTATTTATTAGTGAATGTTCCCTTCACCAGGACGCAAAACCTGACACCCACTTCTTAAAGGAGAGGTTTTATTGATTCATGGTTCAGAGGCTCAGTCCATGGTCAGCTGGCTGCAAGGCAGGAGGACGTGGGGGAGCAAAACTGCTTAGTTCGAGGTGGCCAGGCAGTGAGCAGGGGAGCAGAGCCAGAGAGGAGCAGCCAGGAACCAGATGTGGTACTGAGGTTCACTCCTCTGTGACCACCCAGACACACGCCGGAGTGTGCTCTGTTGACCTGCTAAGCATTTTTTTTTATTTACAGAGTCTAACTATGTAGCGCAGGCTGGCCTTGAATTTAAGACGATCCTCCTGCCTCAGCCTCCTGAGTGCTGGGATCACAGACATGCACCACCACTCCTGGCCTGCTAGGCATTTTTTTTAATCCTGTGAAGGTGACACGTCAGGATTCACAGTCCCATCAATACACACACACACTCATGCACACACGGGGCCGCTCCCCAGACATCTGCACACACTCACACACATGTCACACACGTGTGCAGAACACACACCCACATGCAGGCACGGCACTGTGCGGCTTTCCCAGACCGGTGACCTGCTGCCGCCTCTTCGGGCTCCTTGGAGGGGCTGCAGCCGAGGGAGGGAGGGAGGGAGGGAGCAAAGCAGAGCGATGCCCAAGTCCTGGGTGGTCAGGCGCAAGGCAGGACCCAGGACGGAGGCGCAGCTCTGCCTTTAGGTTTCGCTGTCAGGAGCCCGCCCTGGGATTCACAAAGTACACAAGGAGATGGCCCTGGTGATGCCGGCTTCCGTGCCTCTCCTTCCCCGGTGGCTCAGCCACGGTCCCGGGAACTTACCACACCGGGCGTACTTGTAGACGAGAAAGGCCACGAACAGGACAAACACGATGCTGAAGGCCAGGAGGGCGACGCCAGTGGTCCCTGGAGAAGGGCAAGGGCTGAGCAGCCTCCGGGACGCAGCCGGGTGCCCAGGGAGGAGGGGTCCTGGCACCCAGGGCCTTGCCACGCCTTCCCCTCCTTGTGAGCCCTGGCGGTGCCACCTGCCCGCCGGCACCGAGACAGCCACAGACACGTGGCTCGGTGGGCAGAGCCGGTGACACTGGGCCCGGTGCTCTCAATGTGCAGCAGCCTGGCCACTCCTGGCTCCGCCCCTACCTGGCCCTTCTCTGACTGTCTGCGGAGACCTGGTTGCTTGCGTTTTATTTGCACCATGCAATTCTGGAGTAAAAAAAAAGAAAATGGAGTTGTAGAACAGTAATCACGGGTTACATGTGGACAGATCGTTTTGCAGACCGAGACCCTCCAGGTTGTTGACAAAGGCGCATCTGTACAGGGAAAGCACAGAGGCACGCTCAGAAACGAAAGCACCCACGTCAGAAGTTCGTGCTGGGGAGAGAACCGAAGAGTGGGCCTTTCTATTTGTGGGAAGAAAGCAACTTGGAGTAAACATGGTTAATTGTGAATAATTACAATTCTGGGAGGAACACTTGTGACTTTTTCAGTTTGACTTGGTTTTTAGAGACGGGGGCTTGCTATGTAGGCGATCCTCCTGCCTCAGCCTCCCAAGTGCTGGCATTATAAGCATGCACTGATACACCTCGCCATTATATTATTATGATTTTTATTTTAGAATATTATTCAAATTTTTTCAAAAGAAAGAAAATTCTTCTCCATTCTCTTGCTAGTTTGTGGGAGGAAAGGTTTCTGGGGGTTAGTTTTATCTAGGAAAGAGAATAAAATAACAGGAGACCCTGAGAGAAATGATCAGGGATTCTAAAAATGGTCAGTGCTTCCTTAGCCGGTGCCTCTGCCCTGACAACGACGTCAGGGATGCGTGTGGTGCCCTGTGCTGCAGGAGATGCCCCTGACAGCATTGCCCTGGGGGTCAGAGGTGTCCGTGGGCAGGGACACCAGGCCTGGCCCCACCAGACAGCTCCATGCCCATCCTCCCCAGACACCCGCAGGTGGGTTCCAACCCCGCTGCGCTGTGCCTTGACTGACACAGACACTACCGTGAACTGTCGGGGGTCATCGTGCCTTATTCTATCTTTAGAGCTCACAGAAGTCGTCTGGGTCGCGCGTGGACACCGCCAGCCCCACTTTCCCTGAGGAACTGGGGCTGCACAGCGGCGCCATCGGACAGCCCGGCCCGCAGCGACGAGGGTGAAACCCGGAGCTCCTCCGGGAGCCCGGGGGGATCTTTCCTCGAAGCAATCCCAAATCGAGTCCGCGCGTCCGGAAGGACGGGACCGGGGTGTGGGGGTGGCTGGGAGCCGGCGGGACTCAACTCACCGTCTGAGCCGACGTCTGCCAGGCCCGCGACGCACAGCCCTGCGGGAGAAACCCCGGGAGACCTCTCACACCGACCCCTGGGGAAGCGGGACCCACGGCTCTCTCGCCCGACCTCCATCTTTGGTCCAGTCTCAGCTCCTCCTCTGTATCCCCCGCGCCCCTAAACCTGTGCCGTGGATGAAACCCAGGCCTCCCCGACCCCAGCTGCATTCCCAGACCTTTTACTATTTTCCGGAGACAAGAGCTCGCTACATTGCTACCTCGCCTGAGCCTGGTACTTCCCATCCTCCCGCCTCAGCCTCCCAGGTGCGGCGTTGTATGTGTGACCCACACACCCAGCTCTGGCTTCTGCTGTCGGGGACCTGGTGACGCCGCCGGGCGCACCACGCGGCTCAGGAAAGCCTCCCTGTTACGGTGGATCGGCAGCAGCCTTTCTTCTCTCTCCGCACCTCCTCCCATCTACCACGTGAAGAGCTCCTGTGCTGCTGCCTATGAGGAGTTTGTGCAGTTCTTCTCCTGGGCTCAGGCGTGGGTGTCTGCGGGGCGCACTGTCCCGCCCACAGCGCCCTCTCCCGTTTCCGATGGCCTGGACAGTTTGCCCAGAACCTCTTCATTCCCACCTTCATCCTCGATCCTAATCCCTTATCCCCTTTTACGGTACAAGAAGGCCAGGCGCCTACATCCTCCATCACCTGAGCTTGCCCAGGAGACTCATGAAGAAGCCAGTCTTGTTAGAAAGCATGGAGACCGCTTGGCTAGGGAAGAAAACATTTCATTTTTTGTTTGTTGGAGGCAGGGCCTCACTATGTAGCCCAGGCCGGCCTCAAACCCATCGCAATCCTCCTGCCTCAGCCTCCCCAGTGCTAGAATGATAGCTGTGCACCACCTGGCGTGGCTAAGAACGTGGGGTTCATTGACACCATTCCCTGCACGCTTGGGTTCCCAAGACATCAGGAGTCACCGGAATGCTCTCAAATTCTACAGTCCACGCTGTTGTGCTATGGTGTGAACGTCTCACCAAACTCACGTGGGAATTTCACACCCATCGCGAGGTATTGCTCGGCCTAGAGGGACCTTGAGGAGGGACCCGGTCCCCTCGTGGGGGGAATGACAGCCGGCGGGCACCCCAGCTGTCTGAGCAGCCGGGCGACTCAGCGGTTTGGAGTTCGCTGTGTCCCTTGCAACGCCCTCTCCCGCCAGCAGGCGGCGCTCACCAGGGCCAAGCAGATGGCCTCGCAGGCTCCTGAAACCGTTTTTCTGTCGGGGTGGCACTCAGAGCACCAGAACGTGGCCCAAGACGTCGAAATACAGTTTATGTGTGACAACCTGCTTCCAATTCGTGAGCTGTGTCATGAGTTTTTATAAACATGCATACCCGTGGGATCAAGGAACAGAGTATTCCCATGACATCAAGAAGAGTCCTTAGCCAGCATCGTGGTACACACCTATAAGCCCAGCAGCACCGTGGGAGGCTGAAGCAGGAAGATCGCAAAATCAAGGTCCGCTTGGGCAATTTAGCTACTTAGGGAGACCGTGTCTCAAAATAAAAGGGCTGGAGATGCAGCTCAGTGCTAAGGCCCTGCGTTCAGTCCCCAGTATAGCAAAAAATAAAAGGGGGGGGGTCCTGTGTCATTTAAAATAACCTCCTTCCTCCATTCTACAAGCAGCTTCCGTTTTCCTGTCACTTAGCGTTAACTGCTCTGCTAGAATCCCACAGAAATGGAATCATACTGATCTTTTGTATCTGGCTTTTCGTGCAGAATAATGATTTCAAGCTGGCCACAGTGTTCTGTGTGTCCGTAATTTATTCTTTGTTATTCCCACTGTGTGCATAGTGCAGAGCTTTTTCATCTATTCACCTCTTAATGGAAATGGGCTTTCTTTTCAGTTCAGGCCATTATGCATAAAAGCTGCTTGTAGATAGCCAGTCATATGAATCACAGAAAATTCTCTTGAGAAAATAAGAACAAAATTTCCAGTGTATAATGTAAGTGGGTTTACGACGAGGGACAGACTGCCAACTTGTCTTTCTTTCTTTCTTTTTTTAACTTGTCTTTCAAAGAGTCCCCAAAAGTACCAACTCCCCGTGATGAACAGTCATTATATACTAATAAAAATAATTTTTAAAAAATGAAAAACCCCCAAAACAAAACACAAAGCAATCCCAAACTGCTGCACCCCACCGGCGGTTTGTTAAACCCCAGCCACCAGCTGCAGCTTATTAACTTCCCTGGCAGTCGGTGCGGTTGCGCCTCCTCGTTTTGTTCTGCTGGGCAGGCTGACGTTGACTTTGCTGTTCCCGAGATAACCCTCGATGGCGGGCACAGTTGTGTGCAACTGTGCGGTGCAGCTGCTGGCATCTTCTGCCTTTTGTGTGGGCTGATGGCTGTAGCCACTGGAATGGAATTCCTTCGACCGCAAAGACTCTGTCTTGTCCGCTGCTGCCTCCTCAGTGCTTAGAAGGGACCAGGATTTGGCGAATGTTTGAAAGCTCCTCGTAGATCGACTTAGTTTGAGCCTTACGGTAAACGGAATCATCAACAAAGACTTCAGAAATACCAGGGATCTCCCAAAGGCCTTCCTGCACCTTGCAACCCACCTAGCAGCATAACCACGTCAATGCGCCAGTGTGGCTACGTCATGCACTAGCGTAGTACATCAATGCACCGTTGTAGTACGTCAATGCGTCAGTGTATTACGTCATGCACCAGCATAGCTATGTCAATGCGCCAGTGTAGCTACGTTAATGCATCCTGTAGTACGTCAATGCGCCACAGTAACTGTGTCAGTGCGTCGGTGTAGTCATGTCAACTGTGGGCAGGAGAACTCCCCCCACCCCGCGCCAAACTCTGAGCCTTGCCTGGGATCTTTCTGTGCCCTCCTGGAGTGTCAGAAGTGCGCACTGCAATTAGCTTGAGCAGTCACCCTGCTGTCCCAGACTAAAACTCAAAAATCTAAAATTGAGTTAAACCACTTGATTCGGCTATTCCACAACACATCAAGAACGTCGCTTTGCGGGCCATACATATTTTACAACACTTGTGAATTTTAAAACCTTGTTTTTGTAGCCCAAGCTGGCCTCGCACTACTGCTTCCCCTGCCTCAGCCTCCTGAGTGCAGGAATTACGGGCCTGTGCCAGCAGGCCTGGCTTAAAATATCTTTAATCAAAAATTAAAATCAGTCTAAAGTTGATTGGACGTGAGCAGGTGAATGAAGTACAACACTCAGCCCTCTGCATCGGCACCCTTACTTACAGATCTCGATCACACGTAAGACAATGTGACTGATATCGGATCCTTGCTCGATTCGCTTATAACAACGGTTCTGGCCCAAGCATGGTGTTGCACACCTGTAGTTCCAGCACTTAGGAGGCTGAGGCAGGAGGATCACCAGGAGTTTGAAGCCAGTCGGGGCTACATAGTCATTTGAAGCCATAGTGCATTCAAAAAAAAAAAAAACAAAAACAAACGACAAAGGGTAGAAACCTCTGACACGAGAGAGGGAGCCTGAAAAGTCCTCCTGCAGATAGGTGACCCGCCCCTTAGTTGGGGGCTGTCTGACTTGGCCAGAGGCTTCCTTGGTCTCCCTGGAGCTCAGGATCAGGCCTCTCCGGTTTTGGCGGCAGCTGAGAGATCCAGGGGGAGCGGCAGTGAGGTCTGTATCTGTGGATGCCATTCTGACCCTGCCCAGAGCCGTTTCCAGCTGGGCAGTCTGACGTGTCCGCGGTAAGGGGGATGTGCAGCACACTGACAGGAGGGAGCAGAGTTTCCGTGCGTCGGAAACAGAAGCCAACAGACAGTGAATCCTGGACCCGGCAGTTTCAGGAGGATGTGAAAGCAGACCTCAGCCTACTCACGGGCAGAATGGCAGAGGGAGGAACTCCCAGCAGCAGGCATGAGGCCTAGGCGCACGGAACAGCCCACCGGCTGCCAGGACCTCTGCACTGGATGGACTTTGTTACAGCAGCCACAGAAGACGTGTGGAGCCATAAGAGACGTGCAGGCTGCAGCCGTCCGGGCACCTCTGGTGCCTGCAGCCAGCGAGCTCCTCACCGCCAGAGCTGACAGTGCTGACCCCTAGTGCTGGAAGCCGCTGGCACACCTCAACCAGGGCCACCGGAGGCGCCTCCAGGTCTGCCCGGGACTCCTGGAGATGCCAGCACTCCCAGCTAGGAGCCACTGGTTTCCAGAATGAGCTGGAAGGGGCCAGCTGGAGAGCTGTTAAATTGTGGACTTGCGTTTTCCTTCTTCCTTTCAGGGCCTTGAACTCACTGTGTAGCCCAGGCTGGCCTCCAACTTCTTGCAATCCTCCTTCCTGCGGTGGTCACAGGAGTGCAGGGCCAGGCCCGGCTCCATCACAGCCTCTCTGAAGCCGAGTGACATGGAAGGACGGATGTGACAGTGGGGACACGGTGGGGATCTCCGGGAGGAGCCCCATGAGCATCACCGGGACAGGTGATCACGTGCTCTGGCGTGGCCCGGCGCTCACTGTCTGGAGACTGACTCCTGACTTACTCAGCAACACCCAGTGGTCACTGTGGGCAGCCTTGTGTCACACACCAGAGAGCACGAGCTCCGGTCACCGGCACCATCAGCCTGAGGCTCACTGTTCCTTCACCCCATTATGATGAACCCTACACTCGCAGAAAAAACACGCGACCAGAGGATGCCTGCACCCCAAGAGCAGCATGCAGCTGACGAGTTTGGTCCCCACATCAACTCCAGGAGGTGGAGCCCAACTCACCCCCAGTTTAAGATGCAGAAAGAACCGGGGTCAGAGCAGAGCACTGGCTCCAGTTGGAGGAAGAAGAGGAAGA
>NW_022900931.1:66984396-66995429 GCF_012274545.1 Fukomys damarensis
GGGTTGGGAGACCTTGGGGTCTTTTGTTGCTTAGTTTTTCCATGTTCCTGTGTGTATATATCCTATCTTCATCTAGATGTAGATTTATTTATATATAGAATTATATATCTATATCTAGACATGGGGTCAGAGTCTGTTGGAGGTTTTTTTTTGTTGTTGGGTTGAAGGGTTATTGTTGAGGATTTTAAGAAGATATTTGTGGGGGTATAGGAGGATGTGATGTAGAAGGAGAAAGATGTACTTTGGGATTGAGGGAAGCTACAAGGTTGTTGGAACCTGTTGATATATCGTGTACCTCTAAAGTGGAAAAGAGAAAAGGGAAGTCAGCGGGCTAGGTCGTATAACAGCCACCTCTGAGAAACCCCACCTACGTGTACATGAGGCTTTTAGAGGTTATCTAGATACTGGCCATATCAGTGGGAGAAACAAGTAAAAAAGAAAATAGTATTGCTATGGAAACTTGAGCTAGGGAGAAGAGGGAGAGAAAATAAACACTAAATTGAAGAGAGAAAGAAAGAAAGAAGGAAAGAAAGAAAGAAAGAAAGAAAGAAAGAAAGAAAGAAAGAAAGAAGACAACCCTAGACAACCCTAGACAACCCTAGCGACAACCCTAAAAATTGTGCCTTAACAATTTGAAGTTGACTTTCCAAGCCCCGCAGCTACCACACAGATGAACAGATTTCAGGCCTCAGGTCAGCTCCAAAGCCAAATACTACTCACAGGGAGCAGAGATACCTGTGACTCTGGAAATGCAGAGAAAACCCCAAGCATCACAATCCTGGGCCTAAAATCTGGGACTTCAAATCTGGCCCTCCATTTGTGTTGGTAAATAAAGTCTTATTGGCACACAGGCACATTCTTTCATCTACATATTGTCTATGGCTGGTCTTACTTTGTGATGGCAGAACAGGGTAGTTGCTGTAGGAACTGTGTGGCCTGAAGCCTGTCGGAACTTCTGTCCTTTTACATAAAATTTGTCAACACCTACAGCGCTCACTGGACTCAGTTCACTGCATTCTGAAGGGTTTCCCACTCGTAACTCCTTTCAGTGCTCTCTGAAGTGGGTTGAGTTTGTTCCTCCAAGGTTTTTATGTTATAGGTTTGGTGTTCAGTTTGGTGACATGGAGGAGGTAGAAGCTTTTAAGAGGTGGGGCCCAGTGGGAGGTCCTTATGTCATTCAGGGGCTTGACCCGGAAGGGATTGTGGGACCCAGCTGTCCAGCTTCCTGGGTTGCAATGTAGTCTCTCCCTCTCACCTGTAGCTGCCATGATTCCCTCACAGGGAGCTGGGATGACAGGATCACCCTGTCATGGATGTCCAGCCTCGAAAACCATCGGCTGAATAAATTCTTTTCTTTATAAAGTTAGCCTTCCTCAGATATTTGTTATAGTAACAAAACCCAGATCACACGCCCTCCAGTCAGCACCCCAAAGATGCAAGTTTTAACCCTATGAGAAAGTATGGTTTTGAGGCTGCGCAGACCACAGTTTGAGTTCAGCTTCCCCATTTACTCCCTGGATCACCCTGGAAGTCACATTCCCTGTTTGTCTCACTTTCCTCATGTGAAAAAATAATCGAAAAGGATTGCAGTGCTTTCCTAAAGGGTTGTTCTGAGCCGAATGGTGGGCCCCTAACTCAGATGAAGCCCTAACGTCCAGGACTCAGAAGGTGGCTGCATATGGAGGTCGTATCACTACAGAGGTAATTATGTTGGACTCAGTGATCCCATCGCTGGGCATCTACTCAAAGACTTGAAATCGGTGTGTGGAGGAGATGTACGTTCTCTTGTGCCTTCTGCAGCATTATTCTCAATGGCCAAGATATGGCAACAACTGCAGTGGCCATCAGCAGATGAATGGGTAAAGAAAACAGGGGAACACCATCCACCTTTAAGGAGAAAAGATTAGCCAGGTGTGGTGAGGGGCCACTGTGACCCCAGCGCTCGGGGAGGCTGAAGCAGGAGGGTCGTGAGTTCAAGGCTCGGCAACTTGGCAAGACCATGTCTCAAAGTAAAACATTTAAAAATGCCTGGAGATGTAGCTCAGTGCAAAGGCCAGGTATTCAACCCAGAGTAACAGAAGTGTGTGGGGAGGTTGCCATTTGAGACAACGTGGTGGGAACTGTAGGGCATCTTGCTGAGTGAAGTCAGCCAGGCCCAGAAAGACACACGCTGCCTCATCACATTTACATGGAGGGCGGTTACCAGGGGCGGGGGTGAGGGACCGGGGAGGCGAAGGCCAAAGACAGGAGGGATACAATTTTTCTTTGAGATCTGTTTCACAGCAATAAGTAGAAATGTATTGTGGGTTTCAAAATCACTGAGCAAATTTCAAATGTCCTCACCCCCAAATGATAAAATATTTGGATTGTCTTGGGTTAATTATACCACTTTGTATTCATAAATCACAATATCTCGTTGTGTCCCACAAGTTTTTACAACTACAGTTTGACAGTTTACAGTTTTAACAATAGGAAAAAAAATCCTAAAAGGAGGTGACCAAGGTAAAATGAGGCCCCGAGGCCTTGGTCCTTTACAAGGGACACAGGCACAGGGCCAGGGATTTAGCTCAGTGGTTCTGCCACCTACCTTGCAAGTTCAAGGTCCCGAGTTCGATCCTCGGTACCAAAAACAAAACAAAACAAAAAAACAAGGGACACAGGCACAGAGGGGACCGAGAGGGCTTGGGGGAAGGGTGGCATCTATGGCCCAGGAGAGGCCTCAGAGGAGCCTGCCCTTCTCACACCTCGGCTGCAGTGCCGGCCTTTGCACTGTGCGGACACGCAGGCTATTGTCTGAGCTGCCAGGTGTGGCACTGGTTACAGCAGCCCAAGCAGTATGGCGTGTAAAGTGACTTAAGGTCCCCCGGCCACACAAGATGGGTTCTGTGAGAAACCGGTCCCTTCTTCCCTCTCAGCTGCACTCTTGTGGCAGAGCAAAGCAGCTCTATGCTGCTCTCCAGTCCGGTCTGCACTCCCTCACATCTCTTACAAACAAAATGGAGCCGGGCATGGTGGTGCACACCTGTAACCCCAGCACTCAGGAGGCTGAGGCAGGAGGATTCCCAGATTTCAAGGCCAGCCTGGGCTACACCGGAGACCCTGTCTCAACCCCCCCCAAAAGAAAATCTGGATCAATTTGAAGAAAAATATCATGCAGGAGAGAATACAGGTGTCACATACAGGGCCAAAAGCCACAGGGAAGTTGAGAAATGACTGGGTTTTGGAAGACAGAAAAAGTGTGTGCAGCACTCAGCTTGTTCCCCCCTCTCGTGTGTGTCCACAGAAGGAAAGTTACTCTGCACTCTTCCCGCTGAGCACGTGGCCACCCTCAGGCATCGCCAGCCCCAGCTTCTCACCCCCCCCAATGATGTGGCGCTGCTGTCCCCCAGGACTCACCGAGGCAGAGCCAGAACTGGAACTGGAGGCCCATGGCGACCCTTCCACCCCCTCCAAGAAGGTTTCCTCAGCTCTGCCTTCTCTGTTGAGGCAGAACCCCACCTAACTCTGCAGTGGCAGGGACAGCCTGTGAAGCCACCCAGTTTCTGTCTGGCAGCCACAATCAGGAAATGATATCTCTGTTTCCACACTCATGGCATGCACGAGCTTGACTCACGGAGAGCCCTCCTGTCACATGAGAGAGCTCAGACCGCTTGCTTCTGAGGTGTATTCCTGAATCAGGACAGAGCTCATGAGAAATTGCTAGTCAGATGCCAATAATGCTGTCCCTCCAAGCCCAGCGTGGTGGTGCACACCTGTAATCCCAACTCTCGGGAGGCTGAGGCAGGAGGATCTCGGAAAGTTTGAGGTCAAATTGGACTCGATAGTGAGTTCAGAGCCATACTGAACTACACAGTGGGAAAAAAACAAAAACAAAACAACCTTTTACGTGGTAATGATATAGCCAGACCCATGGCAATCCAGAATAACAGCTGTGTATTCCTTTCTCACAGCTGAGTTTTCTGGTCTACAAGATGTAAGTGGAAGTGAACGTGCGAAACTTCAGGTCATCCTGGGACAGAGCTGATCACAGTTGAGAACTTCTAGGGGCATCACAAAGGCTGCGCAGATCTAGAAGGAGACACTTACAGACCAACCGTGAGGACGGTAAGTGAGAGCCAGGCACAGACCGGTGCTGTGTGACTCCACTTAGAGGCTGGACCCGGGGTCTGATTCACGGAGACAGAGAATGGTGGGAGGGGCAGAGAGCTGCTGTCCCCTGGAGGTGGAGTTTCAGCCTGGGATGATGACAAAGCAGGAGATGGGTGAAGACGATGGTCAGACATTTCGTACTAATGACATTGCACTGCTAAGCTGGCAAATTTCATGTTCGATGGTCGATGGTCAGACATTTCGTACTAATGACATTGCACTGCTAAGCTGGCAAATTTCATGTTATGTGCATTTGACCAGGTACCTTTTGTCTCAGGCACTTTCTTCATTGCTGAGACAGGACACCCAGCACCCACCACTTATGGGCGGAGAGGTCTCTTATGGCTCGGGCTCTGTAGAGGTCTCTGCCCTTGCGAGGTCCGCAGGCAGTCAGGCAGGCGAGGTGGGGGCTGGTGGAGGAGCAGGAAACTGGGCACCTTGATCTTGAGCCTTGTCTTAGGGTCTGATTCTCAGGGAACCCAAAGTAAGACCATAAAAGGGGAACTGACCACAGACCCGGTTCTGCAGCACCGTGCTCTGGAGGGAATTTGGATCAGGCAACAAAAGCCCTGGGGTGAGGGACACGGTGAGGATTGCCTCTCTGTTCCGTGGAGATTACACCCTTTTGGAAGTTAGAAAAGTCATCTTTACATTTTACTAAGCGATTTGTCTTGAGAGCTCGTCTATCTTTCTTTCTTTCTCTCTTTCTTTCATGGGAATTTTGCTTGTTCTGTTCTATTTTTTTTGAGACAGGGTCGTACTGTGTAGCCCAGCCAACCTCAGAATCCCAGGAATCCTCCTGCCTCAGCCTCCCGAGGGTTGGAGTCACAGGCGTGTGCCACCATGTCCATCTTGGGAACTCAGCCTTTTAATCTCAAAATGTTTCAGTACATCCCCATCTTTATCAGATTAGAACTATTTCTAAAAATAATCTCACCACCACAAACAGTACCTCACTGGGAAAAGGCACAGACCTCCTCAATGCCAGTGATAGCTGCTCAGCTTTCAGACTTCAACTAAAAGTATGTCCTTTAAAAAAAAAAGTGTGTCCTCTTTATCAAATTTGTTTTCTTTTTTACTGGGGATTGAACTCAGGCCCTTGCACTTGCAAGGCAGGCGGCAGAACCACTGACCTAAATCCCCGGCCCTATCAGTTTTTTTTTTTATACAACCAGAATTCAAAATAAGCTTACAAATGGCAGTGGATAGATATGCTAACCCTAAGAAAGAGTTCTCCATCTCTTTGTTAGAGTGAGAAATCAAGTGAGTCACGGCTTTTAATTAGTTTTTTCCACTTGCGTTTGGAAGGAGAGAAAAATGTCCCTACTGCTTTTCTGTCTACATGAAACCTTTTTGTCTTCCTGCTTGGGCATACAGAAAAGTCAACAAGGCTACAAATTACCCAGGAGTAAAACCAATTATAACTACAGGTGTCTCTCCCAAAGTTATTTTCCCGAGATGTGTCAATGGCTTTTAAAGGCTGGAGTCTCTTCCAAGACCCTTTTATTCAAACAACTCTTCTGCACGCAGATTTATTCCACAGAAAAGGGAACAATTCAGGAACAGTCATGAATATTCATGTCACCCCATACAGCGCCAGAAAACAAGATTGATATTGCTGGGAATGTTCCCAACACCTTATCAAATCAATTCCTTAAATTAGTTCTGTGACTCAGAGAAAATCGCGTTCCTTGCGTAGGGTGGGCGAGGGGATCTACGTCTCTTCTCCACGCCTCGTCGGCTCCCTGGGAAGAGGTTACCAGTCCACAGAAGACCGGTGTAGCCCTGGCTGTGGGCCTGAGGGGAGCGATCTGCCCTGGTAAGCCTGGGGTGTGGACAGACGCGGCGATGGCTGTGTCCGCTGCTGGGTCCTCCTCGTGTTCCGGGGGCCTCACTCGCCCTGCCGCCTATCTACGCCCGTTCTCTCTTTCCACACCGTCCAGGGCCCCGGGGGGCCCCCAAGTCTGGGATGCCGAAGTCCCTCGCGCAGGACGGTGCAGCGTCAAACAAACCCCATATGCAGCCGCCCGTGCGCGCTCAGTCCCTGGATGACTCCTGACACCGTGATAGTTGTGCTCCGTGCACGAGGAGAACAGGGTGCACACGCAGTCACACGCAGTCACCCTTCACGGGGGGACACAGCCCCGCGCGCACAGAGCACACCTGAGTCCTCCGGCGGCCCTGCTCGCCCCGCCCTCCGCAGGGTCACGCGCACCCCGCACCCCTCCTTCGGGCCTCTCAGCCTCCCTTCCAGTTTCCCATCACACCTTTCAGATTCCAGCCGGAGAACAGGTGCTCTCTTCCCTCCCCTCAGCAATGTGACCTCCAGAGCCATCCGTTTGGGTGACACTCCGGTCTCTTCCGGCTGAATAAGTTTCTTTTTTGCCCGCTTGGTGTTTGGACAGCGCCCCGACGTGTCCTCTTGTCTTTTTTTCCTAGTCCCCATACAGCGCTCTGTGATAAGCACGGAGAACAGCCGAATTCAGTTAGGGAAATGCAGACAGATGTCTAAAAGTCATTAAATACTTGGAGATGAATGAAAAATTATAAATAACTTCGGGATACAGAAAAATTCAAAAGAAACTAGGAGATATTTTGTATGACATGAAAATGAGGACCACGTAGGACGATGAATAATGCGCGTGGAATCCTGTCCGAAGTGACGGGAAGTCTTCAGCCCCATCCAGTTAGAAAACACCGAGCTTCTTGCTGCCCTGCCCACCTCAACATTTTCCTCCTAAATTCCCCGGGATGAATGTGATCATTGCACCGGTAAAACTAATATTCAACAAAGAAAATATAAAGCTTCTAAAGATCTAAATACAACATTTTGAAAACAGTGTTTTGCATCCCTGGAGACCAAACCCAGGCCCTCGGAGAGCTAAGCACGAGCCCCACCGCAAAGCTGCAACCTCAGCCCTAAAAAACTTTTAAAAAGTGCGGATTAATTCCCAAGTAAGCAGAAAGAAGGAACTGAAATGATCAGCAAGCAGCACGCACTCGGACACGTGTGCACGGCCAAGAGATGAGAAACGGAAAGATCAGCGCAACGGAAGGTCTGTCCCTGCCAGGAAGCGGTAAAATTGGAATTCCGTCTTCTCCTGCTCACGTTTCCGAGCTGTCAGTGTTGGCGCCGCGTCCCTACGCTTACCCCAGACCACATCCAGGTCTGTGTGCCCGCGTGAGCCTCGCGCGTGCAGTGGCTCCCGGTTCTCGAACTTAATTCCCGCCGCAGTCCCGGAAGACGGCCGCGGAGTCGGTCACCAAGAGGCGGCAAGATTGTGGATCGCTTGTGAACCAGGCGCCGGTGCGCGCGCGCGCGTGATATCCACGTGATGATGATTACAAAAGCGTGAGCCAAAAGGACAAAAGATTGGAAACACAAAGAGCCGCAGGAAGACGACGGCTGGGCGGGAGCGGACGCGCCGTGTGAGGGCCACCGCACGCGACCCAGAAGAAAAGCTCGGCCGTCAGATCGGCGCACGTGTGTCCCAGACAGAGAAATACGGCGGTGAGAGGTGAGAAGCAGACTTGATATCGTCATAAACTAGGAACAGCTACATGGGTGGATGCGCAGGCGCGAGTACAAAAGTGCACGTATCATTGTAGAGCTGAGATTGGCAGTGGGCCGGCTGTCACTAAACGGTGTCCACAGGGCACAGGAGAGACAGGAACGCGGGTCTCGGACGGAGGGGTCAGACAGGCCCAGGAAATGGCAGCTTGCTCTCTCCACCTGCCTGAAAACTTGTCTCCGACTCGAGCAAGGTGCCTTGAACCTGCAGATCCCTCTGGGCGAGGTGCATGTTACCATCACCAGCTCGTTCAATCCGGAAGCTCTTCTCTTCCCTGGAAACAGTGAGTAACAACAACCCGATGGAAAGGGACCCGATCAAAGCCACAGCCAAGGTGGAATTGGCTTCCCTGCTGTGAACAGGCACCAAGGAAGAAGCCAGCGTGAGGCTGAAGACTCTGCTGGGGCCCAGGGTTTCGGAGGTCTCAGTTCGTGGCCCACTGGCCCACTCCCGCTGCTCTGCAGGAGCGGAACTGGTGGGGAGCGCAGGGCATTGAAGCTGCTCACCGCACAGAGCTGGGAGGCAGAGGGAGAAAGCCTGGGCCGGGGCCACAGCGCTCCCTCGGGACGACCCGGGACCTGAGCCCACACGGGGCGGGACCAAGCCTTCAGCTCGGGGCTGTGAGGGTCTTTCCCGCCCCAGATGCGCACCGGGGAAGCTTCCCTTGGGGTTCCGTCCTCATCGCTGTAAAATCCCCGGCCATTGTCTCTGCGTCGCAGCCCAATCTCGCTCTGCTCTCTGCTTCCGAAACTCTGGTGCTGACCTCGTTGCGCACCTCATTGTGTGTTATCTGTCCTGCACCCATTTATCCTCTCTGTGACCTATTCTGGAGGCTGAGGCAGGAGGATTGCCGGGAGTTTGAGGCCAGCCTGAGGTACAGAGCAAGTTTCAGGCCAGCCTGGACTCGTAGGAGACTTTGGATTTCTGAGGTTTCTAAATTATATTATGATAGGGTAGAGTACAGTTGTATTTTTATTTAATCATGTTAATAAGTACTTAAACCTCCTGCTTTTACTTTTAGGACAAGAAAACCAACTGGTGGCATTGATTCCATATAGTGATCAGAGATTAAGGCCAAGAAGAACGTAAGTGATTATAAGAAAATAATAAAGTTTTCTGGTTTGGTTTTTATATATTTTTCATTGCAAATTATATAGCAATAATTACTCTAGTTAAGACCACTAAAAAGAAGATTGCAGTTCAAGGCCAGACTTAACTACATAGAGAGAGAGACCCTGCCTCAAAACACACACACACACACACACACACACGCACACACACACACACACACACACACAAACTAGGAAATCTAGCACTGTCTTGGGCTTTCACTTTCTTCTTTGTAATAAATGTGGGGGGGAAACGCCATCTCATTCTAATGAGCACCTGTTTGCGAGGCGTTTTCCCTGGGATTCTGGAGCTCAGAGCTGTCAGTTACAACATGGTTACCAGGCAACAGTGTCACTGAAGGCCACCAACCAGAGCAGCGGTTTCTCCAGGAACGTTACTGCTGTGACACCAGCAGCAATTTCTAATGTCTTCCCACTCCGGAAGGTTATTGTGTGCAAACATATTTGAAGAGACGGATTTATCGGGTCGGAAAGTAGAACACATTGGCCACCGCAGTACCTGTCGATCTCCACACTGCGCAAGTCTGCAAAACACATTTACACCCTCTTCAGGATTCTCAGGTTATCACCTTATCGGGCCAGGCTCCTGAATTAGTTTTGGTTTTTGGTACCGGGGATTGAACTCGGGTCCTTGCGCTTGCGAGGCAGGCCAGCGAACTGCTGAGCTACATCCCCGGCCCTCTGAATTAGTTTTGTGGCATGGAATAATATGTCTTTCTCCTTGGCCTCCTTTCTCTCTTTCTTCCTCTCTCTCTGTCTCTCCCTCTCCGCCTCTGTCTCCCCCCACTTTTCTCCTGTATGGCTGTAAAAAATATACAGCATTTCCTGAAGCAGGGAGCCGTCTCCCATCCCAGGAACTGAGGTGTCACAAAACCAGCTCAAACCCCATTCAGGGAAGGGAAGGGCCCAGTGGAAGCCCGTGGGTAACTATGTCATGGAAAAAAGTGAGAAGAGGGAATCGTTTTAACCTGTTACATTCATTTATTCAACTGGAAAGAAAAAATAGCTTGGGCATGGTGGTGCAGGCCTGTAATCCTAACACTCAGGGAGGCTGAGGCAGGAGAATCACGGTGGATCCCAGCCTGGGCAAGCTTGCTACTTATTGAGCCCCTGACTCAAAAAGGGGTGCAGGGCTTGCAGCTCAGTGCCAAAATTGGGTTCGATCCCCAGTACCACCACACGCACACACACGTGTGCACAAAGCACCTAGTATGTGCTGCTGGGAGCACAGAAGACTGCGGGAGTAACTCCTCGTCTCACTGAAAGACGCGGGCCAAGTCTTTTTTTTCCAAGTGGTCTGGGTTATGCAGCACAACAAAATGCACCGGGAGAGCCCGTAGAGATCAAAGTGCTTCCGGCACGAGCCCACCTCCAGCTGTCTTCTCAGGCCTCAGCTCTTCCGTCTGTAAAATGGGCTTTCGTAAATTCTGCACCGAAGATAATTTCTAGGAGGACTATCAATTTCTCCTCGGTAGCGACTTGTAGGCTGAGGCAAAAAGGCGAGGCCCAGAAATCGCCAGGCAGAAAGAAGATCCTTTCCAAGTGTACACTTACACTTTCCCACCTCTCTTTCAGATCTCGGTTCTGAGCTAGTGCGCACGCGCCGACTCAGCCGCCGCAGAAACCACAACTCCCAGAGGGCGCCGCGCCCTCGCTTCAGCTTCGGCGAGCTCTCTCCAAGGTGCGCGCGCAGTTTGCGTCGCAGAGCCTCGCGCAGGGACCACGACTCCCAGAGTGCTCCGCGCTCTCGCCGCTGTCAAGCAACATGGCCGCTCGTAAGTTGGGACGCTGCGGGAGCTGCGGGACCCGGGGAGTTGTGGAAACCGCAAAGGTCTGGGGCGGAGACACGGCGCAACACTAAGGGCCCTAGGGTCCGCCTAGCACGCGGCAGTCACCGGGGCTCCTGCAGGGCGGGGTGGCACGAGAGGGCTGGAGGTCACCTGGACAGTTCCCGCAAGGGTGACCCTCATCCTTCCACTCCAGGAGTCGCCGCCTTCCTCAAGAAAGCCTGGGCTCAGGAGCCGGTGCTGGTCGTGTCCTTCGCTATCGGGAGCCTCGGTGCGTGAGTTTCCCTGGCGCTAGCGTGCATCCGCCGCTCTCAGCATTTCACCCGCACGGGTGCATCTTGCGCCACAGTGTGCGCCACCTCCCGGCGCCCCTGGCCTATTGCACCCTTAAAACG
>NW_022900931.1:66995477-67003347 GCF_012274545.1 Fukomys damarensis
CCGCCTGTGGGCAAGAGGTGCTCAGTCCTCTTACCCCCGGTTGTACCCTGAGAACCCCGGGGTTCCAAGAGTGATAACGGATAACGGGAACTAATTTTGCGTACCTTCTTCCCTCCCCGACTCTGAATTGAGTTGGTTAGGGCGGAGGCGAGCTGGGAGTCCGAGCAAATCCCCGAGTGGGTCGAGTCTCCCTGGGGTGGGGCCTGGGACTCTGCACACAGACCACACGCTGGCAGAGCTCCTCGAACAGGCCTCCAGCAGTGGGCACTGCACTCATAAAGTAGGGCTGGTAGCAGAGATGGTACAAGATACGCTGAATTTTCAAAGTGCGTGTACTGTTTATGTCCATTCTGTGGGAAATGGTTAGAGCATACCAGGCTAAAGTACTTTGTGAAGTTTGTTTGTATCCTTTTTTCTTAATGTGGCTACTAGAAAACTCTCCCCCTGGTCAGTGATCCCTCTGTGCAGCCGTCCTCCCACAGCTGGCAGCATTCGTGTGTCCTCTGAAACATCCCGAGCCCCCCATGCTCCATGACCACTGCGCCCTTCTAGGACTGCCCCACTTACCCCGTCCCTGCCCTGTGGCTGACATAGCTGAGTGCTAGGCCTCACCCCCCCACAACCCTCCACCTGTGAGTGGGGCCCAGGGGGTGCAAGGGCCCCAGGGCAAAGCAGCCTCCTGGGGATACCTTGATCCACCCTACCCCACACCTCACTTCTCTCTCCACAGCTATAATTCTGCCCCCACTCAGCCCCTACACCAAATACTCCGTCATGGTCAACCAGGTCACGCCCTACAACTACCCAGGTGAGTGGGTCTTTCCCACGGAGGGCAGCACCCTGCGAGTGTGGACTCTGCTGCCCAGATCGAATGACAGTACCCGCTTCCCGTGTTTTTATGCTTTGAGCCATCTTTCCAGATTTCTGTTCCTGCTGGGCTCCTGTGCCTACTGCTTCTCTTGTTGGTCTCTGTATCACCCATTCTCTCTTGGGCCACTTCCCTCTCTGAGCATAAACGGACAGGCCGTTTTGGCTTCTCCAGAGGGCCGCAGGGACCAGATGGTCTCAGTGGCCCGCCTTCCTTTCCCACAGTGCCCGTCCGAGATGATGGGAATATGCCTGATGTGCCCAGCCACCCCCAGGACCCCCAGGGCCCCAGCCTGGAGTGGCTGAAGAAACTGTGAGCACTTCCTGCCACGGACAGGGAGGTGGCCCCCTCCCCTGGCCCCCAATAAAAGTGTGAACGCCAAACCCTGGTTCTGAGTGTGCGCACATGCGTGCCTGGGGGTGGGAGCAGCAGGCACTGACTGAGGCACATGGGGGTTGGTTTATTGGGGTGCAGTCAGTCGAAGGGTGGGCTGGCCAGAGTAGGGTAGGGCAGCAGTTTGTCAGGCCCCCGAGCAACCCAACTTGAATCCAGGGCCTCGTCTGCTTCAAAGCCAAAGTCTTCCTCGACCTTAACCTGGGGAGACAGACAGGAATCGGACTCATGGGCCTGGGAACCGAGAAGCCTCCCCATGGCTGCTCCCCCTGCAGGCAGAGCGGACCCTGGGCCCTCCCCTCCCTGGCCATTTCCAGGGCCTGACCTGGAGCTCCTTCCTGCCTCCCCCCGCCCGGGCTCCTGCACACCTGCACAGGGGCCAGTTCTGGGGTCTGCGCAGCGCCCCCCTGGCCCCCATCCCGTGGTGCTCGCCGCCTCTTCCGCCCGCTGGGCCCCTCACCAGGGGCCGGGCTGCCACCCTCTTGGGCTGCGGGAGTCCTTCTGGGTGGGGACAGCCCCTCCTCGGGAGGCTCATTCTCAGCGTTGCCTGGGGTGGGGGCATCTGTGCCCTGGCTGCCCTCGTCCTGGAGGGGAAGGGGGGCAGGTGAAGGTTGCGTTCTGCTCCCGGTACCCCAAGCCCCGGTAGTGGTGCTCACCTCCAGCATGATGGTGAACTGGCTGGCCCGGTAGTCATCTCCGTAGGAGTCCAGCACCCTCATGAGGAACCTGTGTGGACAGAGATGCAACAGTGGGGCCATGGCCTCCTGGCAGGGGCTCAGCAGGCCCAGCTCCCCCTCTGCCCGAAGCCCCCGCTGCCCTTGGCCTGGAGTCCCCAGCTTTGCAGTTGGGGCCCGGGCAGGGCATCTGTCCGACTGTTGGTTTCCTGCCTGTAATGGACAGTGACAGCCAAGGGGTCAGGGAAACGCGTGCTGGTGACTCACTAGCGAGACACGCTCGGCCAAGCGGCAAGGGAACGAGACGATGGGCACGCAGTGCTCCCACACGGGGCCTGTCCCCCACCACACACGGCAGGCGGCAGGTGAGCACAGTGGGCCACAGGCTTCGGGGCTCAGGCCCTGCCAAGGGTTGTGGGGGTGCTCTGAGCTCAGCCGCTCAGCCCTTTTCACCAGCACAGCCCCTGTGCAGCTCGGGGTTGCCGCCTGCCCCGGATCACAGCTGGTGCGTGCTTGCGCCTGCCCAGCGCTGCCCTCCACACGGTGCTCACATCCAAGCCTGCACCCTGTGCCCTCATGGCCCAGGTGCCCTGGCAGTCAGAGAAGCTGGCCGGGTGGGAAGAGGGCTACCTCCGCTCCTGCTGCAGCCTCCGGGTGATCCTCTGCACCTGGTGCAGCCTGTTGAGGACGCTCTCGTTCACCTGTGAAGGAGAGAGCGCCGGTCACTGCTCGGCTTCAGGCACTTCCCTCCCCACCCACCATCTGCCCCCTTGTCCACCCGGAGGTGCTGGCTTCCACCAAATGCTGGCTCCCGAGCACACGTGCACACTCCTGTCCTGGGGATCGAACACTGTGCTACACCCCAGTCTCACTAAGTAGCCAGGTACACCCCGTGTCTGCCTCCCAGTGCTCTACTGTCCCACTTTTCTGGGGCTTTCAACACTCTGTTCCCTCTGCTTGAGGCCTTCTCACGGCTCCCAAGCCCAAGAGCAAAGCTGTCTCCTGCTGAGGGAGCCCCTGTGCCTCCCTGATCCCATGCTAGAACCCTGCCCCTCCCCCTTCTCCCTTGCTTTTCCCCTACACAGTGACTCTCCTATCCTGTGTGTTCTTTCTTCACTCACTGTCTGCTCCCCAACCCAACACAAGCTCCACGAGGACAGCCTGTCCCCAGTACTTTAGAGTGACACACAGCAGACCCTTGAGGGCCCGACCTTACAGTGGCCACTTTAGTGAGGACTGTCACGGACCCGTGGGTCACACCTGAATGATGGCCGAAGCCTGGGCTCAGTGCCCTCAGAAAGTGTGCTGGAGTCCAGACCCTGCCCCTCAGCATGGAGCTGTATTCCAAGATCGCGTCCAGAGGCCAGCACGTCATAGTGAGGTCCCGGGGTACACCCTTGCTCAGTGGCTGCTGTCCTTGTATAATGGAGAGACTTGAGACACAGACTCACACACAGAGCAGCACGTGAGGATGAGGGCAGGGGCCAGGGTTAACGCTACACGTCAAAGGACACCACGGTCACTGGCAACAGCAACAGGCCAATGGACAGC
This sequence comes from Fukomys damarensis, assembly GCF_012274545.1. Classification (NCBI taxonomy): domain Eukaryota; kingdom Metazoa; phylum Chordata; class Mammalia; order Rodentia; family Bathyergidae; genus Fukomys; species Fukomys damarensis. The sequence continues at coordinate 66,998,964 of NW_022900931.1, forward strand.
GGCAGGACTCCATCAGCCCTCGGAATGGCCACTGACACCCTGGTCCCAGACTTCCTGCCCCTGAACTGCAAGACAAAGCCAGGTGTGGGGGCACCTGTAATCTCAGCACTCTGGAAGCTGAGGCAGGAGGATTGCTGTAAGTTTAAGGCCAGCCTGGTCTATATAGGTCCTGTGTCAGAAAAAACTTAAGTGAAACTGGAAGACGGCATGTGTCTGTCGCTGAGCCACCAGCCAGTGGTACTTTCGCAGCTCCAGCGGTCTGAGCAAGCCCACGAAACTCTTCAGGGAGTCAGAGACCCAACACTGCTCCACCTGCCCCCTCTAAAGCACTTCAACTGCTCCGGCTCACCAAAAGAATTCCGAAGTTCTTGCCCTGCTGTACCTGCCCATAGGGTCTAGGCCCTGAGTCCAGGGCAGGGGCCCTGGGGTGCAGAGGAGGAAGGGGACCCAAGGGAGACTGGTGCGGGGCCGGCAGGCTGGTGATCAGGTGGTGACCCTGAGCGGGACCCCACATTCACTTACCTGCTCGATCTCCCGGCAGCGCCGGACCAGCGCCTGGTACTTCCTGCGGTTCAACTCCCGCTGGCGCCGCCGCCGCCCCCGGGCCGCCTCTTCCTCTTCGTCACGCTCCCGGAGCCCCGAGCCCCCCAAGCCACCAGACACAAACTCCACCTCGGTCTCTAGCTCGCTCTCCAGGATGTGGCCGCCAAACAGGGGGGGCAGCGCCAACTCCGAGCCCGGCGGGGCTGAGAACTCCTCGAACCCCACGGCTGCCATGGTCCTGCAGGGCCAGAGGGGTTGAGGGGCGCCGGATCCCAGCTCTCCAGCCCCTCCTCACTCCTCAGCCCTCCTCTTGAATCCTCCAGGTCTCTCAGACCCGAGTCCCGTCTGATCCCGGTCTTCTCCGGTGTAGACCCCAGGATCCCCAATAGTGGCAGCGTACAGCAGTTGCATGAACTACAATCCCCAGCGGACCCCGGGCACAGGACGGCGGCGGCGCATCGCGGGCCGCAGCATCCTCTGGAGTTCGCGGCCCGTCCCCGCTCGCGGCTCGGCCACTCACCCCTCTCTCTGCTCCAGCTCCATTTCTCCGGCTCCGGGCACCCCAGGCCGCACCCCTTCAGCCTCAGGAGTCTAGGTTGATCCGTGTCCAGAACTACCGGTCCCATCAGGCTTCGCGGCCCAGGAAGCCCGCGGCCTTCTGGGAGATGTAGTTTCCTATTTTCGGCTTCGTTTCCCTCACCCTCGTCTCCCTACCCAAAACCACGGCTTAAAGGCCTTGCTTTCTCCTCTACACCGCTACCAGTCTGCGCTGTCTTTATACTGGTCTCGACCCTCCGCAGTCTGGCCGAGGCGACTCTCCGCGTAGCCGGCTCGATCCTCTGGGGCCGCGAGCCCGCTAAGCGCCTCTCCGCGCCCCGCTCGTCCGACTGCACCGGAAGTCGGTGCTAATAAAGTTGTTCCAAACGCGGCAAGAACGTCGCGGTGGCGGTGGCCAATCAGAGCGCATTTTGGTCCGGCTAGGCGCGTTACGTCATCCGTGAGCGCCGTCCGCTGCTGTGAAGCTAATTTCCTAGAAACCGTCGTTCAAGGAGGGAAGAGGTGAGTTTGCGGGGCAGCGGGAGGGCCGGAGGCCAAACTCCTAGGTCTGGAGGAGGAGGCTAATAAGGAGAAATCCGGGCCTTCACGGATTGGTCTCCCAAAGCCTCGTATGCTCCTCCTGTTTTATGGCCCTGGGGATAGGTCAGGAGTAACCTCGTTCGCTGTCCTCTTAGAGCAATGATTGATGCCCGGGAGGCAGGCTCCACTAAGGAGTCGCTTAAGCTCTGATGTGGGAAGTGCCTCGGGGCACACACGCAGGACCCGCCGCAGGCTGGAAAAGGGTGCAGGGGTCGGACAGATGGAGCCTGGGAGCTGAGGGCTGAGGAGCTGCTGGGCACTAAAGAGGGGCAGAGAGCCATTTTAGGCAAAGGGGACTGGTTGTGCGAAGACCCAGAGGTGAGAAGCGGGTAAGTCACAACAGGGTGGCTGTTGGCAGGGTGTGCCATATCTTACATGGGTAGGGATGCAGACATCCCTGGAGAACAAAGCAAGAGGAAGCACTCCAACTTGCGGAGCTCGAGTGCTAATAAAGAAGGACCAGGCTTCCCAGGAGAGAGGTCCTTCACTTGATGGAGAGGACTTGCTCAGGTGAGGTCTAACCGAATCGGTTCTTCCTTCCCCACAGGCCTCGGGATGTCTCTCGCTGATGAGCTCTTGGCTGACCTTGAGGAGGCAGCAGAAGAGGAGGAAGCAGGAAGCTATGGAGAGGAAGAAGAGGAGCCGGCGATTGAGGATGTACAGGAGGAGACACAGCTGGATCTCTCTGGGGATTCCGTCAAGAGTATCGCCAAGCTGTGGGACAGCAAGATGGTGAGAGGGACCGGGCTGAGGGGCTGCAGACAGCTCGGACAGGTGATGAAGCAGTAACTCCTCTTTCTGAAGGGCCCTGGTGACTCCCTCCCCCTTTTCTGACAGTTCGCTGAGATCATGATGAAGATCGAGGAGTACATCAGCAAGCAAGCCAAAGCTTCAGAAGGTGCCACACCCCTGCTTCTCCCTCCTCATTCTCTTGTTGGGCCTCACAGCTCTTTGGCTTCTCGTTGCTTCCAGTACCGAGTCTTCCTCTGGGCCTTTTCCAGAGCCCTCTTTTCATCCGTCCTACCTCAGTCTACTTCTCCCCTAAAAACGTTACATGAGGGCTGGGAATTTAGCTCAGTGGTTCTGCCGCCCGCTTTGTAAGCACAAGGGCCCATGTTCGATCCCCAGTAACAAAAACAAAAACGTTGCATGATAAAGCCTTTATTCTATGCCTAGTACTTACTAATTGTGATAGGTGGTAGTGGGCAGAATGGTTTTCCGGAAGCAGAAGTGGAGGGGACGTTGACTTGCGGAGACTGGAAGTGGAGTAGCTGTGCTCCCATCATCTGCAGTTAGGGGAGCTATGGGGAGAGGCCACAGTGCGGGGCACAAACCAGGGGAGGACTCCAGGGTCCTGGGCACCGTGGGTGCAGACGTGGGGAGCACAGCTGTGGAACTTGTCCCCGTGGAGCGTCCCACACAGCGCACCCTCGAGTGTCACTCCAGGGGCTCGATCATTAGCCCTGGCAGGGGGAGGCAGGACAAAGTGGAGCCCGGACTGGCCCAGAGCACAGAGGGGCGCAGAGGCAGGCTGGTGCCATGTGCCCTGGGCAGGGGCGGGGTGCAGACCCAGCGCCTCTCCTCCTCACAGTGATGGGACCAGTCGAGGCAGCCCCCGAGTACCGCGTCATCGTGGATGCCAACAACCTGACCGTGGAGATCGAGAACGAGCTGAGTGAGTGCCGGGCAGCGCGGCAGCCCTGTCTGCAGCCCTCCGCACCCCCGCTGGCCTTGCCCTGCGTGCTGCCCCAGGCTCCTGTGCCGGTCCGGTCCAGCTTACCCGGGAAGGGAGCGCACAGTTCCTTCCCCAGGGCGGGTCCTAGAAGCTGCCCGCGTTACTTCTGCTCATGGCTTGGACCGAGGCAGCCACCGCGAGTGTGAAAGGGCCAGGAGCGCAGCCTTCGTGTGTCCTTGTGCTGGGTGTCCTCGTGCCAACTTGCGCCCCGAGTTTTGGCATAAGGAATGGGAAGCGGTGTCGGGGACCATGCACGGCCTGTTCCCTCACGGGCAGCCCCTGCCCGCCTCCCTAGACATCATCCACAAGTTCATCCGGGACAAGTACTCGAAGAGGTTTCCTGAGCTGGAGTCCTTGGTCCCCAACGCACTGGACTACATCCGAACGGTCAAGGTGAGCGGTGGCGCAAAGGCCCGAGCACAGCAGACCTGGGGTAGCTGTGCGGGAGTGCCTGGGACCCCAGGAGAGGGGCAGGCCCAGCATGTGCGAGGCTGGCGGGGAAGGTCGCTAGCTCCAGCCCAGCCCGGGCAGCACCACAGGGCCCTGCCTGTGTGCAGATCAGGCTGGTGGTGGAGGAAGCGCCGTGGTGACCTGAGCTCTGAGTTGGCATGGCCCATGGCCCATTGAGCGTGGCTGCCCTTGAGGAGCTGCCACAGTGCTGACACTTGGAGCGGTGACCGTCTGAACTGGAGGCAGGAGAGGCCCCACCGTGCAGACCCCACCTTCCCAGTGTCCCTGGGGAGCCTGAGCGGGAGCCGGGGCAAGTTCCACCCTCAGCCTCCGTGCCTGCCTCCCCGCCAGGAGCTGGGCAACAGCCTGGACAAGTGCAAGAACAACGAGAACCTGCAGCAGATCCTCACCAACGCCACCATCATGGTGGTCAGCGTCACAGCCTCCACCACCCAGGGGTAGGTGCGCCACCGGGACGTGGCACAGGCAGGCGCACGTGTGCGCACGGGGCGTGGGCCT
>NW_022900931.1:67003440-67012287 GCF_012274545.1 Fukomys damarensis
GCGCACGGGGCGTGGGCCTGGGCCGATGGGGCGCCCAGCAGTCCGGGTCCCTCCACAGGCAGCAGCTCTCGGAGGAGGAGCTGGAGCGGCTGGAGGAGGCCTGCGACATGGCGCTGGAGCTGAACGCCTCCAAGCACCGCATCTACGAGTACGTGGAGTCCCGCATGTCCTTCATTGCCCCCAACCTGTCCATCATCATCGGCGCGTCCACTGCGGCCAAGATCATGGGTGAGGCCCTCTCCCGCTGGCTGCCTGCTCCTCCTCCCGGCACTGCGGGCTAACACCGCAGAGCCAGCGCGGCCGTCTCCTGTCTCGCCCCTCTGTGGGCCAAGCCCCGAGCTCCTCCATACCTGAGTTTTCTCAAAGGCCCTGTGTTCAAATCCAGCCACGTTCTGCAGCAGTTTGGGGCTTCAGCCCCTCGGTGGGGAGCTGCTTGCTGAGCCGGGGAGCAGGCACAGTGGGCTAAGCGCAGATGAGGGTGTAGATCCTGGCTCCACCCGGCTGACCACTCATCTCTGGCCAGGTGGCTCCCCTGCCTCAGTTTCCCTAGTGTGAATGGCAGCTGTGCCAATTTCCTCTGGCTGTAGGCGAGGCCCGTGCCTGGCACACTTTGTCAGGTCCCTTCTGAACTCTGCCAGACACTGGCTGGGATCCCAGAGGAGCTGCTCAGGGCTCCCCCGGCCTCCTGGGCTCCTGCGGCCGAGGTTTGTTCTTCCTCTCCTTTTAAGTCCCCTCGCTGTCACTGACGCTGTCCCCCCTGCCACCCTCTTCATTGTTAGGGAGCCTGAGGGTCAGGTCACTCCAGGTGCAAGGTCCTCACCCAGCTCAGTCCCTCCAGCCTGCTGTGACAGTGCCAGGGCCTCCTTTAGAGGTCCCTTATTGGGTGGGGCCGTGCACCCCGGTCCTCCAGGCCCCATCAGTGGAGAAATGTCTCCCTGTGCCTACACGGCCTCCCTGCGAGTGGGTGAGGGCCAGTCCTCAGAGGCCTTTGTGGTGCACAGTTATAATCCCAGCCCTGGGGAGGCTGAGGCAGGAGGATTGCTGTGAGTTCAAGGCTGGCCTAGGCTATGCAGTGAGTTCCAGGCCGACTGGACTACGTAGACTGTCTCAAAGACGGCCACCCATAGGTAAAACCCTAAGCATGGGCAGTGTGGACTTTGGGGTCAGCTTCCTCTTGGCTGTGCACCGCCAGGCTAGTTGCTGCCCCTCTCTGGGCCCCTGCACATCTGCCCCACAGTGAAATGAGCTACTTCGGCCCTCGCAGGCAGGGCCAGAGCCCATACCAAGGCTCGCAGCACAGGGAGCCCCGTGCCAGCCTGCATCTCCCTATCCGTCTCCCGCTGCAGGGGTGGCCGGCGGCCTGACTAACCTTTCCAAGATGCCCGCCTGCAACATCATGCTGCTCGGGGCCCAGCGCAAGACGCTGTCCGGCTTCTCCTCCACCTCCGTGCTGCCCCACACCGGCTACATCTACCACAGTGACATCGTGCAGTCCCTGCCCCCGGTGAGCCCGCCTGGCCGCTGCCTCCCTTCCCCGTTCCGCTCGCCGGCGGCCTACTGCTCGTGACAGTGGGTTTCACACGCACCTCCTGGTGTTTCCCAACACAAGAGCCACCTTTCTGGAATGGCAGACACCGTGAATTCAGCCATACGTGGGCAGGTCTTTTATTTATTTATTCACTTCTTTATTTTGGTACCGGGGATCGAACTCGGGTCCTTGCGCTTGTGAGGTAGGCGGTGGAACCGAGCCAATTCCCCGGGCTGAGAGGAAACCCTGCTGTGCAATGGTGAGAATTCCTTAGTCCGGTTGCTGTGGTGACACTAAGGGCTCAGGTGCTGGGCAGAGGCTGGGAGTGGAGGCTGAGGGTTTGGAAACACTGATTTCACTGAATCCTCACCCCTAGTTTTTGCTGAGAGGAAACCCTGCTGTGCAATGGTGAGAATTCCTTAGTCCGGTTGCTGTGGTGACACTAAGGGCTCAGGTGCTGGGCAGAGGCTGGGAGTGGAGGCTGAGGTTTTGGAAACACTGATTTCACTGAATCCTCACAGCCCTAGTTTTCCCTCAGCTCTGGCCCACGCCCCCTCTCACCCTGCTGCCCATTTCTCAGATGAGGAAACTGAGGCGGGCAAGTCGGGGCTCATGCAGTCACACAGGCTGCCGCCTGGGGCTGAGGGCTCCACTTTTCAGGCTCCTGGGCCTGTGCATGGGGGCATCCCCTCCTCCGCCTAACTGTAGACGGGCAGGGAAGAGTGGGCTTCTCCCACCCGATCGGGTGGTACTAACCTTAATCCCAGCACTCTGAGAGGCTGAGGCAGGAGGATCCCAGGTTTAGGCTCACTTGGTCAATTTAGCAAGACCCTGCCTCAAAGTGAAAAAAAATACTAGGTCAGTCTCAACTACATAGTGCGACCCTGTCTCAAAAAACCAAAAAAAAAAAAAAAAAAAAAAAAAAAAAAAAAAAAAACGGGCCTCTCGAGACGGGCTGGGGGTGGCCTCCTTCCTGGGTCTGGGGTCGGCCAGCCCCAGGAGCAGCGGTCACAGTCTCGGGTCAGACTCGCCCCTCCCCATTGCTCCAGGATCTGCGGCGGAAGGCGGCCAGGCTGGTGGCCGCCAAATGCACACTGGCTGCCCGCGTGGACAGTTTCCACGAGAGCTCGGAGGGGAAGGTGAGGCGGGCAGTCCTGTCCCTGGTGAGGTGGGGCGCAGGGGAGGCACCTGCCAACGGCGGCGGAAGCAGGTGGGAGCCCAGGGCTCCTGCAGGGCAGAGCTCAGGCTCGCAGGCCCGAGGACGCTCTGCTCCAGGCTGGGCGGGCACCCCGTGAATGGCCACAGCGCCGCGCTGCCCTCCAGGTGGGCTACGAACTGAAGGACGAGATCGAGCGCAAGTTTGACAAGTGGCAGGAGCCGCCGCCTGTGAAGCAGGTGAAGCCCCTGCCTGCACCCCTCGACGGGCAGCGGAAGAAGCGAGGGGGACGCAGGTGAGGAGCCTGGGACCTGGGGGCAGGGGAGGGGATGGGGCGGCCCGGCCGGGCAGCGCTGAGCTGACCCCTCGGCCCCAGGTACCGCAAGATGAAGGAGCGGCTGGGACTGACGGAGATCCGGAAGCAGGCCAACCGCATGAGCTTCGGAGAGGTCAGCGCCAGGCCGCCTGCCAAATGCCATGCAGGGCGCCCGACCGGCTCCCCCAGGCTCCAGCCGGCCCTCCCTGCCCTGCACACCCCACAGCTCTGCCCACCTACGTCCAGGCCCTGTCTGGGAGGGACGGATTCTCCTCGAAGCTTGGGCAGCCCCAGGCCCATGGTGGGGTGGGGTGGGGTGCTCAGCGGGCCGGCTTGCCTGGGCGCCATGAGATGAGGCCCAGAGACCAAGGGCCCCTGTCCCCAGATCGAGGAGGACGCCTACCAGGAGGACCTGGGCTTCAGCCTGGGCCACCTCGGCAAGTCAGGCAGCGGGCGCGTGCGGCAGACACAGGTGAACGAGGCCACCAAGGCCAGGATCTCCAAGACGTTGCAGGTATGGCAGGCGGCAGGGCTGAGGGCTGAGTCGCTGGGGCCTGGCGCTGGGTGAGCCGGGTCACAGCCCCCTCCCTCCCACAGCGGACCCTGCAGAAGCAGAGCGTGGTGTACGGCGGGAAATCCACCATCCGGGACCGCTCCTCGGGCACTGCCTCCAGCGTGGCTTTCACCCCCCTCCAGGTACTGGGCCCAGATACCTGGCTGCAGGCAGGCTGCACCCTGAGCTGGGCTGCACTGGAGATGAGGCTCCCAGCCAGTGGACTGGGCGTCACCCTTGAGGTCAGGTCCCAGCCCAGCAGCGACCAGCAGTGTGGGGCTGGGTGCCTGTACCTAGCGTGCCTCAGTTTACCGGAGTAAGGCCAGTGTGGCCCTTATGTCACTCGCTCTCCAGCAAGTGTCTTGATGTCACTCTGGCCCCAGCACTGTGCTGGGCCCTGCAATGAAGAGAGAGAGGCAGCCCTGCCTTCTGCCTTCTGTGGGCACAGCTGGGTGCAGTGCACCGTGAATTCAGGGAGAAAGGAGAGGGAAGAGGATGGGGGTCTTGGTTTTAAAGCAACCAAGGAGGCTTCAGCAAGAACTGCCACAGTGAAAACATGCAAGCGGTGCACACACCTGTACTCCCAGCACTCGGAGGCTGAGGCAGGAGGATCGCAAGTTCCAGCCCAGCCCAGGCAACTTAATGAGACCCTGGCTCAAAAAATAACAAGGGTTGTGGATGGGGATGGAGCTCATTGCTCATTGCAAAAGCCTTGGGTTTGATCTATAGTAATGGAAAAAATGAAAACCAGTGCTGGCCATTAGGACGGCCTGTGGTGCTGCCACCTGTGCGGTGACAAGCCCCTCACCTCTCGCTGGGACCGTCTCCCCTGGAGAGGCCGGTGGGAGAGAGTCTGCTCGTCACCTGGGACTTGGTGAAAACCCCGGCCCCTCGCTTCCCACCATCACCCCAGGTCCGAACCTTGAGTCTACGCATGCGGAGGCCACAGATGGTCCTCGTGTCCACCGTGGTTGGGGACCCTGACGGGTCCGCGGTTCTCTTTCCACCCAGGGTCTGGAGATCGTGAACCCACAGGCAGCGGAGAAGAAGGTGGCTGAGGCCAACCAGAAGTACTTCTCCAGCATGGCCGAGTTCCTCAAGGTCAAGAGTGAGAAGAGCGGCATCACGTCCACCTGAGGCTGGGGTCCGCAGTCCGCCCGCCACAGCGACTTTTGGGCCCCGTGCCCTGCTGGAGGACTGTGTTCGGGTCAGGAGTTCCGGCAGAGAGAGCCGCCCGCCTCTGCCATCGGCCCAGACCAGGAGGCCCACACAGGCGCCCAGGACCGAGCCTGCCCCACTGGGCAAAGCAGGAGTCCGGTGCAGCTTTTTTACATTACATGGGAAAGGAGATGCTCTTTGTGGAAAGAGGACCATTAAATGCACAGCACGGAGGTCTGTCGTGGGGAGTGGCTGTTGTCAGGTACCTGGGGGAGCCAGAGCTCCTGGCCGCATCCCTCCCTCAGCTCTGGAGAGCGACGGTTCTCCTGGCCAAGCCCCTCTCCGGTAGCATAGCTGCCACCGATCGTCCTGGCCCCTCAGGTAGCGGGCATGCATACGTGCACGATGGGCCCAACCAGAGGGGCCCTCACGGGGCGGGGGAAGGGCAGCCCCTGAGGGAGCAGTGTGGCTATCTGGGAGGTGTCGGGACCGTGGTGCCGTTGGAAGCTTACGGGGTCTCGCCACAGTTCAGGCTGGCCTGAGCTCACTGTGTAGCCCAGGCTGGTGTTGCGCTCATGGTGATCCTCCTGCCTCAGCCTCCCAGGGCTGGGATCACAGGTGAGCGCCACACCCTCCTCCAGGCTACTCGGTTACCTGAGAGGACGCTCTCCCTCGCTTCCCAGGTCCTGTGTTTGAAGTCTCCTCTTTTCTGCTCCTTTCTCTGGGCCTACAACAGTCACTACCGCTCTGTGTCCCTGGATCCCAGTCCCTCCCACAGCCCAGGGCTCTGCCTCGGGACCTCAGCCTCTCGTCCACCCTCACAGTCTGCATCCTGGAGTCTCTGCCCCAGCCAAAGGGCCCCCCAGCCTTTAGGTCCACGCTGTCGAGAGTGACCACTTCGGTTCCTCTGCCTATTTGCCAGGGATGTGTTCTGGGCCCACGAGTCTGTTCGGAATCCCCTTCCCCGTTGAGCCGGCCTGGTGTCCGCTGGAGATGGAAGGGTGTGGGACTCTTAAGTGTGAGGCCGGGGCCTGGGCTCGCCTGTCCTTGAGACACCAGAGGAAATAGCAAGCTGTCCCTCCCGCGGGCTGTGTCCAGCACACTGGTGCCAGCCAGTTTCAGGGAGAGTAGGCTGCGGTGGAGGTCTGGCTAAAGAAAATCCACTCTGGTGCAGTCTGTGACAGAGCCTGGCGGACTCTGCTGAGCCCCAGATCGCATGCTTGCTTGCTTCCTTCCTCGTGAGTCTGAGAACCGGGAGCACCGCAGCCTGGGGCTCTTCATCCCCTAAGGCAGGAGTCTCCCGGTGTCCTCTTCCAAGTTGCCTTGGTGTCTTTAACAGTCAGGGCAAACTCGTAGGCTGACTCCCGCCGTGGGGTGGCATGGGGAGCCGCGACTCACAGCTCTGGCGGAGGGGAGGATAGAAAGTTTACCCAGAGACGAGATTTAGTTCAGTCGCCAAGAGGCCCAGAGGAGCTGTTTCTCCCCCGAGAGCGCCCAGCCATCAGGGAGGCTCGGAGAAGAGAGAACCCCAAGCCAGAACCCTCTGGCTTCCATTTAGAATCTCAGGGTAAGGGAGGCAGGTGGGGAAAAGCAGTGTGGCCAAGAGCTGTCTCCAGGCTGGGCAGTTTTTCTTGGGAAAGAGGAAGGACAGTGGCCGGACACACGGTTTACTTTCTAAACTTGTGTTTGTTTTTTTTTTAAGAGACAGGGTCTCGCTATGTAGTTGAGACTGACCTGGAACTCACTACGTAGCCCAGGCTGGTTTTGAATTCCCAGCGATCCTCCTGCCTCAGCCTCCGAGTGCTGGGATCACAGGCGTGCGCCACCACACCTGGCCTTAAACTTCTTGTTTAACCATTTGATTCTCAGTCTGCTTTTGCCCCAGTCTAAACGTCCACTCCCCACAGAGCCTGGGTGCTTTCTGCCTCTCACATTAATGATTTGCGTGCTTTTGCCCCGCATTTTAACTACTTGCTCCTCAGACAGCCTGTGCTTTTGTCCTGCAGTTTAATCAGTTTGGCCAGGTCCCCCACAGTGAACCTCAAAACTCAAGGCTTCCAGATGGGCTTGGCACACGCCTATACTCCCCGTGCTCAGGTGGCTGAGGCAGGAAGATTGGGAGTTCTGAGCCAGCCTGGGCTACATAGCAGGACCCTGTCTCAAACAGTGCAGGGTTTCACAACTCCCTGGAATGTCTGTTAAAACATAGTTGCTGGCCCTGGCGCGATCCCGTTTTGTTAGGATGGGGCCCAAGCCCGCGATTCAGACACCCCTCAGGTGATGTGCACCGCTGATCTAGGGCCCTAGAAAAAGCTGTCAGGCCGCCTTTTAGGTAAGCCTAGCCGCACCTCTGAACGTCACTGATGCCCGGGCAGCCCCAGCAGAGGGCGCTAGAGTGGTGCCCGGCCATCTGTTTTAAACTTCCCAGGTGATTTTACTAAGCAGCCACACCTGAGAACCCTACTTTGGGCCCTCCGGGCTCCAAGCGTGCGTGTGCACCATTAGCACAACTGGGAGCTTGTTGGGGCTCCTGAATCTCAGTCCACTTTTTTTCTTTTATTCCTGAGATGTCTCATTATGTAGCCCAGGTTGGCTTTGAACTTGAAATCCTCCTGATTTGGCCTCCTGAGCGCTGGGATTACAGGTGTGTCCCACCCCTGGCGACCTCGTGTAATTCCAATGGGGTGGTGCAGAATCGCTCGTACGTGCTCAAGTTTGCTTGTCTTGCAGTTGCCTTATTTTCCTCCACTTAGAGGACAAATGTGGCTTACACTGCGTGAGCCGGTTCGCGCAAGCGCAGGGCCCAGAAAGCTTCAAGCATAAATCATTGCTCGCGTTCGTTCCCCTGTTCCTTCGGCAACCACCTACTGAGTGCTAAACTCCACAGGGGGTATTGAAGTAAATAGGAAACGACAGCGAACTTGCAAAAACAAATCCGAAGGAACCGGGTTCCTGGCCGCGCTGCGTCCAGGAACCCAGACAAGGAACGAGTGGGCTTTCCCAGGTCCTGGGCGTAGCGAAGCAGGAAACTGCACGCCCAGAGCTCCCCAGCAACTCCGCTCTGCACCGTGCTAGGGACTTGGGGGCAAATTCTGAGGTTCAGATAAGTGCCAAGCAGGGGAGCTTGGAAAAAGAAGACTCGGCTCAGTCGCAGGACGCGGCGACCCCGGCAGAGGCTCAAGAGATGCACGGGATGCTCCGCAGGGCGCACCTGGAGGCTGCAGACTGGGTTGCTTGCTCTGTGCGCAGGTGCCGCCCCCTCGCCGCGCTATTAGCCAAGCAGAGATGAACGACAACAGTCAGGGCCAGAGAAGAGAAAGGGGTGGGCCCTGTTGCCCAGCTCCGCCTCCTTGGCCCCGTGGTTATTTTGATTGGCAGATGCGGCCCCCTGCTTTGAAGGCAGCTGTCCTTTCTCTTTAGATAACCAGCTCGAACTCCCACTCTCCATGCCTTCCTCCATTTTCCCCACCCACTTTCAGGACCAGCCAATGGTTTGAGAGAAGACTAACCCTGGTAACCAATTAAGAACGGCTCCAAACTTGACGGACGACTTCCCGCCCCTGGTCAGCCTAGCTCCGCCTTCTAACCAATAGCTTTAGGAGAGAGGGGGCGGATACATCCAATCAGCGCCGCACAGTCCTCCTGATTGACACGCGGTTCCTCGCGCTGGCGTGTTGTGCCCCGAGGCGGGAGGAGAAGGTGGAGCAGGGAAGAAAACCTAGCCAATCCTAGCAGGCTGCGCGGGAGGCCAATCGAACGCCGCGCCTTGCAGCTATCTCCCAATCCACGAGAGGGGGTCGGCCACATCAATGCCAAGAACCAATAAGATGCGCCCTACGGCCAAGAGCGACGCACGGCAGGAGCAATGACGGGCCTATATTCGGGGCTCGGGGGCGGGCCGGCGCAAGAGACGAGAAGAGAGGAGGGGAGGCCTCCTCCGCCGCCGCCATCTTGGACCGGGCCCGGTCAGCTTCCGCGGAGCCATCGGCCGACGCCGCTGCCTCCCTTGAGTCCAGACCCCCGTCGTCAGAACAACCCCGGGCCCACCCCCCCTACCCCACTTCCGCTTCGCGCCGCTATCGCGACAGCGCTTGAGGGCCTGGGGCGCGAGAAAAAGGCGGCGGGCGGTCGCCCCC
>NW_022900931.1:67012935-67018657 GCF_012274545.1 Fukomys damarensis
TGGCGGTGTCAGGGTCCGGGCATGTGTCCCCCAGATGTCCGGCACCGCCGGGCCCCACTCCCTGGTGATGCTCAGCTCCGCGGTGGGCAGTGCGCGTGCTAAGTGGCAGCTGCCCCCAGGTCCCCGGGCTGTCACCTCCCCGGCTAAGCGTTTCCCGGACCTTCCCGCAGACCGCGCGCCGCACCGCTTGTCGCTTGCCCCATACTCAGGGTGTACACCCGCTTCCACCCCTTCTCGGAGGTGTCACTGAGCCAAGAGCCCCGCTGCGTCTGGTGGCGTTGTCAGAGCCCTCCAGTGGATGTGTGACCGACCCATCGCCGGGACGCCCGGGGCTGCCCCCACCGCCTGCACCCCTCGGGCACTCGAGGCCGACGGGCAGCTTTTCTCGGTCCCGCTGGGGCGACAACCCGCCGTGTAGTGTTGGCGCCCTGGGGATAAGGCTTCTGCCTGCCTTGGTGTCCCACGCCCATCGTGTGTGTCCCCACCGAGGTCGCGGACCCCTCGGGGTGAGGCGCCTGGTTGACACTTCTCACCCCCACTCTAGGGATTTCTCACCATGTGGGAAGAAGGCCAAGGCGCCTTGTGGGTATTTCGGGGAGCCTGGGACTCAGGAGGGACCCCACCCTGGCCACCTTCCCTGGGGTGTAACTTTCCAGGGTGGGGTTCGCAGCCCCAGCTAGGTGTCGGGCCTGCCCGGGGCCTGACCCATCCGCCTCCCAGAACTGTAAGCCCTCTGTGTGGCAGCGCGGGCAGCCTCCACGTCCAAGTCTCCAGGTCCAGCGCTGCTCCCCAGAGCTGGCCACCCACTGGAGTCCAGGACCCTCGTGTGGGCGTGGTGGCCCCAGTGTGAAGGACAAAGCCTCATCTCCCTCACTGAGGGCTTGTGCCAGGGCTCTTGTCCCAACGGGGAGTTCTGCTGGGCCTTAGCTGTCACTGCTGCGTCCCCTGCCCCGTCAGCGTGGCGCCTGCTCCTTGGATGCAGTCCTCGGGGGTGAGCCGCGTCAGCCAGGGGTCGTTCCCGTCTCTGCGCTGGTTGGGGCCCCCTTGCTGTCCCAGCAGTTTCTTTGGTGGCACCACCTGCCTGGAGGGGCCTTGCGGTAGTTACCTCCCTGGGAGGGCTCAGCCTCCTTCCCCTCCTCTGCCTTCTGGGCTGAAGTCCCCTGCTCTCCGGCGGCCGTGTGGAGCAGGGCTGTCGCCTCCTCTGTGGCTGAGGTTCCAGGTTCCTGTGGGGCTGATGGAGGAGGCCCCTTGGCAGTCACAACTGTGCCCACTTTGGTGTCTGAAGCCTCCCTCAGGACCTTCCCCTTCTGTGGCACTTTGTGTCTGACTCCTTGGAGAGTTCGTGCTGCTGCACGGTCTCGTGTGTGTTGCCTCCTCTTTGGGGCCGAGGTCCCAGTCCGAGAGGAGAGTGCTGAGCTCTGGTGCAGGCTGAGGGCTGTCTTCTGGGTTGCAGCGCCTGCCTGGGACCCTCGTGGGTAGAGCGGGAGGGTGAGCTCTGTCCCTGGTGCAGGGGGAGGCTTCCTGTGGTGGCAGGGTCCCCGCACACCCCATGCCAGTGCCCAGGCCCTTGGCTAAGCTCCCCGGCTCAAAAGTGTCTCCCCAGCCCCAGCGTTTGGAGTCCTCTGTGGCACTGTCCCCTGGAGGTGCCCATGCATGGTGTGCCCGCTGCCTCTGGGCCCTTCGCAGAGGAGGGCTGAGCCCCTGAGTCTTATGCCACCTCTGCCTACCTGCTTCCTCCCAGAGTGAGGCCTGTTCTTCCCGGGGAGGGCTCCTATCCGGCCCCACACGGCAATGAGTGAGAAGGTAGTGTGAGCAGGAAAAACGGCTCTTGCATCTCGAGTGTTGAGCAGGCCGACAGCGGCCCATGGACCTCTTCCTGCAGGGGCCTTGCTGTGTTCTGCAGCCCAGAATTGTTCTCTCCAGGCGTCCCCTTCTCGGCCAGATGGGCCACCTTGGTGTGTCCCGTGTGTGGAGTGACCTCTGCTGTGCGGTTGCGGCCAGCCTGGGAGCTCCCCGGCCGCAGAACCCTGCTTCTCAGTGTGGACCCAGGTTGTGGGTGCGGCTTCTGCTACAGCTCAGAAGCCCTCAGCACAGCCCTGCTTCTCACAGTGTGGGCCCTGCGGCATGGCTTCCCCGGACCTCAGTCCTCTCTAGGCTGTGTGCAGCTTCGTGTAGGGCAAAGACGTTTTGGGAACCTGCCCTGGTGGCTTAGGTTTCTCTGGGTGTAAATTGCCAGTGCATTTGATACAGAATTGTGCGCAGCTCACAGCTAAGGGACCTTTTCGCCTTCTCGTCTTTGAAAGATTTGTGTGTTCTCTTAGTCCTCCCTTGAGACCACTTCTTGCCACCCATCCCTGACCCGCCTTGGGCTCAGGCCCGGGCTCTGGGGGAGGACCGTGATCTGTGGGGTCCACGGTCCTGCTGCGGACGAGAGCTGAAGCCGCGGCCCTCTTGTGGGTCCAGCCCTGCACGGTTCTGGGCATTGCTTGTCGCCCTCCCTCTGCCCCCAGAGGTGCCCTCTGTTCTCTTGACCTGTCTGGAGTGGCCATGTGAATCGTCCCACTCAGGAAATCCCCTTGAGGGCTGGAGCAGGTGGGTGGTGACGCATGTCCCCCCTGTGCCTCCCCACAGCGCGCCCAGGAGAGTATGAAGAGAGCGCGTCCGTAGTGCAGGGAAGATGGCAGACAAGCGCAAACTCCAAGGTACGGCCCTGCCCGCGCGGCCCACCCTCCTGGGAGTCCCGGGACCCTGACAGCCTGCCTCCTCCCTGCCAGGTGAGATTGACCGCTGCCTGAAGAAGGTGTCCGAGGGCGTGGAGCAGTTTGAAGACATTTGGCAGAAGGTACAGGGTGGCGGCCTGAGCCGGGTGTTGGGGGAGAGGGGCTGCATGAGCGTCTCATAGCTGGACGGGGCGGCTGCTCCCACGCCGACTGCTGAGCTCTCCATCCTCAGCTCCACAATGCAGCCAACGCGAACCAGAAGGAGAAGTACGAGGCCGACCTGAAGAAGGAGATTAAGAAACTACAAGTGAGGGGCTGGGGCGGGGCTTCTGTATCCTGCGTGGTCCCGGGGTTGAGGGCCGGGACTCAGGTCCCAGGCTCCGGGGTCTGATGCCTTCTTCGTCTGCAGAGGCTGAGGGACCAGATCAAGACATGGGTCGCCTCCAACGAGATCAAGGACAAGCGGCAGCTCATAGACAACCGCAAGCTCATCGAGACGGTAGGAGGCCAGAGCCGGGGCTGGGAAGCTTGGGGAGTGGCCGCGTGGTCCCTGGGACCAGCCAGACCCAGGAGGTCACAGGAGGAGCCAGGGCGGGGGCCCCAGGCTCAGGCTCGAGTGTCACTGGCCCTTAGTCAGCTCCTTTCCCGCCTTCAAGAGCCCCCTGCCAACTGCACTCTCCACAGCAAATGGAACGGTTCAAAGTTGTGGAACGAGAGACCAAAACCAAAGCTTACAGCAAGGAGGGCCTGGGCCTGGCCCAGAAGGTGGACCCTGCCCAGAAGGAGAAGGAGGAGGTTGGCCAGTGGCTCACGGTGAGCAGGGCCGATGTGGAGGTACGCGAAGGGCCGTTCCAGCGTGCACCAGCCCTGCTAACCCCATCCTCTCCTCCCCAGAACACCATCGACACCCTGAACATGCAGGTGGACCAGTTTGAGAGCGAGGTGGAGTCCCTGTCGGTGCAGACGCGTAAGAAGAAGGGTGACAAGGATGTGAGTGGGGGCCGCCTGCAGGGCAGGCTGGGCTAGAGGCAGCGCATGCCAGGCTGGGCCAGGTCCAGTGCCTGGGGTGCCCGGGAGAGGGCAGCAGAGGTGGAGTCAGTGGGGTGGCGTGGTCTGGGCCCTGGTCCTGCCCTACAGGACCCAGGGTGTCCGTTCAGAGCGTGCAGACTGCTTGCTGGGTACCCCGCTGGGGTGTCAGGAGTGAGACCCGTGCCGGAGTCGGTGTCAGCCCTGAGGGTTTTGGGCCCAGGGGCTTGGAGGGACAACAGGACAGTGGGTCCCTGAAGAGAGGAGGGGTTGCAGGCGAGCCAAGGTGTGAGCTAGGAGAGGGGATTGGGGCCACGGAGGGGCTTCTGAATCGGCTCCCGAGGGCGATAGATGGCCGCAGTCCCCGCTGGGGTCTGGCACTGTTACTCTGCAGCAGGACAGGGAGGACAGGGGACCCCAGGAGGTCAGAACAGGTGAGGCGGCTCCCATCATTGGGTGTTTCTGGGCCCTGGTGTTTCATGCTTCCTGGGATTGGCAGCGCTGACAGGCTGGGGAGGGAGTGACAGGAGCCCCAGTGTGGTCCCCATGGGGCCTGGGGACTGAGGATGGGTTCTGTGGGCAGGGGGGCCGGGCAGGAGCTCCGCAGCCCCTGAGCCTGGCCCTGGGCTCGCCAGCAGAAGCAGGACCGGATCGAGGGCCTGAAGCGGCACATCGAGAAGCACCGCTACCATGTGCGCATGCTGGAGACCATCCTGCGCATGCTGGACAACGACTCCATCCTGGTGGATGCCATCCGCAAGATCAAGGACGATGTCGAGTACTACGTCGACTCGTCCCAGGACCCCGACTTTGAGGAGAACGAGTTTCTCTATGACGACCTGGACCTCGAGGACATTCGTGAGGCCCGGGCTGCCCTTCATGTGCAGGGTGGGGCTGGGGGCTGTGCCCACGCTGAGCGCCCCTCCCTGCCCCCACAGCACAGGCGCTGGTCGCCACCTCCCCTCCCAGCCACAGCCACATGGAGGACGAGATCTTCAATCAGTCCAGCAGCACGCCCACCTCCACCACCTCCAGCTCGCCCATCCCGCCCAGCCCGGCCAACTGCACCACGGTGAGGCCCAGCTGGCCACACAGCGGGGTCCCCAGAGGCTGCTCAGGACCTGGTGCTCGCGGGGGCTCAGGCCACACTGGGTCCTGGGCGTGGGGCGGCAGCGGCTAGAGCCAGCACCTTCTGACCGCGCCTCCCCTGCCAGGAGAACTCGGAGGACGATAAGAAGCGGGGACGCTCCACGGACAGCGAGGTCAGCCAGGTGGGTCTGCGGCAGCTGGGTGGCCCGGCATTCGCTCGTCTGTGCTGCGCCCTGGAAACGGCCATCTGTGCAGAGGGCCAGGAGTGGGCAGGGCTGGTGCCGTGCGGGGCTTACAGTGGTGCTCCTGAGGGGTGGGTGGCCCTTGCGGGTCCTGCTCCCTGGCCATTGCCTCCCAGCACAGCCACGTGGTGAGGAAGAGCTGTGAGCTCCAGGAGGTGCAGGCAGGCAGGGCAGGGGCAGGGGCAGGGGCAGAAGCCGAGGCAGGGGTGCCTGTCATGGCTGAGTCCAGGCATAGGGCCCAGCTCCTGCAGAGCCTGACCTGCTTGGGCTGCCTGGCCGCTACTTGCTGGCACGCTGTGATTTACAGCCTTCTGAGGGGCTTCAGTGACCCATAAGTGACGGTCAGAAGCACTGTGACTGCTCGCCATGTCCCCTGTGCTGTGGACACCTGGCCGCCCCAACTGAGCCCACGTCAGGGCTGGGCAGGAGACAATGACCAGGGCTCGGAGCCCCCAGAGCCCACGTTTGGCCGTCAGGGTCTGGCTAGCCCACCCTGCTCTGATTTCTGTTTTCTTCTCCCTGCAGTCTCCAGCCAAAAATGGCTCCAAGCCCGTCCACAGCAACCAGCACCCCCAGTCCCCAGCTGTGCCGCCCACCTACCCCTCAGGGCCCCCGCCTGCCACCTCTGCCTTGAGCGCCACCCCT
>NW_022900931.1:67018950-67021264 GCF_012274545.1 Fukomys damarensis
CGGTGCAGGCAGCGGGGCTGGCAAGCAGAACGGCGCCACCAGTAAGTGGGCGCAGGGAGGGAGGCCAGGCCTTGGCAGGGCTGGGGCAGCCAGCAGACTGCCATCACCCTTCCCGCCATAGGTTACAGCTCCGTTGTGGCGGACAGCCCTGCAGAGGTGACCCTGAGCAGCAGTGGGGGCAGTAGTGCCAGCAGCCAGACCCTGGGCCCCGCCTCAGGCCCACACAACCCACCTCCCAGCACCGCGTGAGTGTCTGGGGCGGGCAGATGCAGGCCCTTCCTGCTGGGGGCGGGGGCTTGCACCCGGACTGGGGTCCTGGTCCCATTTCCTTCCACCTAGGGCAGGTGTACATTCGTCTCTGGCCTTGCCTTTACGTGTGGGTTTCACTATGAACTCATGATCCTTCTGCCTCAGCCTACCGAGTGCTGGGATCACAGGCCTGGACCACCATGCCTGGCCTGCTTTGTCCTTCACAGAGCATTCTAAATGGAGGAGGGACCCTCTTAGAGCTTTTGGGGATAACAGGCTCACGCGGCATGCCCACTGTAGGTTCCCACCACTGTCCTGAAGTGTCCTCTGGTCAGGACTCTTCTTAAGAGCTCCTGGAGTGCCCCTTGCTCTGCTTCCCAAAGGGAGCTTCTCCAGCTGCCCAGACTCAGGGCTAGAGTGCCCGTTGAAAGACCCGCCTCCTGGCGGCCCTCACCCCCGGCCCAAGGCCGCCTCTGTGATTAGAACATTCGCTCCCATAACTCCGTGACCATGCTGCTGCTTTTTATTTTGTTTGAGACAGGGTCCCGCTCTGTAGTTCACTGATCTTAAAATCACCGTGTAGCCCAGACTGGCCTCAGTCTCACGATGATCTTCCTGCCTCGGCCTCCCACCCACCATGCCCAGCTCCCCTTCATTAGTCCATCTGTGGTGGCTGTGGGAGACCTAGAAGCTCTATCCCCACCTCCACGCCCCTCGGAGCCTCTCTGTGCCCCTGTGCTGGTTCCCTCGCGACCTTCCTGAGCACTTCCTTTCCCTCTTCCCCAGGAAGGAGTCCAGTGCAGCCACCCCGACGGGGGCTGGGGGTGTGGCCCCCGGCTCAGGGAACAACTCTGGGGGCCCTAGTCTCCTGGTGCCACTTCCCGTGAACCCCCCCAGCTCTCCGACACCCAGCTTCAGCGAGGCCAAAGCAGCAGGAGCCCTGCTTAATGGGCCCCCGCAGTTCAGCAGCGCCCCGGAGATCAAGGTGAGCATCATGCGTGCCCAGCCTGCGCCACCCAACTCCACGGCGCCTGTCACAGCCTCCTGTGTGCAGCGCTGTCCCGGGCTGCTTTCCTCTGGACTGTGCAGCTCGCTGGCTCTTCCTGGGCCCTATCCTCCTGCCCACACCTGCACTGGCCCCTGAGCAGGGCCGCTTTGTGCCTGGCTTCTGTCCGCACAGCCAGGACCACGGCAGTACCAGCCTCGCAGGGTCTGCAGGCGTTGTCCTGTGGCCTCAGCCAGGCCATGGAGGGGCTGTGCGTGCTCCTGGGAAGTGGAAGGGCCGCGCTTACTCTGCGGCAGCCTGCGGCGGGCGAGTGTGCACACCTTAGCATCCTGGCTCCGAGGGTGAGGGCTCGGCCGGTGCAGATCAGTGCCAGGTGTGAAGAGCCGGGTGGCAGACCCCGGGGCTCCAGAGGGGCCTTCTGGGTGGACGGGAGCCCATGCCCCCAGGCTCTGCCTGCCTCAGCCGCTGCCCCCTCCCCAGGCCCCTGAGCCTCTGAGCTCGCTGAAGTCCATGGCGGAGCGGGCGGCCATCAGCTCAGGCATTGAGGACCCTGTGCCCACTTTACACCTGACCGAGCGAGGTGAGGGCCGGTGCATGGCGGGAAAGATGGGGAGGGGTGCGGCCACCGCCTCACCTGGGCCTCCGCTCTGCTCCCAGACATCATCCTGAGCAGCACCTCGGCCCCGCCTGCCTCAGCCCAGCCAGCCCTGCAGCTGTCGGAGGTGAACATCCCGCTGTCGCTGGGTGTGTGCCCGCTGGGCCCAGTACCCCTCACCAAGGAGCAGCTCTACCAGCAGGCCATGGAGGAGGCCGCCTGGCACCACATGCCCCACCCCTCGGACTCCGAGCGCATCCGGTGAGGGCCACGGGGCAGCTTTCGGTCCTCACACTGCAGCCCCGCTGCTTGCAAGGCCGAGGCAGGAGGTTCGCAAGTTTGAGACCAGCTGAGTTACTTGCGGAGGCCCCGTCTCGAACAGAGGGTCAGGGTGTAGTTCCACACTCCTGAGTTTGCTGCCTAGGACGGAGGCAGAGGCCGGAGCGCCGAGGGCCTGGCTCGGG
>NW_022900931.1:67021525-67034088 GCF_012274545.1 Fukomys damarensis
CCCCACTGTCACTGCCCTGTCAGCCTGGGACATCTGGGCACCCCAAGATCCTCCGCCCCACTCCCGCCTGAGGTGGTTTCCAAACTGTCTGTTCTCGTCGTGCCCTAGTCTCTTCCTTTGCAAAGCTTCTCTGAAAGCAATTTCCACTCCTGTCTCCTTTTCCTTCTGACCAACACGGGTACGTTCCGTGCCCCAGGTACCCCCAGGGTCGTCCAGCAGCCCCGCCCCGTGCCCCCCCCCCGGCCCCTCCAGCTTGGGGCCCCCTGACTC
Source organism: Fukomys damarensis (assembly GCF_012274545.1). Classification (NCBI taxonomy): domain Eukaryota; kingdom Metazoa; phylum Chordata; class Mammalia; order Rodentia; family Bathyergidae; genus Fukomys; species Fukomys damarensis. Next base: position 67,021,796 of record NW_022900931.1, read on the forward strand.
TCCTCTCGGTCCGCAGGGCACCAAGGCGCAGTACTTGGCAGCCAAGGCCCTGAAGAAGCAGTCGTGGCGGTTCCACACCAAGTACATGATGTGGTTCCAGAGGCACGAGGAGCCCAAGACCATCACCGATGAGTTCGAGCAGGTGCGGCCCTTCAGCCAGCTCGGCACCCAGCCCGTGGGCTCCCCGCCTTTCCCTCCCTCCGCCTGAGCCTCCGGGTGCCACCTGCCTCAGCGCTGTGGTCCGGCCCCGCCTGGCCGGTGGGCCCTGCGCGTACAGGGTGACCCCCCCGTGCGGCAGTTGAGGGAGTCAGTGAGTTTGCCACGTCAGTGCCAGTGGGGCCTGCTCCGCGGTGCGCGTCAGACCAGTCCTCTGTCCTGCCCACTCCTCGCCCTCTGGGCCCAGGTCCCTCCCCAGGTCCTCTGGCCTGCACCACAGGCTTCCTGCCCCGTGCCGGTGTGGTCCTCCAACGTGGCACACGCCACAGGCTGCCCTCCACGGCCCGCTGACCGCCTTCTCTCCCTGGCCAGGGCACCTACATCTACTTTGACTACGAGAAGTGGGGCCAGCGGAAGAAGGAAGGCTTCACCTTCGAGTACCGCTACCTGGAGGACCGGGACCTCCAGTGACAGCGGCCCTCACCCACCCTCCCCGCATGCTGACACCCCTGCCCAGGCGAGGGCCTCATCCCGGAAGTCGGGGCGGCCCTGGCCATGGCACCCCCTCCCCAGGAAGCAGGGCGGGCCGGAAGGTCCTCTTCCTCAGCCCACCCTGGGGGCCTGGGGTCAGGGCTGCCCCTCCTCCCCTCCCCAGCGAGGGACATTTTTTGGTAAACCTATTTTCATTTTGGAAAATATTTATGAATAAATAGTTTTATATGATGGCTGGCAGCAGCAGCCGCTCCTGTACCCCCTCAGGAATCAATGCGCAAGAGGGGCGTTCTGGCGGCGGGGGCGCCGGGCCAGCTGGGGGTTGAACTGGGAGTTGTACCGCCGGCGCCGGTCATCTGTCTCTTCCTCTTCACCCTCCTGGGGTGCCCGGCCTTGGACCCGGGCCAGCAAGGCCTCTGCCCGAGCCTGCTCTGCTGCTTCCCGCCGGAGACGCTCAGCGCGGAGCTGGTCCAGCGATGGAGGCCTGCGGGGTGGGTAGGGGCTGAGGGAGCTGCTGCTGAGCAGGGCTCCCAGCCACCTGTCTGCCGCTTCCCCATCCTTTTCCTGTGGTACTCGGCATTGAACCCAGGGCCCTTGTACTAGCTTACATCCTGGCTCTTCTTAAAAATGTAATTTTGGCCGGGCGTGGTGGCGCACACCTGTAATCCCAGCACTAGTTGAGACTGATCTGGAACTCACTATGTAGCTCAGGCTGGTCTCGAACTCACAGCCATCCTCCTGCCTTGGCCTCCCAAGTGCTGGGATTACAGGCATGCACTACCATGCCCGTCCAAAAAAATACTAATTTTTGAGACAGTCACAAAACTGCAGAAGCTGGGCTTAAACTTACAGTCTTCTGCATCAGCCTCCCCAAGAACTGGGATCACAGGTATGCAGTGCCATACCTGGCTGCTCCCCTTCTACGGTAAAGACTTGTCGGTGAATCCCCCTCTGACCTAGGGTTCTAACAGCCAGCCGGGATTTAGCTCAGTGGTTCCACTGCCTGCCTCCTAAGCTCGAAGACCCAAGCCATTTCTGCTACCAAAAAACAAAAACAACCTGCTTTTGCTCTCTTAACCTAGTAGTTCTCAAACTCTAGTCTCAGGACTCCTTTCTCTCGCTCTCTCTGGGGTCTGATGATATAGTTCAGGCTGGGCTTGAACTCACTAGAATTCACAGCATTCCTCCTGCCTCAGCCTCCTGAGCGCAGGAATTACAGGTGTGCACCACCGCCCAGCAGCACTCTTAAAACCAAGGACTTCAAAGCCATTTAAGTGGATTAGTGCCATTAGCCGGCAGTAGTGGCCATGCTGAGAACCACTTGTCTACACTGCCTGCCCTGAGAGCCTGTGCAGGGCCCAGGCCTGCTGTGGCCGAGCCTGGTCTGCTGTGGGCTGGGCATTGGCTCTTACCCCTTGGGCCGCTGTTTCTCACACCCAGCCTTCGTCTCCTTCTGGGCCAGCCTGCTTCCTTCGCTGCTATGCTTCCTCTTCCTCCCCAGATGCTTCTGCATCTCACACAGTGGGTCCAGACGACTCTTAATCTTCTCTTCTGGGCCGGGCTCAGGGGCCCCTCGCTTTGGGGGCAGCTGGTACCAGGGGGGCTGCGTCTGGGCCTCTGCTGCACTCTGGCCCAGGTAGGTGAGGATGCCCAGGGCTTTCTCTTGCCTCTCCTGTGGGTGCAGACACAGGAAGGGGTGGAGCCTTCAGTCCCTTGGGAGGACTGGAAGCCAGGTGCCAGCTCCCCAGGGTGGGCACAGGAAGGAAACAGGACTTGGGAGACCCTGAAGGAGAGAGACAGGCAGACTCGGTGAGGCACAGTGGTCGTTCAGAGTCTGATGGGAAATGCCAGAGCAGGGGGTGAAGGGCACTGATTCGCATTCAAGGCCTGGAGTGTGGGCAGCCACAACCCACCTCGACTCGGCCCCTCATTCTGTCGTGGAGGGTGAGGCCAGCTTACCTTCTCCTGCCGCTTCTCTTCCTCGTGCTCTTTGTTGCCTCTGGTCACCCCTTTTCCTTCCTCCAGCAGCTCCCGAAACAGGTCCACAGGATGAGAAGCCGGAGCTCCTGCCTCTGCTGCTCCGAGCACAGGCGGACAGTTCTGCTGCCTGGCTTTCTTCCGCAGGAGTTCTGTGCGGGCCTGTGGGAAAAGGAGTCAGAGTCTGGCGCCCGCTGTAGGCGGTGCAGCAGCCCACCGAGCTGGGGCCACCTGCAGGGGGCTGCGGGGTACCAGACCTGGGAGGGACACCTGTCCCCGCCGGGAGAGAAGGGGCATCTCCAAGTGGTAAAGCGGGGTTGTCAAGGATACGCTGCAAGCCCTGGTGCTGGCCTGTGTCGGCAGGCAGGAAGGCCTTGAGTTTGAGGCCAGTCTGAGCAAGCCTCAGAACAAGGCTGGCTGGGAGGAAATCCGGGGCTTGAACAGGAGGGGGGCTTCCCCATCTGGGTGGGTCAATAACCAGGCCTGGAGTGCAGCTCAGTGGCAGAGCTGCTAGGCGCCTGGGTCCAACCTGCATCAAAACAAAAAAGCAGCGCGTACAGGCTGCTGAACCAAGTTTCAAGCAGAGGATTGGAACTCCAGGTGTGAGTCCAAGCAGTTTCTTCTGACCAGCATGAATTCTTTTTTTTAAAGCTCATTTTCATTATACACAATGATGGGTTGATGAAAGGGACTTAAAAACCCCAGGCTACTTCCCAGCCCCATATGAGGACCAGATTAACTGAGGGACTGGAAGTCAGGTGCAAAACAAACCAAAGAAGGAGCTGTAAATAAAGCCCCAGGGAGCCGGGCGTGGTGCCCAGGCCTGTAATCCCAGCACTCCTGAGGCTGAGGCAGGAGCATCTGCCACGGATTCAGGGCCAGTGAGACTTATACAGGTTAGTTACCTTGTAAGTAGTGAGACAGGGCCAGCCCACAAGGGGCCAACCTAGTGGACAATCGAGACGTTCACTGAAGGCCAGCGTTGTCAAACCACCATGCCCGCACAACATGCAGAGCAGTGACCACTATCCTACATAGGTATCAGTGCCCTGCTGGGGGGCCAAGGTCTTCCAAGGAAGAATCCTGAGCTCACTCCTTGTACGCTCCCTGCGTGACTTGCTTCCCCACTGGATCCCCATTCATCAGCATGACCTAGGCGACTGCGCTTGTCAGAATCTTACTGATCGATCAGTTTTGACAACCTCGAACCCGCCTCACCTCGTGGCTTTGTCCCATAACACACCTTGGAGAAGCGGGGTGCGCGGGGATCCCACTGTGCGGCCCCCTTCTGTCTCTCTTAGAAGTTTTGTTTTGTTTTGTTTTGTTTTTTTGGTACCGGGGATTGAACTCGGGTCCTTGCGCTGAGCTAAATCCCCGGCCCTCTCAGAAGTTTTCTTTCAATAAATTTTTCCTACTCTTAACCTCCGTCGTTCCTAGAGATTATCCTTCGATTTTAGAGAACACGAACTGGCGTTTCAGATATCTAGCAGGCTTGGAAGTTGCATCTATCCCCCATAACAAGGCCTTGTCTCCAAAAAAAAGCAAGCCCCGGGGATGCGTGGGGCGCCCAGCGGCGAGTCCGGCTGTGCCTCTCCTCCTCCCCGGGCCTCCTCTCCGAAGCCGGCTCACGTCTGTTTGAGGTGATAGCGCCCTGCAGGAGCGCTCAGAGCTCAGGAGGGATTTCTTACACCCAGGCAGGCAAACTATCAGAAATTGCCTGGACCATGCATACACTCATTTATTAACTAAACGAATATTTCTTAAGTTCCCCTGCGCTAAGCTCCAGACTTCTGAAATACATCCACGGGGAACCTAGACCTGGACGAGGCCCGCGGAGGACTCGCGGAGCTGGGGTCGGGATCGCCGGCCAGCGACCTCCAAACGCGGCCACATTGCGCCTGCGCAGCGCCCGCTTCCGACCCGCTTCCGGCGCGGGTGTGACGGGCCAGGTGCTACACTCTCAGGAAAAGCAGCCTACCTCTTGCTCAGCGAGCAGCGCCCTCCGTTCGCGCTCCTTCTCCTCCTCCCGGGCCTGCGCCTCGTCGCGGCGCACGCGAGCGACATTGTCCTTGTTCCGGACATGCCAGCTTTTCTTGGGCAAGATGTTCATGGCGCAGTAACCGTCCACAAACTGTCAGGCCCGCCTTCCAGCCCTTCCGAATGGCGAAAAGCTATCCCCTCCCTGTTGTCCTTGTCTCGTCTACGGATTGGTTCCAAGCTAATAAGCACGCCCCCTCCAGGTTTCCAGGGAGAGATGATTGGCTGAGGTTCCCTTCATCATAGCCATTCCGAGCGCGCGTTTTGTCACTTAGCAACCGCTCTCCCTGAGTCAATCACAAGAGGCTCCGCCCGGACGCCCCGGATACGGCCCCCGATTGGCTGACTTGCAGGTCACGCCCTCTGGCGGATGACCCCTTCCGCCCGCTCAGAAGCCACTGGGTCAATCTGGCGGATCTTCAACAGAAGCTCAAAAGCGCAAGTTCCAAAAGGGGCTCTGCAGTTTTGGCTGTGTTTATTGATATGAGTATCAGCACACAGGGACTTGGGGGCGGAGGTCCTGCAAGTCTCTGGATCCCAGGCTGGAAGGGCGTCGTCATTTTCTCGGAGACGTAGCCGAAGGTTGCCAGGGTCCGGGTGCAGATGTGAGGCCGAGGGCGGGGCGTCACCCCGAGCCGGGCTGCTCACCGAACCCCGCTCTCCGAGCCCAGCGCCACGGCGCGCGCCAGGAAGACTTTGTTCCGCGCCTCCTGCGGAGGAGGTGGAGGTGAGGCGCGTCCTCCCCCACCGGTCCCTTCCCGGCCCCGGGAAGCCCTGCGGCGGGGCCAGCCTGGTTCACCGTCTCTATCTGGCGTTTGAGCTCGGAGATGAGGCGTCCGTGGGAATTGGCCAGAGCCACAGTGTACGCCATCAGGATGCTGCGGGACAGGAATGGAAGCCACTCCAGAAAGGGTCTCGATTATTTCATCCACGGCTCCTTAGAAATCAGAACCCGACCCCGAGACGCTGTCTGCAGCCTAGGAACCCCTCCTCCCTCAGGCCGGGGTCCAAGGCTAGGCCCCTCCTCTCGGACAGACATGTAAACTCACACATGCAAACCCAATCCCGAAGACTGGGCCCCTCACCTGGAGATCAACAGCAGCGGCACTGCAAAAGCCTGGGTGCCCAGGAAGAAGAGGAAGTTCTGGGCGGTCTGAGGCAGTGTCTCGATGGACTCAGGGATCTGGGCCCAGATGGACTCCTGCCCCCGGAATGGGCCACACAGCTTAGAAGGCTGGATTCTGTAGGCAGAGGCAGGCTGGGCTCCGGCAGGCAGGCGTTTTAATCCGGCTGAGGGCAAGGTGGGGGGGTCGCACTTACAGGAAGATGCTGTAGAGCACGGGGACGGCAGAGAGGACCAGCCCAAGAAGAAGGACCAGGGGGAAGAAGAAGCTCGCCATGGAGGCCCGGAAGGTGCGGGCAGCCGGGGAGCAGGTGGAAAACAGAGTGAGCTGGCGGAGAGTAGGAAGAGCGCGCCTGAGACCCAGGTCTCCTGCGTCTCCTTTCCCCCTCCAGGAGTCCCAGGCCTCTTTCCGGCAGGACCCCGGAGTCTGGCCCCAGTGCCGTCCTCCCGGGTCCCCCAGGATCGTTCTCCCCTGGCCCAGGAGTCCGGGCCCCTCCTCACCCCTCACCTTCTTCAGATAGAAAAGCAGCAGGAACTTGGCCGTGTTGAGCAGGGGCAGTAAAGGGCAGAAAAAGCTTCCCACCCACACCACCGTCTGCGCGTAGATGAGCCCCAGCACCTCGTCGGCGACCTCGAACTCCAGCGCCCCGGCCCAGCGCCCCAGCGCCCCGGGACAGAGGCCACAGAGTATCCTGGGGAGGGAAGGAGTCAGAAGCGTGTCCGCCCCCACCGTCCCGCCCACCAATCGGGAAGGAGCATCGAGAGGGCGGGGCGTCTGTGGTCACGTGCACAGAGGAGGTGTGTTCGGGGGTGGAGCCTCTGGACCAGCCGGGTCTGAGGGCCCAGGAGGACAGAGGGGTCAGAAGTCGTGGGGGCGTGACCTGCCAGCCTAGGGCGATGATTGGTGGACAGAGAGGGCGTAGGATGAGGGCTGTGGTAAAAGCAGAGATCTGCGCTGCAGGGGCGGGGACTACTCGCGAGGAGCCGGGTTCTCACTTGCGGGGAAACTGGACCAGGAGCGCAATGGCCAGGCTGGTCAGCAGATCGAAGAGCAGGAGTTTGTACATCTCCTGGCCCACCCGAGTCTCCCAGCACTGAGGAATCAGAGGGTGGGTCGGTAAGACCTCAGAACCACGCACCCGAGGGTGCTGTTTCCAGCACGCCACGCTCTCCGGCCCAGCACCGCCGGACTGCGGACCCACCGGCAGCTCTCTGTAGTTGTAGCCACAGCCTTGGCACGCCTCGGCCTGGGCGTCGCCCCTGCAGGTGATCTGAGACCAGAGAGAGAAGAGCAGGACGAGCAGGGAGGCGAGGCGCAGAAACACGGTCCTGGAGGGAGCGGGGAGGCATCACGCGGGCCCGGCGCCCGCGCGGGTCCGTCCTTCTGCGTGGGACACACTCACGGCCTCGCGTTTCACAGGTGGAGAGACCGGGGCTCAGAGGCCCCGGGGCTCCCCGGACCCCGTCCGCTGGAGGTCCCTGTCCTCAGGAGACCTAACTGCCACGCCCACGCCACTCCCACCCCAGGGCTGGAACCTGAATAAGATAAGGACGATCTGGTGGCTCCGAGTGTAGCCCTCCAGCGAGCCTATTAGCTTGAACAGCGGCGGCAGCACGGCGTTGACCGCGGAGATGAAGATGGACGGGAGGTAGCTCACCACTAGCTGCAGCAGCGGCTTCTGCTGGACGAGGGCCTCCTCCTGCGGAGACAGGTGGCCGAGGAACAGCTCTGTAAGGTCCGCCCGGCCTCCGGTTCCCTGCGGACCCTGAAATGCGGGCTCCACCCCCACTCCGGCCTCCTGCCTGAGGCCCCAGCCGCGCTGGGCCTCCGTTCCTGCACACGGCCCCCCAACCTTGGGGATGCAGGTGCCGGGCCCCGGGACCCACCTGCAGCTGCCCGGCTTCCCCCGTGGCCCAGTAGACGCCGTAGAAGGCCGCGCACAGCAGTGCCAGCACCAGCAGGTTGAGCAGCGCCCGCACCAGCCACACCCTGGCCTGCTGGCCCAGCGTCCGCACCGCGGCCCTGTGCCGGACCCCGGCTTCCTCCAGTTCCACCTGAGGCCGCAGAGTCGTCACAGGGGCTCACTCCCCAGACCCGAGAGGCCGGAGCCTCTCCACACCCCTCCGGGCCGTCCATGGGGTCAACGCAGTACTCTCGGTCCTGCAGGGTGCACACCCGCCCTGCACCCAAGCTCCGCCACCCTCGTCCGCCCAGAACTCGCCCCGCCCCTTTATGAGCTCCGCCCACGTGGCCACGCCCAGCTCACCTTTGCCCTCTGGCACCCCATGCCTGGCCTTCTTAAGGGAAAGCTCCGCCCGACCGTGTCTCAGGGGTCCCGCCAGGTTCCCTATCTGGTCTGAGCCCTCCTCCCCGGGGCGCACCTGCAGCTCGTACAGGATCCTGCGCTGGCGCAGCTGCACGTGCAAGGCCCCGCAGAGGCCAAAGGTCCAGGCGGAGAATACCCTGTGGCTGTAGCTGGTCAGAGCCCCCACCTCGGCCAGCAGCGTCTGCTTCAGTCCTGACACGGAGCTGAGCGGGGAGACAGATGTGAGAACAGCCGCGAGTGATGGAGCGCCCCTGTCTTGCAAAACAGGAACCCTAAGACCTTTGGCATGCGGCGCGCTGTCACGTGATAGAGGCACAGGCAGAGACTGAGTTACTGGAAGCAAAGGCCAAGAAAGATTCAGAGACAGAGCGGTTAAGGAGCGACAGACACCTAGGAGAAAGGCACCTGGGAGGAGAGGGGACCTAGGAGGCAGGGCTGGGAGATGCTCAGCGGGGTGGCCAGGCAGCCAGAGTAGGGACTGGGAACCAGAGGCTGGCCCAGAAACAGAATTGAACAAGGACTTCATGTCCAAAGCCAGGCACTCAGAAGGCTGAGGCAGGAGGACCGCACCTGGACTACACTGTGAACTAAATGTCGCCAGCTCTGGCTACATCGTGAACTAAATAGGGAGACCCTGTCTCAAACAAAACAGAACAAAAACCGAGACCATGTCCGTCTTCACCACCTGGATCACAGCGATCCTCCTCCCTCAGCCTCCTGAGTGCTGGGATTACAGGCATGTGCCACCACACCCAGCTTGGTTTGGGGTTTTTCTCTTTTTTGGGGGGGGCACTTTTTTTAGACAGAGTCTCTCTCTATGCAGTACAGGCTGGCCTTGAACTCGTGGTGACCTTCCTGCCTCAGCCTCCACAGTGCTGGGATTACAGGAATGTGCCACCATGCCTGGCTGAACTGTAATCATTATGCACTGCAAAATGGACTAATAAAAAAATTTTAAAAGAGGGATCCTTTCAAAGCCTGCATCAGATCAGGCTTTTTTTTTTTTACTCAGTCCTCGTGCTTGTGAGGCAGGTGGCAGCACCACTGAGCTAAATCCTGGCCCCAGGATGGATTTTTACTACAGACTCCTCAACACTTCCCACCCACACACTCCGGGCCAGCTCCTGAATGGCCATAGCCGTACCCTCTGCCTTGGACGCTCTTCCTCCAGGAATCTGCGTGCCCAAACACTCACCTTCGCAATCGTTTGCTTAAATGTTGTGTTCCTTATGAAGCTTCCCCGAGCCACCTACTGACACAGCAGCTGGGCCACTGTGGGTCTCCCTCACCCAGAGCCTGGTCAGCTCCCAGTGGAACAAGCTTCGAAGCATGGGACAGGACAGTTTGGGCAGTTTGTCGGCTCTCCTGTCTGTCTGCTGAGTCCCACACCCACTACATGGGACGGGCCTGGTGTGGGGTGGGTGTTTGATACACTTTGCAGCATGAAAGTGTTCCATGTAGCACTGCCTCCGCTCAGGAGGCAGGTGATTCTCCCGCTTGTTTAACATCTCTCTTTCTCCACCAGCTTCAGGAGGGAGAAAAACTAGTCACCTTGTGTCCTTATTCTACACATGAGGGGCATCTTACAAACACTGGCGGCAGCCCAGACGACCGAGCACAGAGCGCGCACCCTTGGGGAGCCCCCACCCGTACCCACTCTCCCTAGCCTGCAGGGGGTCAGGGTGTGGGTGTCACTGACCGCTGCAGGATGAGCAGGAGGCAGATGAGGCCACTGGCAAAGACTGAGCACAGGTAGGTGACTGCCAGGTGCCTGCGGGCTGGGTAGAATCCATAGAAGAGAGGAGACCACTCCAGGTAGCCCTGGGGAGGGAGCAAAGGGGGTCGGTCACTGTGGGGCTGGGTGCGCAGGGCTCAGGTCTGAGAGGTCGGGGACAGGCACCCACCTGTCCCGAGAGCAAGTTGAAGAGCTGGGAGGGGAAGGTAGCCAGGCCCGGGCTGTGGGGGCTGTAGGAGCCGCAGGGTGAAGAGGCACTGGGGCCCGGGGGGCCCGGGGGAGCCCCTTCCAGCCAGGTGGGCAGCAGCACCATGCAGGCAGCCAGCACCGATGCCAGCACATTCAGAAGCAGCAGGAAGCGCAGCAGGGAAAAGTAGGACTCAGTGCCGGCGCCAAACTGGCCTGCAGAGGGCAGCAGAGAGGCGCTCGGGTGCCTCCTCCCCGCCCAGAAGGCCAGGCCCCGCCTCCGCCTCTCCCTCTCCTCCGCCTCCCCCCTCCCCCCCGCACACCCCCTATCCTCTTCACAGTCCACGCCCAGGGCTGCAGGCTGCGGAGGCCTTCCTTCGTCTTGTCCTTGCCCCTGGCAAGCAGCCGGGCCCAGTGGCCAACCCTGGATCCGGAGCTGTAGGCCCCTTGCGCCCTGGCCTGGTTATTCCTGGAAGGGGCAGAGTCAGAGAGAAAAGGAGGGCTGGCCGCCCTGGTATACTATATTCACAATATGGAATACTCTGTCGCAATAAAAGAAAATACATAGTGAGTTCCAGGTCAGTCTCAACTACATAGTGACATATAAAAAAAAAAAAAAAAAAAAAAAAAAAAAAAGGAAAAAAAAATACCCGATCTATTCGAAAGAAGCCAGGCGCTAAAGGACGCAGTCTGCATGACCGTATCCACCCAGAGCTTGGAGCAAGCACAGGGAACCTGCTCTCGGGCGGGAAGCCCTTGGGAAACGTCAGAGAAGGGGCTTCTTCAGGGAAGGGTGGGCTCTCACCTGTGCACCCGCCTCGCCTGCATGGGCCAGGGCAGTTCCCGGGAAGGGCGAGGGTCCTGCGTCTCCATTTGGGCGGCACCTGGGAGGGCCTGGCTGCTCCTTCCTCCTCCTTCCTCCTCCTCCTCCGGTGACCCCCAGGGCAGCACCCCAGGGCCACGGTACCGAAGGGTAGCAGCACTGGGGAGCTCATTCAGCACAGAGGCCAGCGACTGGCCTGGGGGAGAGCAGAGGTGCGGTGTAAAGACCACAGGTCCAGGCTCCGCCTCCTCCCTCAGACACGAGAGTTCCTTGCCACTTCCCTCTCATATCTCGTCTAGAATTTCCACCCTCCACTTTCCACAGGTCCAGGAATCCAGACTCCTAGACTCCCCTTTCTAAAGAACCAAGTGCCCCCACCTTGTATTCTAAGGCTGAGGAGTCCAGGCCCCAACTTCCTCTTCCCTTATTCGAGGGCTCCCATAAGTGAGACAGCCGAGTCCCTACTTGAGAACCTCTTCACCAATCATGTCTGGGTCCGAGGTGCCAATTCTTTTCCTCAGTAACTGAAACCCTTCCCTCTTCTGCTCCTGGACCCAGGAACCTAAGCCTCCCTGGGTGGAAGGCTGGACAGATCCAAACCTCCAGCTCTCTCACCTGCTCTGGCCTCCCGGGGGGCCAGTCCCCTGCCCGGGAGCCCCCAGGCTTCCGGTTCCCAGCCAAAGTCTCCTTCCGTGGCCATGGGCGACAGCAGTGTTTCCGTCTCCCTGGTCCCCTGGGCGGGGACAGCCCAGGGCAGGGAGGGCGCAGAGGCAGGGCAATACCTGGCCACCAGGTGGCCCAGGGAGACGCATCCTGCAAATCTTCAGGGTCACTGCCACCTGAAGTCTCCTGGGTACTGAAGTCCTGGTCACCTGCCAACCTCAGGGAGGAGCAGAAGTGGAGGCAGCAGTGCAGCACTGCCCCCAGGCACCGTGTACCGGGGTTTATTGTCCACAGATGTTCACACAGACACACACACGTCTGTGTGACACTTTATTGGAAAGACAGACATATTCTGACTTATCTGGGCCAAGGATGACAGGGGTGGCCCAGGTGGGAGCTACAGTTCCTCAGTTCCAGCTGGGAATAGAAGGTCGTGTCCCCTTCCATGTGTAAAATACTGGTTGGACGAGATTAAAAATGGAACAAGACTCAGGAAGAGGCTCGCTCTCCTTGAACCCGGCGCCGAAGCTCTGGTGTGTCCGCGGAGGCGCCTCGCGGGCAGCTCTCAACACTGCAGGCCGGGCAGGAACACGGGACAAGCGGCGTGGGCACAGCCGAGGCTCTGACCCAGTGGAAGGTGGAGAGTAGCAGGAAGCGGGCCCTCGCCAGGCTCCGCCCGGCCGGCAGGGACTCTTGCAGGGAAGGGAGGCAGCAGCAGCAGCCCCGCGCAGATCCCCAGGGGAAAGGTCGGGGCGGGACCGGCCGGCAGAGGGT
>NW_022900931.1:67034285-67043296 GCF_012274545.1 Fukomys damarensis
GCCTGGGACGCGGTCTTCCGCCGGCCAGGCCGGCCCCCACCCAAAGCCAGCCCCAGCCCCAGGCAGGCCAGGGCCAGGATGTGCAGGCAGAAGTAGACGGAGGCCCAGTAGCGGAGCGTGCTGCCCATGGACAGGAGCACGAAGCCCATGCACATGTAGTCATAGGCGCGCATCTTCAGGAACCAGTGCACCCAGTACCAGACTTTCTGGCCCCTGGGGCTCAGCCGACCCCACAGGGCAGCCTCCAGACAGCCCTCCGCGGCCAGGCACAGCGGGACGGTCAGGAAGCTGAGATAGTAGCCGGGGTGCAGCCCGTGCCAGTAGGCGCTCAGCAGCATGGTCCAGGCGCTCCTGGGGAGAGGGTGGGCATCAGGGCGCAGGTGTCCAGGCCGCGGCTCCCATACTGGAGACAACCAGCTTAACCACGGCCCTGTCCCCCACCGGGTCTCATGGCCCATGGCCCTTCCTCCCTTAGGGCCAGAAGTCCAGTGCCTTGGCCATTGGTTTTCAAAGTACGTGTGTGTCTGACCGCATCCCTTCAAACTCCTTAGACTACACACTCCTGGGCTCCACCCACTGGCATCAGAAATCCCAGGCATGGAGCCCACATGAATGCTCCGATGTGACAAGTCCTCCTGTAAGAGAACCATGGTCCAGCCCAAGACCCAGAAGCCCCCGTGCTGGCCGGGGTTCTGCGCCTCTCCCTCCACGGCCCGGCACCACCTTCCCTCACTTCTGGAGAATCTGGAAGCCAAGGGTCCCGCTCCTCTTGGGAGAACAAGAGTCTTGAGCTGCCCAACCCTGTACAATCAGGTCCTCCTTTAAGCCAGAACAAGGGATGTAGCTGACTGGCCGAGAGTGCCCAGCAGAGCGACGCCCTGGGTTCAATCCTCAGCACCACACACACTCATCACACAGGTCTCAGAAGCCTGTCTCCCTTCCTCTCCCAGGACCCAGGAGACTACTGCTGTCTGAGGACCCATGAACTTGTGGCCCCAGATGCTTTTGCTTTAGGGAATCAGAGTGCAATTGAAGAGTGCAATTCCTGACTCATGGACTCAAGAAATCTCCAGCCACACTTCCCCTCCTCTGCAGACCCCAAGATTTGATTCCCTGCACTCTGGACCCAGAAACCTAATTCTCCAGCTACTAAAACCCACGAACTCAGGCTCTGAGCCCCCAGCCGAGGACACAGGCATCGTCCTATTGCAGCCTCCTTTGGTGTGACCAGTGCTCCTCACCTGTGGGCCGGCCCGATACACCTGGCTTGAGGTGCAGCAATGACCCAGCCAGGGTAAGCGGACTGAGGTCCTCAGTGGAGGGAGGTGAACAGAAAGGGTGCCCAGAAATGGCCCTGCACCCACCCACTGGCTGCACAGCACCTCCCAGTTGGGACACAAGCGAGTCCCTAGCATGCTGGAGACCCCATGTCTGCCACTGTCATGGGCAGTCACTCAGTTGGAGACTACTGAACTAGGCCCTGCGGTGCTGAGGCCCTGACCCGACGGGGCCGTCTCATTTACACAGAGGACACTCGAGTGGCCACTGCTGATGCCAGCTTTTCCCTGAGGCCTCAGAACCATGTCACTGCCTGTGCAAGGGGCCCAGCCACAAATGTGAGTCACCGGAGTGGAGGAGGCTGAACCCAGTCTTGCTCTCCAACCCCCCATCCCCAGGCCCCCACACTGTGTCTTCCCCTTCTCAGGACACCTCTTGTGTCCTCCACCATCAACACCCACACCTACATGCTGGGAATCAGGTTTCGTTCCCCGCCTCTCCTGAGCCAGGCACAGTACACCGGAGCCCTGGCTTTGCTCTCCAATCTGGCGACTTCTGGGCTGCTGTTCCCCGCGGAGGACTCCCTGCTTTCAGTCACCTTGGCCTGGACAACCCAAAGGTCTCTGACTTGCCTCCCTGCTTCCGCTCCTGCTCCCTCCTCCCCTCTGCTACATTATCCACACAAGCTGGAGAGGATCCCCTCACCCTGGGTACTGGGGGTTAAACACAGGCCTAGGGTCTTGCTAAGATACCCACACCGGCCTCAAACTTGTGACCCTCCTGCCTCTGCCTCCTGAGTGCCGGGATGACAGCTGGCTCCAAGTGGGTCTTTAAAGCACGGGTCAGATCACACCCAGGCAGGCCTAACTCCTTAGAGAAACATTCGGCATATCATGAGCTCCTCTGGTGGTGGGGAGGCTTAGTGACAGGCAGCTGGCTGCCTGCCCTTTCTGGACCTTGATCTCTTCACTTAGAATGGGGATAAAAAACATGGGGAGGATAAGAGTGCCACTTCTGTCTGTGACTTAGGTGATACCCAACCTCACATGGTTTCTCCTCAAGAAACACCACAAGGGGAGGCTGGTGCGGTGGTACATTTCTACAGTTCCACCGACTCCAGAGCCTGAGGCAGGAGCATGCCAAGTGTAGGGCCAACCTGGCAACTTAGCGAGACTGTCTCAAGATAAAGAGTAGGGGCTGGGGATTTAGCTCAGTGGTTCCGCCACCTGCCTTGGAAGCACAAGGTCCCAAGTTTGATCCCCCGTACAAAAAAAAAAAAGATGAATAGGATCCAATACCCTGCCCTGCTACATGAGGAGGACCTTAGGCCCAGACAGGGATGGTTTACCCCAGTGCAGTGCCTGAGAAACAATTCCCATGAGTCCCAGGGGCAGGGCTCCAGCAGGGAAGCCATGGGCTGCCTGGGGGCTGCTGGGACTCACAGTTCTGGGCCATCCCAGCACCCAGGGAGGGCTCCCTCACCTCAGGACGTAGGAGCGGGCAGGTGCGCTCTTGTAGATGTACTGCGCCAGCCACCACTGCACTGTCATGTTCCAGTACCGCATGCCCTCCCGCACACGCATGCAGAAGTCTGTATTGTAGCAGTCGATGTTGCGGATGGTCTCATAGTCATACTCCAGGGCAGCCGCCTTCTCCAGACTGGGGTGGGGATGAGGGCAGGACAGACATGCAGCTCAGCCAGGCCCCTCCTGCTGCCTGCTCCTGTCCCAGCCCGACACTAACTAAGGAGCGATTCTGGCCAGGCAACAGCTTCCTGGCTGTCAGACTTGCTCAGGGAACATGGGAAGAAGCCCAGGGGGAGCCTTGGGGGAGCAAGGTGGGTGGGTGAGGCTCCATCCACCAGCAGTGGGCTGCTCTTCTTGGAACTGGTGGGTGGGCTGCCATGGCCACTAAAAGCCTGGAGGGGCTGTGTGCGACTGCTCAGTCCTTTAGCAACCAAGCTTGGCACATTCACAGAAGCTATCAAGTGCAGTCCCTTCTGAACCATGGGACAGTGTGTTGCCAGGGAAGCATCCTTTCTAAAGGAGATGGTTGCTAGGGAGACTTCTAGGCGTGAGACTCGATGATCTGTTGCTATGGAGAAAGGATTCCTTAGCAACAAGGCCCAGGCTGTTTAGAAAAGCTTCCAGAAAGGGCCATTCTGTCCTGGTTCCTGTGAATTTTTGAGAAGTGTCACCTCCAGAAACACAGTGGTTTCCACGTCACTGATGCCAACAGCCCCATAACAGAGAACAGCCCCTTGAGCCCTCAGTGACGTAGAGGAGCCATCCTTCTGAAGTGGGGCCTGGCAGATTCAGTAAGCCTTCGGCACTTGCCTGGCTTCCGAGGGACATCTTCTCTAGCAGCTGGAGGTCTGCCCACGGTTACTAGGGCAGTGGGTGCCACAACCTGGCAAGGAGTGGTTTGCAATTTACATCAGGATGTTGCCTCGGCCCCAGTCCCAGGTGGAACGCTGGCCATGGTTTCTAGGGGAGAGGATCAGCCACTTCCCTAGCAACCCAGGAGCACACTTTCAGCAGCAGTGGAGTAGTCTGGTTACCCACTGTGTGACCCACCCAGCAATGGTAGTGGTGGGGCACAGGCAGCAGCAGGAGCAACAGGGGTCAAGACACAGTTACCAGGGGGAGGGCTGGCGTCCCTGGTAACAGGAGGGGTGACCTGTCATTGCTGGGAAGGATGGCCTCCTAGCTGGAGGAGGGCACGGTCAGAGATGCTATTTCCTTGGAGATAGAGGGCGACTGAGAGCTGCTAGGTGACAACATCTCACAGGGAGAGGTGCTGGCTCCCGAAACACAGGAGGAACTCAGGGGGCACAGGTTCTGTAGTCCCAAAGAGCAAGATGTCTGGCAAAAAGAGAACTAGAGTTGCTAGGGGAACTGCTTTCCTAGAAAGGGGGGGCTAAGTTGCTAAGCAACCATTCCCCTAGCAACAGAGGATGATCTACCACTACCCAAGGATGGCATCCCAGAAACCAGGAATAACCTGGCTCTTGGGGTGACACATAGCTGCTAGGACATATCTTCCTTTTCTAGCGACAAAGGGGGATTCACCACACAGAGGGCTGAGGGGTGCTAGAAACAAGGGGCAATGAAAAGGTACCGAGAATACTGGACCCCTGCTGAGAAGGGAAGGCAGGTGGCGGTCGCCAGGGGTGACACACCACTCACCACACTCAGTGGCCCTGCCCCTGCTCCCCACTCTCCTCCCTGCTGGGGGCAGGGCCAGCCTAGCAGGGCCAGCCGGTGGTGGCAGGGCCTGCTGAGTCTTGGGAAGCCTCCCTCCCTTCGCCTGACCTGCTGGGGGGTGGGCATTGGAGGGTGGGGCCGCCTCCGGCCCGGGCCTTGGCAGCCACAGGGTAGGCCCCAAAGCCAGCAGCAATGCAGCCGCACTCGGCAGCAATCCAGGCCACGTAGAAGCGCATACGGAAGGCGAAGAAGACGGGGATCATGTAGAAGAGGCGGGTAGGCAGCGGGCGGGCGTAGAAGGCATCCTCACGCACAGCCTCCAACGGGAAGAGGTGGGAGGACAACAGGAAGAGCAGGCCGAAGAGCGGGGCCGGCCAGGCCCGGCAGAGCAGGGGCCGCAGGCTGGGCACAGCCTCTGGGAAGGGCTGCTCCAGCCAATCCAGGTACGTGCGGTAGCGGAAGAATGGGCCTGTGGGCGGAAGGGTCAGGCGGTCAGAGGCTGAGGGGGCAGGAGAGGAAGAACCAGTGGCCCAGGGAACCACACACAGAACAGACAGAAAGACGCAGATGAAGACCCTAGGAGATCTTAAGAGGGACTAACACGGAGACAGATGAGGACAGACGATGCCTGGACGCGGGGTGACGTGATGCAAGAGTCACAGGAGGCACAGCAGCCCGAGAAGACGGGACCGCCCAGGCCAACAGGCGTGAGGATGTGGCTTTGCCCAATGAGCACTAGGGAGCCACTGAAGGCCTCTCCAGCAGGAGAACTGGTTCCCCCCACTTCCAACAGCCCCACTCCAGGAGCAAGGAACAGGGGCCAGAGGCCCCACGACCTGGTGGTGGGGTGGCCTAGGGAGAGGCAGCAGGGCCTGACAGAAGTCATGAGTGTGAAAACCTTGGACGTTCACAAGAAACCATGCGTGTGTGACTCCTGCCAAGGCCGGGCACATCCAGAGACAGGCAGTGAGTGGTTTGTGGGTGGGATGGGTTGGGGATGATGACCAAAGGCAGGTGTTTCCTTCAGGCAGACGACATCATGCAAACAACTGCGCAGTGCGAGTGTCACACGTGGGTCCTAGGCTGAGTCTGCTCCTTGGGGGCAGACCCACCAGGCTGACACAGGCTCCTCTCCTTTCCCTCTCTGCTGGCTCCTGTGAGCTCCGAGGGTGAAAGGAAGGAACCATCCTGAGCGTGCTCAGCACTGGACAGCAGACACTGGGATGGAGGGAGCCCAGGGCCATGAGACTCAGAACCAGCACAACCGGCACCAAACGCCGGGTGGAGGAGAGCGGGCCGCAGGCAGCCACAAGGGGCGAGCCACTCACCCGTCATGATCCCCACGTAGCAGTAGCTGTAGCTCAGCGTCTCCGTCAGGGAGGGGACGTGGGGCAGCAGCCCCAGGGTGGGCGCCTTGCTGAAGCCCGAGGCCATTTCCTTCCGCTGGGCCAAGTGCAGGTCCTGGACATCACTGGCCAGACTCACCAGCTGGGGAAGGGCAGGCAGCGTGGTGAGCCCGGTCTGCCCCACAGTGTCCTTTACGTTGCTGTGGCAGCAGCAGGGAGGAACCACCTGTGGGCAGCCCGGGCACCCGAGTGGCGGGAGACCCTTCCGGCTCTACCAGGGCCTCTCCTTTCTCTACTGTCTGTCCCTGTGTGCTCTCATACAGTCCCGTAGCTTTACAGCGTCCACATGTCAATGACACCCAAACGCTGCCCAGCCTGGACCTCTGCCGAGCCCAGACCCACCCAGCAAACTGCCCAGTTGCCATTTATACTTGAAGCCTTCCAGGCACGTCCACTGCAACACCTCCAGAATGGAACCTGTCGCCCACCGCCCAAGCAGATCTTCTAGTCTGTCCCGGCAGAGGCCACCCCCATCAGTCAGCTGCTTAGGCTGGAAGCCACCACGAAACCCAGACCCTAACCCTTGGGTTTATCCAGTCTGTGTCCTTCTCCCCGCCTCCTCTGTGGAGCTGCGGATGTCCTACCTGCTCTCCAGAGCTCCTCTCTACCTGGTACACCCCGGGCAAGGCCTGCCCTAGGGCACAGGTGTCTCCAGCTTCCTGCTGGGTGTGGTGGACACCTGGTCCAACAGGACAGGAATTGGGGTTGGCAGGATGGTGAGGGCAGGGCTTTTCTTCCCTTGGCAGACTGTGCCCTGGAGAGCACGTATCAAGCAGGACTTGCCCTGGGTAACAGCGCCACTCCTAGCCAGCGTCCCTTCTTTCCATCCAATCTGCTGCAAGTAACCCCTCTAGCTGTCTTCAAGCAGCATTTCCTGTTGGGCTCTGAGCTGCTTAGCACAGCCGACAGCGCACATCACGCTGTCACTATCGTCACGTGGCCCTCGATGAAGGAAGCCTATCTCATACCATCTCGGCCCATCCCACCTCACTTCTCTCAGTATCCAGGGTGTGTATTTTTTTCTCAAGTTTTTGTGGGTCTGGGGATTGAACCCAGGGCTCCCCATTTGCTAGGCAAGCAACACACCCCTGGGCTACGTCCACAGCCCTCTGGAGCTGTTGGGATAATAGGTGTGGTGGCAGCAGCCTATGTCACCACAACTGGCTCAGGGTATTTTACCATTCAAAACATGCAAAGCTGATTGCATCCTTTCTCTGGCAACAAACCGAAACCCTTCTCCAGTAGACCCTGGTCCTCCAGAGGGAAGTTCCACCTCCTGCCGTAGCTGACAAGGACCTTCGTGGCCTGGACCTTGTTGCCCACTGCCCTGTGTGCGCTTCAGGAAGCTGATGTGGCAGTACTCTGTGGCACTTGGCCAGCTCCCATTCCATTGGTCCCTGGTCCCCACACATCCTGAGATGGTCTCCCCTCAGCTGACCGACTCCTGCCTATTCCTTGAGCCCCCATGATAACAGAATGCCGAGAAGCCAGTTCTCCACCTTGCGTGACCGCTCTGTTCACAGATGTGCTGACCCCGGAAGGAGCAGGAAGTCTGGACTTGGCAGGTCTGGAGTAGGGCTTAGGAGTCTGCTTCCACCTACCTTCCCAGGTGATTAGGAGCCACACCTGGCTGTGCCGGGTGATGCCCTTGGCCAGATAACTACTCTCCAAAGTTGATTTTCCACTTCTGCAAAAGTTTGCTACAGAGCTTTGAGCAGAGCAGAGCGCGCTGGCAAAGCAGGCTCACAAGGCACAGGCGCCAAACAGCTCCTCCTATTATAACCGGGCTCTTTCCTTACCCCAGAAGGAGAGGAGAGGTGAAGACTGCTCTGGGGCATGTGAGAGGCACGCTCAGTTCCCACACTCAGGGTTTGTGAGATAAGATCCCTAACCCCCATGGGAAGGGCTGGGAGGAGTGAAGCCGCGGACCCAGGGAGGCTGGGGGAGTGGGAGTCCAGGCTGACCTTCAGTGTCAACAGCAGCTGGACCGCATTGGTGAAAGGCGTAGGAGTTGGCAGGCCCAGCAGGCTGAGGGCTCGGAAGAACAGGAGGTAGGAGAAGGTCCAGGCGAGGGCCAGGGCGTGACAGGAGCTGGGGCAGAGGTGGGAGGCACTGTGTGGGTGTGGGGACCCCAGGTCTGCATTCCCTCCCCAGAATCTCAGCACCAATCTCCCCCACATTCAGAGTTCAGACAGGAAATACGAGGCTGGAAAGAACGGGGCACAGTCGCAGAGAAGGGAGAAATGGACAGGAGTAAGAGAGGCTTCAGGCCGAAGACCCTTCAGTCCTCCATGTCCTTCATCACTAAGACCCAGCTCATGCTGGGCCTGGGGTGGGGTGGGCGCTGAGGGACTGCACGGTGGCGGGGACATCACACAGGGATGGACAGGCGGGCAACATGGAGGGACAGGCGCAGAGCAAGCTGGAGAGAAGGAAAATCAGAGGAACAGGAGACAACCAGAGGACAGAGACCCAAGGAGGACACAGGCGCCACCCCCATGCTCACCAGGGCTGGGCCTGAATGAGCGCCCAGGTCCCCAGCACGGTGATCAGAGAGTGCAGCGTGTGTGGGCCACAGGTGAACACGGTGAGCCCCAGGCCCACCGCCGCTGCCCCCCATCTCTTCAGCCCAGGTCCTGCGGGGGAAAGGACAGCATAAGCCTGGAACCTTCCTTCCAGGGGCTCCCTCCTCACCCCCTCCCGCCCCAGACCGCCCCCCCAATTTCCACCGGGGAGGGAACTTGACTCACCAGCTTTCTTAAAGAGGAAGCCGATAGGGATGGAGATGAGAAGAACCACCAGATACGTCCACTCCTCGGGTGACATGTTCTGGGGAGAGAAGGGCAGGGGCTCCAGCTCCATGCTCCGGTGAGGAGAGAGGATCCAGTCCTCAACCCCACCTTGCGCAGCCGAGGGGACCCGCACAGACCTGGGCCCTCTGTCCTCCCGGGTCCCAGGAAACCAGCCCTAGTCTCTTCCTCACCCCACCCCCATTTCAGGGCAGAAATCAAGACACCTTTCCTTTGCGCAGCCCGCAACACCCCCCAGCCCTTCCTGAGAGCCTAGAAACCCCCGGAACCCAGATCCCCCGCAATCCCGCTCCCCCGGGCACCCAAGACGC
>NW_022900931.1:67043705-67044778 GCF_012274545.1 Fukomys damarensis
CTTCCGGCCCGAAGGACGCTGCTCCACTCCGGGTTCCTTCGGGCGCGATCGGGAGCAGAGCCACAGTGTGTGGGCGGTGCCACACGGTTCGGCATTCTTCGGAGAAGGCAGTGTTCGGAAGTGGGCGCTGTCACAAATTCGGCTTCTTTCGGAGATAGTACGGAGATGGCGCGAGGTAGGCGGGGCAAAGCTTCGGTTCACTTCGGAAAGAACCGGATGTAAGGGACCTTGATTTAAAGAGAGGCGGAACCGACACTTCCTGGTCTTCAAGAGGAAGGCGGGACCACAGACGACTGAAGGAGGCGGGGAACGGGGCGGAGCCCTGCGAGGACTCCGTGCCCAGGGGGCGGGGCCAGGCTAATGAGCTCACGCTGGTCCCCAGGTTGCAGAACCAGGGCGGCCAGGGAAGAGGCGTGCGGCTGGACTGCGAGCTTGGTGTTTAGAGGGCCCAGTGTGAGAGAAGCGAGGACGCGGGCCGAGAGCTCACGGGTAGGGTGAGCTCGCCCGGCGGAGAATGGACAGCAGAAGGCGGGGTCTGGGCGGTGGGGTTCCCCGTGGGGCGGGGCCACAGGCTGCGGGACGGACGGGAGCCGAGGAGGCCCGAACGCGAGAGCCGAGAACTACCGAAGGCGGATTCCATTCGGGACAGGGCGGGGCTGCAGAGTCGGCCAAACCGAGAACCCCCGAACGCCGAGTCGCTTATATTCGGGAAGGGGGCGGGGTTTGGTGCTAAAGAAGTCTTACTTGGAACTCGGCCTGAAAGCCGAACCGCAAAGGTTCGGTGACGGAAGCGGCTAAAGTCAGGGCCCAGAGGAGGCTGTGGGGCTGGGCCTCGGGGGCCAGACTTGGGAGGACTGGGCTGAGCCTAACAGTACCGCGGGGCGGGACTCAGGAGGGCGGGGCGGGACTTAGGGGATGGGGCGTGGCTTCCGGACCTCGGGGCGGGGCCTAATCGCGGCCGCAGGTGGCTTCCCAGGCGATTTGGCGGGGCGCTCTGGCGGTGTCCTAGCGGCCGTTTGGGTGACCCCTGTGTCCCCGCTCCGCAGGAGGATGCTGGTGGTGGAGGTGGCGAA
>NW_022900931.1:67045199-67069707 GCF_012274545.1 Fukomys damarensis
GGAGGAAGCGCGGCTCCTGGCAGAGATCGGCGCCGTGACCCTGGTCAGCGCCCCTCGCCCGGATCCCAACCAGCATGGTCTGGTAAGAACCGCGGGGCCCTGCAGGGGAGGTCCTGGGGGTCCCGCTTTGGAGTGGCTTGGAGTTAGGATTCCCAAATTCCTCAGGCCTGCGAGCTGAGTTCTAGCTCACTTTACTTTTCAGGCTCTGGCATCGTTCAGACGCCAGCAAGAGCAGAGCTTTCAGGAGCAAAGTGCGTTGGCGGCCGAGGTCCGTGAGAACCGGCGTCAGGAACTCCTGGAGAAGATCGCAGAGGGCCAGGCTGCCAAGAAGCAGAAGCTGGAGCACGATTCCGGGGCCGTTGGCAGCCGAGCCGCGGACGAGAGCGAGCTCGGAGGTGGCCAGGCCTCGGGGGAGCAGGAGGAAGCAGGTGGGCGGGGCCGGGGAGGGGAACGGGGTTTGGAGTTGGGGCTGTATCTCCCCGGGCGGCAAGACTTGACGCTTGGGTTCATCGGGTTTTCCTCTGCATTCCTCCAGTGCCCTCTTCTCGAGCAGCTAACGATGGGGCGGCGCCCTTGCCCAGGTCTGCCCTGCTCGTCCAGCTGGCCACCGCCAGGCCTCGGCCTGTTAAGGCCAGGCCCCTGGACTGGCGCGTACAGTCCAAAGACTGGCCTCACGCCGGCCGGCCCGCCCACGAGCTGCGCTACAGCATCTACAGAGACCTGTGGGAGCGAGGCTTCTTCCTCAGCGCAGCCGGCAAGTTCGGTGGCGACTTCCTGGTGTATCCCGGTGAGTTGGGGTTAGGAGCTGCGGTGTATTTGCTTTTCCTCACCTCACCGTTCTGGTATGTCCTGTATCCCATCCTTTCCTTCGAAAGTACTGGGGATTGAACCCAGGGCCTTGCACGTGCTAATCAAATATGTATCACTTCAGCTACATTCACAGCCCCCTCCCCTTTAAATTTTGAGTCAGGATCTCCCTAAGTTGCCTGGGCTGGCTTCAAACTTGTGATCCTCCTGCCTCAGCCTCCTGAGTACATGTGATTACTGATCACATGCCCCACCACACCCCAGTATATTTTATCTTTTTGTCTTTCTCAGCTTCTGAAGCCCATAGAAGGACAGGAAGCTTGTGGGAGTTCCCATGCTCATCAGGGGCAGCTTAGCAACTTTCATTAATCACTTCCAGTGACCCATAAGATTCACCTAGGAATGTTTAGACATGTACAGAACAAAGTAGAAT
The DNA here is from genome assembly GCF_012274545.1 of Fukomys damarensis. Classification (NCBI taxonomy): domain Eukaryota; kingdom Metazoa; phylum Chordata; class Mammalia; order Rodentia; family Bathyergidae; genus Fukomys; species Fukomys damarensis. The sequence continues at coordinate 67,046,440 of NW_022900931.1, forward strand.
GTTTGCTGCAGGATTGTAAACGGTATTGAAAAATTGGTAAAAGACCAAGATAAGTGATAGGTTAGTAAACATAGCAGTTAGTAGAGAAACAGCATAGCTGTCAGATTGCTGTAGGTCCATGAGTGCATAGGAAAAAATCTGAGCAAAGAAAGGAGAAGAGGTGCTGGGGTATGGGTTTGGTTCAGTTGCACGTGTATATGGTTTTGCAGATAGGCACATCACTTCAATATCCTTGAGAATCATGGCAGGTGCAGTGCAGTGTGCATTTGTAGTCCTAACTATTCAGGAAGCTGAGGAAGGGGGATTCAGCCCAGGACATTAAGGCCATCCTGGACAACATAGTGAGCTCCTAACCTTCAGACCAACAAACAAACAAAAAAAGCCACTTTGGGGAAAACAAGTTTCAGTCACTTAATTACTTAACCCTACAGTTTGAGTGGAACCACAGGCTGACCTGTTACATCACTTATAAAATAGTAAATGTCTGTACACCAGATAGGCAGAGAATACTTGTCACCTAAACATTAGTATTGGAGATCTGAAACTTGCCAGGGATGTAGTGGCACCGTGCCTGCCTGATAAGTGCAAGGTCTTAAGTTCGATCCCAGGTACAGAAGAAAAAAAAAACTGAAACTCTTTCGTGTATCTCTTTTTGTGTGTTTATTTTTTGAAGTTTTTATGAGTACATGTTTGTAGTACATAATGATTACATTCGTTGTGAGGAATTGTCATGTACAAAATGCATCTCAATTCCTTTTTTCCCTTTTTCAGCCCTGATTTGGTTTTGAAATTTATTTTGCCAGCATCGGATTGATTTGTTTTATAGCTCTGTATTCGGGTAACTACCCTAAACACAGATGAACAGCCGGACTAATGGGCCAAAATAAGCCTCCAGTTAGCCGTCTTAGCTTCCCAGGCATTTTTGCTAACTTTTCTTTTCACTTGTCCACATGTGCAGTGCGGTCCGGAATGACTGCGCCCCATGGGGGCTGCTGCACACACGTAACGGCCTCAGTTCTTTCACGTCCCCTTCCCTCCTTCCGCTGCAGCTCGCTGACATCCAGAGAAGTGCTGGCTCCCACTGGGATCATGTTAGAAACTCAGTTGGGCCCCGCTGAGGGACATGGTGACGGCCCCTCCCATGGGCTGTCCCAGAGCCTTGTCCTTTCACGACTCCCTGTTCTCTGCAGCACCTGTCCTGCTCCATCCAGGGACCTGGTCCGGCCCAGGCCAGTCTGGCCCGCCACCTGCCACCCCGCCTGTGCCTGTGTGTGTGGCTGCCGTGTGCCTCTCTCTCCGGCTGAGCTGAGCACTGGCCACACAGCACGCAAGTGGAAACGCGGACTGTGGCTGTTTTTGCAGAAAAACTTGTAGACCTCTTTGTTGCTCTCTCCTATTGTAATATATTTTCTTAGTGGCAGGTGAGAGCTCCACTGAGCCACACCTCCACTTAGTAGTTTTAGCCCAGTGATAGAAAACCACTTGGAGCTTTCAGTGGTACCGGCAGCCCACTGTGGCGCGTTGCCCTAGGCTCACCACCAGTTTTAGGCTGTCGGGGTCACTTCTCAGACGCCCTTGTGAGCTCCTCATGGCATTAATGGTTGCTGGCTCTTAGCACATGTTCACGACTACAACATAGTCAGTTATGTACTTTGTTGTTTTTTGTTTTTGTTGTTTTGGTACCAGGGATCGAACTCGGGACCTTGCCCTTTGCGAGGCAAGTGGCAGAACCACTGAGCTAAATCCCCAGCCCCTTGGTTTATTTTTTTGAGGCAGGGTCTCACTATGTAGTTCAGGCTGGCCTTGAACTGACTGGGTACCTCAGGCTGGCCCCAAAGTTGAAGCAATCCTCCTGCCTCAGCCTTCGGAGTGCTGCGGTGACAGGCGTGCACCACCACGTATGGCTATTTTCTTGATTTTTAAGTAAGATTGTGCCTTTCGTGATATGCTATCTTGCACCCTTCTTTTTCTTCTCAGTGTATCACTGACCGTTTTCCCTGTCAGCATTCTTTTTTGTTTTGGTATGGGGGATCAATCTCAGTACCTTGCACCTGCGAGGCAGGTGGAGACACCACTGACCTAAATCCCTGACCCAATGTCAGCATTTTTTAAAGCTTAATAGTTGTGACAAATCCCCTATGATGAATGTTGTCAGTATATATATCTAAAATATACCAGTAAAATTTAAAAAATGGTTGTGGAATAGACAAAGCTTGTATAAATGCTGTACTTGGTTTTACAGGTGTATCTTGAATTTAGCCAGTCCATGGCTTGATTGGTCCCATTTGTTAGCAATGATGAGTGATAACAATACTGTGATCAGCTGGGCATGGTGTCGCACACCTGTAATCCCAGCACTGAGGAGGCTGAGGCAGGAGGATCACCAGAAATTCAAGGGCAGCCTGAGCTACATAGTGAGTTCAAGGACCGCCTGAACTGTGTAGCCAGGTCCTGTCTCAAAAAATAAAACAACAACAACAATATAAACTGTACTCAACTCATCATGACAGGTACTTTACAGCGCAGCTAGTAAGAAAAATATCCCTAGGCGTGGCCTGGCTTGTGCTGGGGTGTGTGTCTCCGCGCATCTATAGCGAGTCAGAAACTGAGTTGTGTCCGGCGTCCCGGCCCTGCCGTGGGGACACAGCCGAGCCCCTCTGTCTGGCAGGCGACCCACTCCGCTTCCACGCCCACTACATCGCCCAGTGCTGGGCTCCCGAGGACCCCATCCCGCTGCAGGACCTGGTCTCCGCCGGCCGCCTGGGAACCAGCGTGAGGAAGACGCTGCTGCTGTGCTCCCCGCAGCCCGATGGTAAGGTGGCCTACACCTCCCTGCAGTGGGCCAGCCTGCAGTGAGCGGCGCCCTCCTCCTCTGCACCAGGGCCCCATGCTCGTCCACACAGCGCCAACCGGCTGTGTTGCTCTGTGGTCACCTTTCCACTCCTCGGGCTTCTTGAGAGTGGGGACTGGGTTCGGTTTATCTGTTTCCTGCAGGCCTGCCCCAGCGGGGCTCAATAAACTTGTCGAGTGCATGTCAGATTTGTGATGTGTCTTTGTGGTAACCCTGCAGGTGTGGGCGCGTCCACCCGTGTCCACAGGTGCAGGACAGGATGGGAGGACTCACGCCGGTCATCAGCTTGGTGTTAGACTGGTCTCTCTGGCTTGTCACTTTGCTTCTTGTCACCACGCTGAACTTCATGTAGAAAGGGTTTTACAAAATTAGTCAGGTAGCCGGGTGTAATGCTGCACACCTTCATCCCAGCACCCTGAGAGGCTGAGGCAGGAGGATCGCAAGTTTGAGCCCAGCCTGGGCAGCGTCACAGTTCAGCAAGGTCTTGTCTCACAAAGAGGAAAAGGGCTGGGAATGTGGCTCAGTGTGAAGGCCCGGGGTTCAATCCTCAGTACTGCAAAAAGCAAAACAAAAAACCAGTACAAATGTACATTTATAAAGCAAAGTATTACCTTTGTCCTGAGAGATTGCTGGAACGTTACTGATACTCTAACATTTATGTGTCTATCTCAATATGTAGTTTTATTTTGTCTCACAGATTTTGTTAATATAACACATTCATGTAGAAAAATTTCTGGGCCTGAAAGTCTCATCCTTTGGGTGTTTAGCTTTTTCCCCTTCATTTTCTCCTTTCTTTCTTGCTCTATTCAGTAAATAACCTTAGTAGAATCTTAGTTTCCTATGTTTCTTGGTGTATAGAGCACTCACTCCTGCCAGGCTGACGCTGCTGAGTGGTGCTTGGCTGGCCCAGGCCCTGGCCTTTCTCCTCACTGCAGGACACGTAGAAGTCTTAGCGTCTGCCCCACTGAAAGGCTGTGTTGCCTTCACCAGACCTGGGTGCAGTTCAGTTGTGGGACACTGGCCTTGCACGCGTGGGGCCCTGATTCCATCCACAGGACCTCAGGAACAAACAGAAACCCCTGGCAAGGGGTCCCCCGGCCCCTCTGCCCCGGGTCCTGTGGGTGCTGCTCCCAAAGCGCCGCAGAGCCAGAACTGGGCCGCGTCCCCCGCCTTCAGTGCCGGCACTGGCACAGCTGTGAGGCTCACCTGGCTCACCGGGACGTCTCGGTGGCTCCCTGACCCTTCCTTCCGCCTCTGCCCCGTACTGCTTTAGAGCAGCAGGATGCTGCGGTTCAGTGAGCCATCAGACCCAGCAGTTTCCAGCTCAGAGCAGAAGCCAAGGCCGATGCTGCAGGTTCTTCATGAACCTCTGTCCTTTCCAGGCTCAGCTCTCACCACACCCATTTCTTCACCTTACCCTGGCTGCTGGGACAGTGCTGTACCCTGGACAGCCATAGGGATTTGTCCCCCACTGCTGGCTGCTCAGGGACACCTTCCGTGGTGACCCAGAGTTAAAGTTTAACACTCTTTCCACATGTCCCTTTGATACTCCTCAAGCTCATCACGAATGTGCTACATTTTGTTGTTGTTTTTGAAGTTTTGTTTTGAGACAGGTTCTTGCTGTGTAGTTCAGAATGGCCGTGAACTCACTATGTAGCCCAGGCTGGCCTAAAACTTGTGGCAATCCTCCTGCCTCAGCCTCCTGAGTGCTGGGATTACAAATGCGGGCCACCTCATGCCCCAGGCAAGCTGCTTCTTAAAATAGCTTTTTTGGCTGGAGATGTAGCTCAGTAGTGCTGCACCTGCCTCAAAAGCGCAACGTCCTGAGATCCCCAGCACAGAGAAAACAACAACAAAACAGCTGTGTGGAAGTGTAACATACATGAAAAGGATCACTAGTTTTAAGTGCACAATTCACTGACTTTTAGATCCTAGGGTCATGCAGGCATCACTACAGTCTAAGTCTAGGTCGTTTCTGTCATGCCCAGAAGATCCCTCTTGTCTCTGTTTGTAACCACTCTCACTCCCAGCCCCAGCAGCCTTGGATCTTTCTGTAGTGGCTTCCTTTGAGCGCGTCCCCTGCGTGGATCCACAGCCTTGTGGCGCCTTTCCTTGGTGGGGCTGCAGTTTCCGCTGTGGACTGGTTCTCCCCATCTTGGAGTTTTTTTTTTTTTTTTGGTTGCTTTGGGTTCCCGGTTTCGCATAGTACCCAGCCCAAGAAGCGTGCTGGCGCGAGGTAAGTCTTCAGTTCATTGCTGAATGAACAGCGTTTTGATCAGTGATAATGTTTTGATCAAAGTTGACTAAGAAAATTTAAAAATTCTCTGTACCATCTTCCTATTTTAAATCATACCTACATTTCTGATCCCTTCTTACTCAAATTGCAGCACACTGTACACACATCTGTAGCTTGCCCAGACCACTTTTGCTAACAGCTGCAGTTTGCAATGGGTGGATGGCTCAGTTAATTTTTCTTTTTGCGTTGCCCAGGTTGGTCTCAAACTTCTGGATTCCAGTGATCCTCCTGCCTTGGCCTCCGGAGTAGTGGACTAGAGCACATGCTGCCACAGCTGGGTCATATTAGTATCTTCACAGCATGTGGACGGAAAGCACCCGCACCCCTCCGCATCCCACCCCTGATGCTGGCGGGGCTGTGGCTGCCACATCCCCACCCACTGCTTTCAAGGAGAGGAGTGGGAGGCCTGTGGGAGGGCTCTGTGGAGAAGGGGCGCATCCAGGGCTGGGCTGGGAGAAGGCGGAGGCTGGGGCCTCATCACCAGCATCGTAATCATCGCCGGATACCGTACTTCCTGTGCCATGGGCTGGGCTTTTTTTTTAACCTATTATTTTTTGCTTTTTGTTTTTTTTGAGACTGGGTCTTGTTATGTAGTTCAGGCTGACCTTGAATTCACTGTGTAGCCCACACCGGCCTTGAGCTCACTGGCAGTCCTGCCACAGCCTCCCAAGTGTTGCATTACAGGCATGCGTCACCATGCCTAGCTTTTTTAAAGCCATCAAATCCAATGAGGAATTATTGTTACTGCCCCGCATTGCATTTAGCACATGCAGAGGGGCTGATTTTGCCTAAGACCAAGAGCTGGTGTGTCTGTTTTCTGTCGTTGCTGAAACAAATACCTGACACCCAAAGTTAAAGGGAAAAGGTTTATTTATCAAAATTGTAGAGGTTTCAGTCCATAGTGGGATGGCTCTGAGGCAGGGTGGCACATGGCAGAGGGGTAACAGTTCATGGAAGACAGCAAAAAACGAGGGGCCTTAACATCTTTCTGCCCCTTTTATCCAGACTCCCAGGGGATTAGGGCGGGGCCAAACCAATCAGACCAATTGAATAATCACTTATCCTCAATCCCAGGGTCACACGCTAGATTCAGAGCCACCTCTGAAAAAGCCCTATGACCATGTGAGGCTTTGGAGGAACAGCTAGACACAAGCCATAAAATGGTGGGTTTTTTGGCTTTTGTTTTTACCTTTAATTTGAGAAGTCATAGACTTAACTACTAACATAAAACCACCAGAACCAAAACTTTTCTGATCAGAGCCAGGCACTTCAGAAGCTGAGGCAGGAGGACTGCAAGCTCGAAGCCAGCCTGGGCTTCATAGCAGGACTCTTGTCTCCAAAAATCTATAGTCATTTAGTGGCTGGAAATTGCAGAGCCCAGAATTCACCCTGAATGGAGTGAGAAGCGTAAGAGTTCTTTTTCCTCCCATTTTATTTCCCTTCCTGAAGAACTACCCGGGCATTAGAGAGAACAAAAGTGAAACCCTGAAGACATCCACAAAGGATTAAAGCTCTGTTAGGTTTCCATTGTCCTGATCCCCAATGGGCAAAAGGTACCCAAAGGCAGTTCACAGACAGGCGGAGCCACAGCTATTCGGGCGACAGAACCTTTTTTTCTGAGCACACAGACACAAACATAGGCAGGCCTAATGGCACTGGTTCAGCGGGAGCACTGAGGCAGGAGGATTACTATGGGTCCCAGGCCAGCTCGGGCTATGAAGTGAGACCCTGTTTCAGAAAAAAACAACCAACCAAACAAATGCAAATGTAAATCACCAATTTTCACAGATCATATTGATAAAAACGAAAAGGAGTTAAAATAAAGCTGGTGTGGTGGCGCGGCCTGTAATCCCAGCACTCGAGAGAATGAGGCTAGAGGATCACCATGAGTTTGAGGACAGGCTGGGCTACACAGTAAATTCCAAACCAGCCTGATCTATCCTAGCAAGACCCTGCCTATAAAACAAAACAAAACAACTGAAAGCAACAACAAAAAGGTCTCATTGCCATTGCCATTAATTCCCTTCAAAACACTCTCCCTTGCTTTTTTTTGGCTTTTTGCCACTTTTCTTTTGGCTTTTTGAAACAGGGTCTATGCTATGTAGTTCAGGTTGTCCTTGAACTCACCGTGGAGCTCAGGCTGGCCTTGAACTCTTGGGGGAGCCTCCTGCCTCAGCCTCCCAAGTACCAGGATTACAGGCGTGCATCACACATGTGTGGGACCTAAATTACAAGCCCTTGCTAAATGGCAAAGGGCCTAGGAGACAGTGTCCTGAATCCCTCCCATTGTAGCCACAGCCCCGACCTTTGTTCCAGCCCTGGCCTAAGAATGTGGATCACTCTTGTATTGTTTGAAGTCCGGATCTGAATCTACTTGTAAATTAGAGACTCCAGACATAGAGCCCCAAGTTAATTGACAAACTGTTTGCTCATCTGGAGTGTCTTGGTGACCTTTGAGACATCCTATGGGTGGTACCTGTCACTCATCAATATGTGACTGTTGAGCATGTGACTGCTGACCACCAGCTCAAGTCAGCAGACCTTTGTCCCCTGCCTGTGAGCCCAAAAATGTTAACCCCCTCTTTTACTCCCTATAAGAGGACCTCAGCCCCTGAGCTAGGGGCCTCTCTGAGCCAGCCACTTGGTTCTGAGAGTGCCGTCTGGCCAGACTAATAAAGGTCTTTTACCATCTAGCCTGGTGTGTTCCTTCCTGGGTTTCTCGTTCCTCGGTAGCGCTCACGGAGCCTCATTGGGCTTTAGGGCCCAACATTGCAAAGGCCTTTTGGGCTGTTTGCGCTCCGTGGAGTGGAAATGAGACTTTTAAGTCTTACACATGCCCACTTTTGCCACTTTCTGAAGCACTTCTGGGAGTCCTCTTCTGTGTTTTTAGTTGCACTGTTGTGACTGCCTCAATGTCCTGAATCCATTAAAAACATTTCCCTGTCCTGGTTATTTTGGGTTTGGAGAAGAGCCAGAAGTCTCACACTGCCAAATCTGATGAATAGAGTGGATAGAGACACACGGGCAGGTTTGGACAAAGCTGCCTTTTGGTTGATGGTGCTCGGTAGTGAAATAGCACTTGGAGGCAGGCAGACCAAAGAAGAGTGGCTCTCAGAGAATTGAAGAGAAAGACAGGTTCATTTGCTAGTTAGTGGGCCCAGCGGAAGTCACCTTCCAGAGTCTGAGTCCTATTTCTAAATTTGTTCTAACATCTATCTGTTCTTTACCCAGGGCAGGGGAGCAGGCAGGATTTTTATAGAAGCAGAATTTAGCAAAGGGTAGGGAGGTGGAGGTAAATGTTTCTACACTTTATCGTTAAGAGATAGGCAGGTGGGCAGCTGTGTCTCAGCAGTTCATCTTCTGGGCACAGTGACCTTCGTGGGTCTAGCAGGAGGGGCGGGCCTTAGGTCATCATTCTCACCAAGCTTTGCTCTGCTCTTTTTTTTTTTTTTGGTACCGGGGATTGAACTCGGGTCCTTGCGCTTGCAAGGCGGGCCCTGGAACTGCTGAGCTAAATTCCCGGCCCTTTTTCAATTTCAATATAAACATTTACTGTGTATTGTTTTGTTTTGGAGATAGGGTCTTGCTGTACAGTTCAGGCTTTTCTTAGACTTACTGTGTAGCCCAGGCTGGCCTCGAACTCATAGCAGTTCTCCTGCCTCAGCCTCCTGAGTTCTGGGGTCACAGGCATGCATTACCATGCTCAGCTTTTCTACTTTTTGTCCCTGATTCTAACTTCAACTAAATAAAGCTCAGTGTGGTCTCTTAACCAGTCAGCCTGCAGATAGCTTCTTCAGGCCAATAGCCTTGAGTCAGGGTACGCCTGAAGCCTTTCCTTTTTTCACCAAAAACCTTTTACCCCCTGCCTGTCTTTAAATCTGCAAAATGCAAGTGACAGCAGCTGAATGAGTAGCATGTCCTTGTTTTTTTCTTTTTTTTTTTTGAGACAGGGTCTCACTATGTTGTTGAGACTGACCCGGAACTCACTATGTAGCCCAGGCTGGTCTAAAACTAACAGCGATTCTCCTGCCTCAGCCTCCCTGAGTGCTACGATTACAGGCGTGCGCCACCAGGCCCGGCAGCATGTCCTTGTTTTCATTTGTTTTGCCTTCATTTATTTTTACATCTTATAATCTTGAGAAATGTCCCTAACTATTGGTGCATTAGTATGTGTGCCGGTAAAATAGGACTGATAACACCACTTGTTTTTGGTGTTTTGAGGCAGGGTCTCAAAATTGGGGACATCCTCCTGCCTTAGCCTCCTGAGTGCTGGGGTTATAGGTGTGCACCACCATGCCCAGCTCCTATGGGCACTTTGAAGGAAAGTAGTTGAAAAGTGTGAGTCTGTCCAAGAGATAAATGGTACCAAAGCAGAGCAGAATGTGCAGCAATCATATTTAGAACATTTCCCCTGTTCTCGGAATCCAAGAGAAACCTCAGGATAGAAACTGCTTTTTATAAATTAGGCTTAAATAGCTTTATTAACTCACGGGGCCCCATTGCTTCTTGGCCTTTTGGTTAAAATCAAGGGTAAATCACTGCGCCTTCACTGACCATCATCTGAAGAACCACCTTCCCTTAGTCTTCAGCAGTTTATTTTCTTTACAGCATCACACTGTGAATGATTTTCGTTAACTTCCCTTGGTCCCAATTCCCTTATGAACGACTGCTTTATTCACTGGTAAATGCAAGCGCTTGTGCTGCTCAAAATTCTGTTGCACGAATGAGACCCTTGTCGAGGGAGGGCAGCTCCCCAAAGGTTGCCACTGTTAACGATTCCAGGTTGGCAGGTTTCTACCAAGGTCTCTTTTCGTCTATAAAATGCCAGGCAAGACGGACGGGAGAGCCGCGTCCCTCTGAGTCTCTGCATACACTCCTCAAACGGACTGGTGGCCAAGATAAAACAGCAGGCCGGCTTTTGGTAACGTTCAGGTCGCCTTGCTTGGTTCTGGAATCACCTTCTGACTCGGGGACAACTTCCGGCTCAGGACGCGCCCAGTGTCCCGGGCCTTAGAAGAGCGAGGAGGCAGAGGTCTAGAGGACGGGCACAACTCGTCCGGTCCAGCTCGACTCAGGCAGGACTCCAATAGTAGGGCAGTTCCCTATTTGTCAATAGGATCTGTCCATCGGAGGAGAAGGGGCTCCCGACACCCCTCCTGCTCAGATCCCCTGAGACCGCAAAGCCTGTCAAAGACCCAGCCGCTGGACAAGGCCGACCCAGCCAGCATGCCGCTCTTGCCCACCCTCTCGTCTCTACTGCTCTTCCGTTCGTCAACGCCTCTTCTGATTGGTGCAGATGTGCGCCTTGCGTGATGACATCACGAGACGGCGGCGCCTGTATAAGAGCGTGACCAAGGCGCGTGCGCCCTCTTTCTCAGTTCCTGGGACCAACTTGTAGGTGAGTTGATGGGTGCTTTAGTCGGGGTTTGGGGTTCGCTTGCACAGGCTTTTCGAGCTTCCGCGAGTACGCTGACGCAGTCAGGGAAGAGAAGAGGCTGGTGGGACGCGAGTGTGGCGCCATTGTGGGGTAACTAAAAGTTGAGCTCTTGTCGCGAGATGAGTGGACGCCACGAGGCCGTCGCGCAGTGGCCGGACTGCGCAGGCGCTGCTCGGGAGGCTCACTCACCGACTTCTGCGCAGGGCCAGCCGGGCGAGCGGAGGCAGCATGCCGGTGGCGAGGAGCTGGGTTTGTCGCAAAACCTACGTAACCCCGCGGAGGCCCTTCGAGAAATCCCGCCTTGACCAAGAATTGAAGCTGATCGGTGAGCGCAGTCCGCGCGGTTTGGCTTCTGGGGTCTGAGGGAAGTTAGCACGTGGGTGAGGCCGCGCACGGGGCGTTGTAGCTGGGCGCTGTGATGTGTCCGCCTCTAGCGAGGGTTTTGGGCTTAGGAAGCTTTTGTGACCGGCCTTTGAACTAATGCTTTGGTCCGACCCTCTTCGCTCCCTTCCCCCCACGTGCAGGCGAGTATGGGCTCCGGAACAAGCGTGAGGTCTGGAGGGTCAAGTTTACCTTGGCCAAGATCCGCAAGGCTGCCCGGGAGCTGCTGACGCTGGACGAAAAGGACCCGCGGCGTCTCTTCGAAGGTGTGTGCATGAGCCCGCTGCAAAGGGACGGGTTTTGGCTCTGTGTTCCGGTGATGAAAGTTTTGAACAAGCGGAACCAGCTTTTGGTTTAGATTTGTTCTTGGTCCGGGGGGTGGGTTGTGCCCCAGGGCTTTAGGGCAGCCCTGCCTTGGTTCAGTGCCATCCTTTCTCTGCCTCAGTGCGCCTCTCATTGCTTGGGGTGGGACGCCCAGGCCCTTGCTTTGACAGCTCACACGCTTTAATTTAGCGTTATAATGGAAATGAGAGAAAAGTGTATCACTGTTAAAATCTTTGCCTTAGATGCGTAGCTTTGGTTTATCCCCGGTTTTCCTTTATTCATGTCTAGAGATGGTGATGTTAGTCACACTTGGATACCTGACTGGCTGTGTATTGTGTAGCAGCACAGTTCTTTGTTCCTTTGTTGTTAGTGGGAATTCCTGGTATGTCTGGTTGATAGGGAAGGGACCCTGGGTGCTTAAGTCTATAAGTGGTCAAGGAGATTTAATTGGCTTATTTTTATTTACTTATTTTTGATACCGGAAATCGAATTTGGGACCTTCTGCTCACGAGGCAGGCAGCAGAACCACTGAGCTAAATCCCCAGCCCTGAGGACTTTTTCTTTTCCTTCCCATTTTTGGTGCTGGGGATCAAACTCAGGACCTTGCGCTTGAGAGGCAGGTGGCTGAACCACTGAGCTAAGTCCCCAGTTCCCCTTAAGTGACCTAAAGTCCTGAGAAGGACAGATCATATATATGTCTTTGAGGAAAGTGTTTCAGGCCATGATAATTGGAGGCAAGGAATGTGAATCAATATAGGAGTTAAACTTGATTTAATATCTGAGGTAGGCTAGCTCCTTCCCTCACTTTTTTTTCCTCTACTGTCGATTGAACATTGGGCCTTTGCACTGAGCTCCAACACTAGGGCTTTTTAGTTTTTAGTTTTTTTTTTTTTTTTTGAGACAGGGTCTATGTAGTTGAGACTGACTAGGAACTCACTAGGTAGCCCAGGCTGATCTCAACTCACAGCCTCCCAAGTGCTGGGATTACAGGTGTGTGCCACTACCCCCGGCTAGGGCTTTTTACTTTTTGTTGTTGTTTTGCTTTTGAGACAGGGTCTCACTATGTAGTTCAGACTGCCTGTGTAGCCCAGGTTGGCCTTGAACTCACAGCGTTCCTCCTGCCTCAGCTGCCTGCGTGCGCCACCACGCCTGGCAATGTTTTACTTTTTATTTTGACACAGGGTCTGGCTAAATTGCTTAGGCAAGGTTAGAACTTTTGATACTTCTGCTTCAGCCTCCCACAGTGCTGGGATTACTATATTTACAGTAGTCTTGAGTACCTGAATCACAAGAATCCAGGACTTTGAATCCTATGTCAGCCCTTAGTTGCCTTGTCCCACCACCACTTGGACGCAAGGAGTCTGTGGCCCGACCCTGACTAGGCAGGCGTTCCATCCCCTCCTCCCAGGCAATGCCCTCCTGCGGCGACTTGTCCGCATTGGGGTGCTGGATGAAGGCAAGATGAAGCTGGATTACATCCTGGGCCTAAAGATCGAGGACTTCCTGGAGAGGCGCCTGCAGACCCAGGTCTTCAAGCTGGGCCTGGCCAAGTCCATCCACCACGCCCGTGTGCTCATCAGACAGCGCCACATCAGGTACCATGCAGCGGGGTCCAGCTTGTCCCCATCCCCGGCGGTGGTGGCCCTCACTGAGCCTGCTGTCCCTGTCTCCTGTGCAGCCCTTGGAGCTGACCAGGGTGTGAACTCACCTTGAGGGACAGATGCACCCCGTAGACAGCTTGTGGGGGAGCCCAGGGCAGCCTCGGCCCCCCCATAGCCCAGCGCAAGTGTCACTGCGGCTTGAGCCGTACACCTTGCAAAGGCCTCTGCCCAGTGTGCAGGCAGCCGGACAGGTAACACCTCTTGATGCCTCTGGAGGGTGAGGGCTGGGCCTGCACTGGCCAGGTGGGCTCAGCTGTCTGCTGCACTCCCTGTGATGCCCAGTCCAGACCTTCACTGCTGTCTTGCACACATCATTGTGAACACGGGGGTTTACTGTCTGAGGTCTGAGGCTGAAAGGTCAGGACTGCAGGGCCCAGTTGGCTCAGGCCTGTGATCCCAGCCTGGGCGCTAGTCACGTAGCAAGACCCTGGGGCAGTTTTAAAAAGCAGGGGTGTGGCCCCCCAGCCCCCCTCACGTGCTGTCCTCCTTCAGGGTCCGTAAGCAGGTGGTGAACATCCCATCCTTCATCGTGCGCTTGGACTCCCAGAAGCACATCGACTTCTCCCTGCGCTCCCCATATGGGGGAGGCCGCCCCGGCCGCGTGAAGAGGAAGAATGCCAAGAAGGGCCAGGGTGGGGCTGGAGCCGGGGATGACGAGGAGGAGGATTGAGCCCACCCTTCCTGGGCTGATGAAGGGTTGTTCAGTTTTTCGGTGACAGAATAAACCAGAATGAACAGTTTGCAACTTGTGTTCCATTCTGTGCTTCCTACCCCCAGCACAGCTGTGAGCAGTGGGAGGAAGCTGGGCTCCGCCTCCAGGTGGGCAGGAGGGGCCTGTGACCACAGCCTGGCCTGCAGGGTGTCACTGTGACCTGGCCAGGAGCCAGGGTGGGTCCTGGAGCCTGCAGGGTAGGGCTGCACTGAGTCCTGTTAGCCCTTGAGCACTTGGAGCACAGGCTGTTGCAGGGTCTGCAGGGTGTGAGATCTGGCTGCTCCCTGCTCTGTGTTTTGAGTGGCTTGGGTAAGTGAGAAATGTGTGTGTGGCTGGGCAGGGGCCTTTGAGGAGCCCTGCATCTGGACTTGTACTTAACCTCAGGAGGGGCGGCTTCCCTTTTCTCTGAATTTTTGAGACACTGTGGCAGGCAAGGAAGGAAGGGGTTTCATTTCTGGAAGAGAAACACTTGAAGTTGCCCAACTCCCTCAGCAGCTGTAGCCACTTTGCATCTTGTTCCTTTCCTGCCCTGTGAAGTTGCAGCTCTGCTAACTTCCCAGCATCAATGCAGGGCAGGCTCTGGGTTCCCTGGCAGATGGCTGGGAACCCTGCAGTCTCCCATTAGTTGCAGCTCACTGGCCACATGGGAAGCCTTCTTCCCCAAGGTGGCCACTTGCGTCTGGGGGTCAGCTGAGTCACCTTGGTCGGTGGGGAGATGGCTGTGCTTTTGTCCTTGTTCCCAGAAGCAGGCACCTTCCAAGCATCCCAGAGCTCTTGGTCCATGCATATCTCTTACCTGCCAGGGTTTGTGCCTCTGTTCCTTGAGCAGTGGGGATGGGTGGTGTCCTTTCCACAGCAGAGTACTCAGCAGAGCTGGGCTCAGCTGGGCGGGCTGACACTCGGGAGGAGTTCCCAGAGGTCTCTTGTCAAGGTCTAAAGATTTGGAAACCCAGGGACAGCAGGAGGGAAGCTTGAGGGCTTGGGGAGGCCAGGGGTCAGGCACAGATAGGAAGTGGGCATGGGGCTGTCACAGGCCCTGGTCTGGGAGCCCATCACCACCTCTAGTTCAAGGCACACTTGGTCTTGCACTAGCACAGGGCAGGATGAAGTAACTTGGAGAACCAGGACTGAGCTAGATTAGGGACGCCCCAGGCCTCTGCTGTCCCCACAGTCCCTCCGTTTGGCCCTTTGTGCAGCCAGACTGCAGCCACGAGCTATCCTGCCTCCTCACCTTGGGCATTTACACCTCAAGGCTGGGAAGAGACCAACAGAAGGGGCCATGAAGGACACGTTGCAGCACCACCAGCTGCCTCAGTGACAGCCCCTGGATGCCGCAGAGCTGAGGGGCGGGCGGGGGAGGGCCACCTGGATGTAACGTATGAGTGGGGAAGATGAGGGTGCCAGGCAGGGCCAGAGCGGACTCCCTGGCTGTCCAGCTGTGTGTCCTTGGGCCATGTGTCTCACAGTGCGTTGACATTTTCCAAGGTCGCTGAGATCCAACCCTGGAGGCTGAGGTCTAAGGAGGCCATGGTCACAGTGTGAACTCAGGCTCTCTCTCACTCAGGTGCAGACTCCCCGGCTGCTCGGCCTGCCCAGCCTTGTTCTCTTAACCCAGGTTCTCTAGGACTTTGCAGCAGGGTCGAGCTGGGGAAAGAGTTCTAGGTGGCACAGGAAGTTGGGGTAGGGGTGGGAGTCTGCAGGTCTTTGGGGCAGGCTGTGTGGGCCTCTGTCTTTGGGTTCTACCTCTGCAGGAGATTGTAATCAACTCCAACCCACCTCCAAGTCTCCCCACAAGCTGTGGTAAATTCTACAGTCTCATACCTGGAAGGATTGTGATCCCGTCTCTGGAAATCTACAGAGCAGTTCTAAACCAAAACAAACGACGTGTGTTTTCACATGTTTAAAGAGCCAGCGGCATACTCATACTCATGTGTCCACGTGCACTTACGTTGAGGCTTCCTAGGTTTTCTCCCTGGGAGATGCTGCAGAGCTGTTCTGAGCTGTCTTGTCCTTCTCTAGCTTTGCTCCTGGCCGGTGGGGCTCTGCACTTGGGGTGCACCACCTCCTGAGCCCCAGCTCACGCCCTCCCTGCTCACGTGCCTTCCTGTGCTTGCCTTTCAGGTGAGGAGTCAGGAAGTCCCAGCCTCGGGGAGGAGAACAGACCTCTTCCTAGATTGGCTGGCGCTTAGCGTGGAAAAGGTAGACACCACCACAATTAGTCAGTTGTTCAACTCCAGCTTCGCAGGGCTGTAGGTAAATGAGTGGAGGCCGTCTGTGACCAGAAAGCTGGAGCTGCTCTGGGCATGAGATCCGGGTCACACCCGGCGTACGCCATGAAGTGCCTTGGGTTTTATGATGAAGGGCAGATTTTAATTAAGGAAAGGGAGACAGTCTGTTTCTAGGAGACCAGAACCGTACACAGGCATGCGGGACAGCTGAGTTTGGAGTGATCCACGTTAGCCTGCTGTGGATGATGTGCTGAGCTGCTTCTCATGGTTCTGTGGCACCGAAAGATTGGTAGTTGAGAGGGGAGAGGCAGGTAGGCTTCCCTTTTTCCTAGAGGAAGTTTAGAAACGAGTTCTTTGAGGAGTATCTACTGATGGACATGGCTTGGATGTCTCATATACACCATGACTCTTGACTGCTTTGTTGACCCTTGGGCTGATTTAGTCTCACGCAGCTTGCTCACCACAGCAAGGAGCAGTGGCTGTGTCATGTGTGCACACACAGTCCAGCCTAGGTGTGTAGGAGGCCACCTTGCCTGGGCTTGTGTAAGTGCACTCTGATATTTGCATGACAAAATGATTCATGACACAGTTTTCAGAACTATTCCCATTGTTAAGTGGCGTTTGTAGTCTACAAGAAATTCACTTTCAATGTAATGATGTAACCAGGTCGATAGCAAAACAATGAGCAGTGTGGGTGACCTTGAAAATATATTAGGCAAAATAAGCCAAGCACAAAAGGAGTTGGAAGTCTGACGGGTAGTTGAGTTCTATATGTTGGTCACGCATCCCACCTACACTGGAATTATTCCTTTCTTACATGAATAAAGAATCCTGATGTGATTTTGGGTCCTGTGCTCACTGTGGTGGCATCTCTGCATGATGTGATGTTCCTCTCACCCCCACCGGTGCTCCTCAGCCTGGCTTATGTAACTGTCTGCTACCCCTGGGCCTGCTGAATGGACGTCATCATGGAGTGTCCTAGATCCCAAGCCCAGGGCTCAGACTTCAAGTTCTCACCCTTAAAGATGCTGGTCTATGGGAATTTTTAAACGTGCCTCTTTAAATGATAGTGTAATAGTTTCCTTTAGTTACTATGAGTAGGTAGTCAAAGCAGTCTAGCAATAGGGCCAGATAAAAGAAACAGCCCACTTGGGTTAAGAGCTAATCAAGCAGCTAAGCCAAGCTTAGAGATGCAAACAAACCCCACAAACTCACAAGAACAAAAGATAAAAGATTAGAATGAGAGCAGAGAGTTAAGGACCTTTCATCCCCAGAAGGCAGGTCCTACCCCTCTGGATAGACATAGTTAAAAACTCCTTCCTATTTCAGTATGAAATTCAAGAAATATTAGAAATACAAAATAACCAGTTTCTTTTGGACTCATTTCCTTTGTAGCAAGTCCCTGGCTCTCCTACCCACAGAAGGCCAAGACACAGGAAGCATGTTGGGCTTTTACCACCTCAAGAGTTTTTTCTTCTTATTTTAACTCCTGTTGTCCTTGATTTTATTCTTCAATTTAGTGAGATAAAAAACTCAGCTTTTTACAAAATTAACGGTGTTGATAGGGTCTCTTTTAATTTTGATAAGGCTTAATTATGTGTGATTGTTCTAGTTCATCAAAAGGCTCACCTGCAATTATCAAAAGGATAACTTTTTTGTAATCTGTGAATATGAATGTCCAATTATGTTTATTAAATTTTCAGTTACTCCTGCCTTTTAAAACAAAACCAGAAACTCAACTGTGATCATGGTATGTTGTCGTTTCTATGTATAACTGAGACTATTTTGTGGTATTGGGAGTAGAACATAGGGGACATTGGGCTATCTCCACCAATACAGTCCCACTTGACTTCAAACTTGGGATCCTCCTGCCTCAGCTTTCTGAGTAACTGGACTTACAGGTGTGCACCATCAAGTCCAACCCAAATATATATATATTTGGTGCTGGGGATCGAACTCGGGCCCTTGCTTTTGCAAGGCTGGCAGCAGAACCACTGAGCCAAATCTCCGGTCCCACCAAATATATTTTTAGGCACTCACATCTAGGTTGATGTGAGAGATCTTCCTGTGACTTCCCAGATATTTTGTAGTTTTCAAGTTTTGGTATCATTTTTTTTCTGGTCTGATAAAGTGTGCTGGACTGCATTTCGTTTCTTCTTTTGCTAGTTGCAGGAAGAGTCAACAAAGTTTAGAGTATATGTGTGTGTTGTAAATGTGTGTGTGTGTGCAAGAAATCATCAAAGTCCCTGAACTAGAGCTTCCACTGAGGAAACAGTTTTAATTAGAGTCAATGCACTTGGTGTGTATGAGATGTCTCTCCATCTTCTAATATGTTGGCATAAAATTGTTCATAATGTTCCGCTGTTTTCTTCCTAATGTGTGGGAGCTGGGTGTGGTGGCTCGTGCCTGTAATCCCAGCACTCAGGAGGCCGAGGCAGGAAGATAACCATGAATTCGAGGCCAGCCAGGGCTACATAGTTGAGTTCAATGCCAGCCTGAACTATACAGCAGACCCTGTCTCAAAAACCAAAACCCAAACAAAACATGAGTGGGATTTGTCCTCTGTCTGCTGTTTCATTTTGAATGTGTGCCAATTCATTTGGCCTCAGTATAGCTAATCTTATTATTTCCTTCATTTTATGTTCATTTAGAGTGATTTGACATTCTTCTTTATTTTTTAAAAAATTTATTTATTTCTTTATTTAGGTTTTTTGAGACAGGTTCTCACTATGTAGTTGAGACTGACCTGGAACTCACTGTGTAGCTCAGGCTGGTCTTGAACTCACAGTAATTCTCCTGCCTCAGCCTCCCGAGTGCTGGGATTACAGGGATGCACCACCACGCCCAGCAATGACATTCTTTTTTAAATGTTTGATATGATAATTTGGTTCAGTGGTTTTCAGAAAACATTTTCTAATATCTTCATCCTTCTCTCTGAGCTTCTTCATTTCATAGCTGTAAAGTTGTAACTATCACTGAAAAATGGGACTCTAGAACGTTACTTTATTTCTTTTAGAGACAAGCGACCTCCCTGTGTTTCCTGAAGCGCAGGCAGTAACACCGCGCCCTCTCCTCTGCCCTCCGGGAGGAGCCCACGGTGCTGGCCGGGGTCGCACCTCTGCTCCACTCCCCTGTGCTCGCGCTGTGGGACCCGGGCCCCTGCCCTCGGCCTCCGCGGCCCGCTGTGAAGAAGCCTTCCCTTCCCCTCCTCAGTGCTGCTACCCACGCGTCATGTCGCCACGAGCAGTGTCGTTCATAACAAGCATCCTCTCCTAGGTGTTGCTTCTATGTCACACAGAGTACTGAGGAATCTCCGACTTTGTTTCTGCCTCAGGAGCTGTGAGCTCCGACTGCGGCCCTGGTCTCAGGAGGCCTCAGCCTCTGGAGCACGGTCAGTCCCCGCCCAGGCATCACCGAGCGTCCCCGGGGACGGCTCCAGGGTGAGTGGGCACCAGGGCAGCGTGCACACTGGGCTCGGCGGGGAGGGCCCCGGGCCTGGAGGGAGGCGGCGTAGCAGTGCCCCGTCTGAGCCCCGTCTGAGCGTCCAGCAGGTCACGTCCTGGGGACCCTCAGGGGCTACGGCCTGTGGGAGAGGGGAGGGGAGGTGCGTGCTTGGCCCTGGAGAGGCCTGGGGCCTGGGGGAAGCGGGACCCACCTGAGCGTCCGTCCGCCTGTCCTCCGCGGCCTGTCTGTCCTCAGGGTCCAGGAGCTCCCCCCACAGGGGCGCAGGAGGGGAGGCGCCGCTGCCCCTGGGAGCCCAGTGCTTCACCTGGGCGTATACCGCTCCCTGGGCGTCTTCATCAGGTGGGCTCTGCAGCAGGGAGACAGAGACAGAGACCCGGCCTGCTTGGTCCCACGCTGTCTCCTCCAGCCAGCTTCCCACACGGTGGCCACAGGGATCCTGTAGAAAGGAAACCAGACCCTGTCCCTTCCTCATGGGACTCAGGGGCTTCCCCGGGGCTCAGAGGGTCTGGCCACTTCCTGCCTGCAGTGCTGGCCTTGTCCCATCCTGACACCAACCCTGCTCCCTGCGCTCCAGGGCACGGGGTTCCTCCGGGGCCTGGGGGGCTCATTCCCTCAGGTCCTTCTGAGACCCAGGGGCTGATAACAGATGACAGAGCTGAGGGCCAGGAGGGGACGGAGGGCGGGGACCCGGAGGGCACAGGAAGCCAGCAGAGGTGGGGTCACAGCAGGCGGGTAGCTGGGGCTCCAGAAGGGAGGGCTCAGCTGTGAGGTCCCCGAGAGCTGAGGGCAGAGCACAGAGCGGTGTCCCTGGACTAAAGCAGGTGACAGAAGTCCCTGTGCCCTGGGTGGGGACAGGGCCTCACCCGGGCATCCAGCTCCACCCCATCCTCAGGCTGTGAGTCCTTCACGGCAGCATCTGTGGGCACAGAACAAGGGGTCCCCTCCTGGCCAGAGTCCCCAGGGCCTCTCAGCCCCACAGGCCCCCGCCCCATCCCCACTGGGGACACAGATCCGGGGAGCTGAGCCGATGTCCCCAGGACCAGTGTCGGGGTCCAGTCTGCCCCTGCCCGCTGAGGCCTCGGGGCGTCTCCCAGCAGGGCCCCTCTTCCCCTCACAGAGGTTTCCTTCCTGGGCGGCAGTGGCTGGGCTGGAGCTGGGGAGATAAGGGGCTGTCAGGGGCACGAGGGCAGCCGTGGGGCGTCTGGGTCCTGGGCCGGGATTACCTCCTCCGCAGCCCTCCGTGCTGGGGCGCTGGGTCCGAGGCCTCTGCAGGCTGGGGGAAGTCGGCCTCTCTCTGGGCTGGGGATGGAAGTCGGCCGGGAGGCTCGGAGCCACCGGGGGACACGGACAGGGACAGGGACACGGCTCTGCTCTGGATTCTGAGCCGGGCTCTGAGGGGATCCGAGGCTCTCCTGGCCCCCAGACTGGGTTATAGGCCGTGCCCTGAACCCAGCTTGCTCAGACCCTGGTCACCGCAACCTCCCAGGGCCCAGCTCACCTCGCTCCACCTCCCTGCTTTTGCCCTGACGCCGGTGTCGGAGGACAAGGAGGAGGAGGAGGAGGAGCAGCAGCAGCAGGACGAAGGCCACCGAGGCCCCGATCAGAAGCGTCAGGTGCCTTCCCAGCCCTGGTCCCGGCGAGGAGTGGGTGAGGGAAACACAGCCGTGACTTTGTGCCTGGGACAACACCACTCAGCGAGGGTCGCTGTGCCCGACCCACGCTGGGTGTTTGCGTTCGTCAGCTCAAACTCAGTCCTGCAATGTGCCACTGCCACCCTCACCCAGGCCTTTACGGATGAGGACACTGTCCCAGGTCCCCGGGCGGGAAGGGGCAGAGCCGGGCTGTCTGCCTTCAGCCTCGTTCTGTCCAGCAGGGCTGAGCCCCTGAGCTGGAGGGAAGGAGCCCGCACGCCTGCCGTGGCCCTGACCCCTCCCTGCACCGAGTCACCGTCACTGCACGGAGGGGACAGGACGGGCAGCGTGGGGTCCGAGGCTTCCCTGGGAGGTCGCCCTGGGAGGAACCTGGAGGTCAGGGCTGGGCCTCCCCCTTGCACCTGGAGAAACTGAGGCCACACAGGCCGGGTGGTCCAAGTCAGCGTCTCCAGGGAGGCTGCAGGGCCCCACAGCTCAGCCTCTGCCCCCTGGAGTCCTCCCAGCAGGGTGCTCAACCCTGGGGGCCACAGCTTGGATCTCAGGGCCTCCTAGCATGGGAGAGGATGGACTGGGTCCCCTGCTTCCACTTCTGCTCCTGCTCCTATCCCCACTTTGGCCCAAACGTCTCCCCCAGGTGGACCCCAGAACACTGAGCACAGCCCATCCCGAGGTTCTGAGGGGGATGGGATCCTGGGAGACTCAGAACTGCTGGCTCCTGGGAGTAATGGGGCCTCAGTGACAGCTGGGGGGGGGGCTCCCAGAGCATCCTGGGAATGAGCACAGGAGCAGGAAAGGGTTGGGGCCTCCCATGAGTCTCTGCTCCCTCCTCCACGTACCCTGGTCTGCCCAGACCCTCCTGCTGCCTGCTGGGCAGGTCCTGATGCAGAGCCAGGGCTGAGGGGTCAGGGATGCCGACTCCTGCACCTCCTCCCTCTGAGGGGACCCCTCACCCTGACTTCCCGTCCCCCTGTTCCCCTGCCTGCTGGAAGAGCCCTGCTTCAGAGCCCTCGGGGACTCCTTGAGCTCAGAGGACGGGGTCAGGGGCCAGGTCAGGGTCCTCATATGAGATTGTGAGCTGCAGGGAGTCGCTGGGCCACGTCCGCACGCCTGCCGTGGCCCTGACCCCTCCCTGCACCGAGTCACCGTCACTGCACGGAGGGGACGGGACGGCAGCATGGGGTCCGAGGCTTCCCTGGGAGGTCGCCCTGGGAGGAACCTGGAGGTCAGGGCCAGGCCTCCCCCTTGCACCTGGAGAAACTGAGGCCACAGAGGCCAGGTGGTCCAAGTCAGCGTCTCCAGGGAGGCTGCAGGGCCCCACAGCTCAGCCCCCGCCCCCCGACTCCCCCAGAAGAGCCCACACTCGCCAGGACCAGCCTGTGCTCCTGAATTTGGGGGGCTGTGTGGCTGATCTGCAGGGTGCCCTGGGGCGGGATGGGGAGGTGAGAGGCTGGGCTCCCTGCTCCCCACTGCGGCCGCTGCTCCCCCAAGCTGGGCCCCGACATCTCCCTCTGCCTTCACCCCTCCCTCATGCAGCCCTGACCCTGAGCCCTGTGGACCCGGGTCCCCCTACAACTCTGCCTGAGCCCCAGTCCCCGGACACAAGTGCAGCTGAGGCTGAAACCAGGGCTGAGATGGGCTGAGAGTCCCCAGGCCCTGGTCTTGGGGTGCTAGGGACAAAGGCCCTGGACTCACCTGCTGAGGCTGGAGAGACGGGGTCCCCGGAGGGTCCTGGAGTGGGGACAAGAGGAGGGTTAGGAGCCGGGTGAAGAGTAACTGGGACGCCTGGGGACTGCGGGTCGGCAGCTCTGTGCCCCCGATCCTCTCCCCCTCAGGTTTTCTGAAGAAAAGCCTCCCCCAGAAAACTGCTCGGTGGCAGAAATTGAACCAAACAAGGCTGGGGCTTCCTCACCTGAGACCAGGAGCTCCAGGGGGTCACTGGGTTCTGACCACACCTGGGGCCTTCTCCAGTAATAGCCGTAGCATCTGAACGTCCACCTGTGGCCGGGGGTCACAGGGCCCACAGGGAACAGGGCCTGGACCTGCCCGCTGGGGCCTGGCTGTGAGTCCAGGGTCCTGGAGAGCCCGTCTTCTCCTTCCTCGGTCAGAATGAACCTGTCGTATTTCCACCATGAGCCACACTGGAGGGTCACGGTCCCTCCTGAGGTCACCACAGGGCTGGGCAGGGCCGAGAGGCTGGGTTTGCCGTAGACTCCTAGGAGAGGAGGAGGCAGCGCGTTACATGGACTCACCCCCCACACTGT
>NW_022900931.1:67069724-67082939 GCF_012274545.1 Fukomys damarensis
GGGGACACCCTGAGTGCAGACCCCTCCTGAGGGCAGAGCCGGGGCTGGGCCCCCGAGTGTCCTCTCACCTGTCACCACCAGCTCCAGGGGCTCACTGCGCTCTGACCAGCCAGCAGGGGTTCGGTAGTAACAGCGATATCGCCCTGCATAGTGCTCTGTCATGTATTCTACGGAGAACTTGGCCTTGTTCCTGGGCTTCAGTGGCTGCTGGCTGTCCCAGGGCACTTGGATTCCCTGTTTCTCCAGACGACAGTCCTGGGCCTTCAGGGTCCCCTCACACCAGAGGTTCACAGGCTTCCCCCATGGTATCACAGATCCTGGCTCAGCCCAGAGCCTGGGTGTGGGGAGGGTCCCTGAGGGAGATCACAGCTGGGTCTCAGGCCCGTCCTGCTCCCTCACACCCCAGCTCTCAGCCCCAGGACCCTCCACACCTCCCCAGCACCGGCCCACACCTGCTGTTCTCCCTCCCCACTGCCCACGGTGGCCCCTTTTCCCCGGGAGGAGGAGGGACAGGGACAGCTGGGGACACACTCACCGGCCTGCACTCGGGTCCTGGGGCCCAGACTCAGCCCTGGAAGAGAGCTCCCCGTGAGAGGTTTGCCCCGGAGCCTGAGCAGGTCCTCTCCTCCCGGGGCCTCCTGAGCCCTGGGTCTCCTGATGGAGCAGGGCTGGCTGTGGGGTGGGGGCCCTCCCAGAGCGGGGTGTCCCCTGCCCTCTTCCCGTCTCACCCAGGCAGAGCAGGGCTGCGAGGCTGGGGTTCATAGCGTCTCCTCTTACTCTGAGACTGCAGATTTCTGTGACCTCAGGGTCCAGTACGATGCACAGACACTGTTCAACCAGGCAAAGGCTGGTCGTTCTTGTCACAAGGTCATGACAGCAGCAGCCCACAGGAAGGGGAACTGCCCTCCCCAAAAGCCAGGACTTTGCTTCCCCAGGACTGGGTCTGGTGTTGGACACCAGGCTCTCTGCAGAAACTTCAGATAGAAACAGTGCCTGTCCTCCCTGGGGAGTATTTCCACCTGGTTTAATTCATTCTTTACTCCTGAGTGAACACATAGAGAACTCATATCAGTCAAAACCCAGAGACATCCGGTTTGTTTTCTTACTAATTCCGGTGTATAAATAGTGGCTCAGAACAGCACAGATTCCCACTCTTAGAGGTGTGCAGTTAATACATCCAAGGTGGACCTTCCCGGACTTGAGTTCTCCGCAGGCTGCGCTCCTCTGAGACCCGGCAGTCGCTGCTGTCCTAGCTTCTTGGGCCCCTGCCGGCTGCTGCATCCTGGGCCTCAACCTCCCTCCCCCGAGTCTCAATCCAGAACTCTTGCTCTTGCAGTCTCTGCCGCCTTCCCGACGCTGCCCCTCTGGTCTCCGTCCTCCCATAAGTCTTGTGATCACACTGGGCGCCCCCTGCTCCTGTCCCATGCGAGATTACTCACTTCAGGGCATCGGCCCCATCCCTTTCTGTCACACAAAGTCCCGCAGTCAGGCTTCTGGAGTGAACACGTGTTCCCCTTCGGTGGTCGTTATTCTGCCCTCCCTGTGCGTCTGGGAACTCCCTCAGCCCTGTCTCCCAGGACCCACATCTCACAGTTGGTGGAGGGCAGCTGGGCAGGTCCGGATCAGGGCTCGCTTGTCAGGCCACACCCAGTTCTGATGGGCAGTGCAGGCTTCGAGGTGACTCGGTGACTCACAGCCAGGTGACCTCTCTCTAGTGGAGGCCATTAGAACCGTGAGCTGTTTCCAGACCGTGGAGCGGCACACTTGAGTTTTGGAAGGATTTGTTTCCCAGGCTGCGGAACACATTAATCTCACAGGATCGTTCTACAGGCTGCTATTTCACTTGAGACCCATCCAGCCCAGCAGCCTCAAGCAGACCACGAGACGCCTGCACAATGGAGGGGCTCCTGTGACTGCAGAGTAGATGACAGAGGCTGCACCCTGGGTGCATCAGGACCGCGGAGAGGCATTGGTGACCCTCAGGGCCTTTCCACGTTGACCCAGAGGATGCAGACTTTTGTCAAACAACTGCAAGGTGGGTTTTAGAGCCAAGCCAGAACTTTCATCAGCAGTGCAGTTGCTCAGACAACACACCTGATACCCGCAATTTAAGGGAGGAGAGGTGTATTTTGGCTCTCAGCTTCAGCAGGTTCAGTCTATGGTTGCCTGGCTCCAATCAAACAGTACGGCAGAGGAAAACTGCTTGCCTCATGGTCACTAGGAAAGAGAAGGCGAGAGCTGTGGATGTGTATGTGTCCTTCCAAGTCAGGCCAGCGCTCACCCACCCCAGGCAGGCTGCATATGGAACCACGAGGCTTTTGGTTAAAATGTGGCATCTAAACCATAGCATTTCACCCCTAGCCCACAAAGATTCACGTCTATGTCCATATAAAAACCAATCCGTTTATAAGAGCAAGAGTTGCCAGATTTAACAGATACAACAGTGCTCAAAAACCAAGTCTCAAGACTCCTCTGAGACTGATGGCGAACTCTTAGCTGTGGGCTCCCTGTTAAAAAAGAAAGTGAAATTTTTCCAACATACAACGGGGTAAATATTCCTGTTCCAAGGGAAGGATAAGGCGATAGGAACGGGCCCACAAGACTGAAACCCCACGCACACACTAGCTCTTGTCACTCCACATCCAGCTTCTGGGCCCCGTGTGGTCGCAGTGGTCTCTAAAGCCCTTGGCAGCCGGGTTCCTACAGCCTTGCTGGTTGCAGCACAACTGGCTGCTGCCCCCAGTCACTCCAGACAGCTTTCCTGAGAAGACCACCCTCAGGCCGAGCTTCTTCCGTTTGCTGGGGTCTGCGTTACACTGTGGGCTTTGCTCTCACCTCTCTGGCACTTCCTCTCGGGGTGCACTGGCTGGCTTCCCAGGCCTCCTTCTGCAATCAGGGGGAAACCTCACGGGCCCACTGCTCTTCCACATCCTCCATGCCAAAATCCCAGCACCACACGGAGGACACCAAACTCGCTGCCATCGGTGGAGTAGCAGCCCGGGCTCCTTCTCCCATGGCTGCAGTGTCCTCTGACTGCCGGTGTGAGTGGGTCGCAGGACACACTTTCCTGTGCGACCCTTAATGAACAGGACACACTGGAGTCTCTCTAGTGAGAACAAAGGCTTTGCAACTTATTTACCCTGAAACACTGGAGCCCAGGAAGGGTGGAGCCCGGCCACTCCCCGAGCTGCCTTGATGCCATCTTCCTCGTGTACCAGGTTCTTGGTTTCTTTGAAGTCCAATCTCTTTGGCAACCATGCTCTCCTGGGCCTCGACTTAGCAGGTCCTGCCTTTCTGGTGAAACAGCACACTTTTGAAATCCTTCAGTTCTTTTTCTTGGTCCTGCTTTTTACTCTAGACCTGGCCAGAATTAGCTAGCCTGAACATTGTGCTCACTTAAAGTAGTCTCCATCAGATTATTTAGGGTTCCACATTTAAATTCAACCTCATGTCATGTTTTAGGATATGAACAAAATGTAGACAACTTCCTTGGCAGAATCAAACATGTGTGGCCCTGAGTTCCCTCTCCAAGAGCTCCCCTTCCCAGGTGAAGTGCCATCAGCCTGGCCTTCTACCAGTATTTTATCCGTCTGTACGTCTATCTGTCCATCCCCAGGGAACTCACTCT
Source organism: Fukomys damarensis (assembly GCF_012274545.1). NCBI lineage: Eukaryota > Metazoa > Chordata > Mammalia > Rodentia > Bathyergidae > Fukomys > Fukomys damarensis. The sequence goes on from NW_022900931.1 coordinate 67,073,353, forward strand.
GAGTCCTGGTTCTGTCTGCCTCTTTCTTTGATCTCATAGAATCTTGCAACGGGATCCCATACAGTGAGATTGGATTTTTACAGAACCAATGTGTGGTTAAAAATAAGTGTGGACAAACGTGAAGTGAAAACAGGAGAGTGGAAAGACGTATTCAGGGTCATTACGAGAGGACGAGTCAAGGTTTCCATTAAAGTAGAAAGCGCCTACAAGCTATGACTCTGTCTTCTCCGTGGAGAAGGCGGGCAGAGTGGCAAGTTTCAGATTCTGGTGCATTTCCTGCCCACCCTGTTGTGTGGGGGAGGCAGCGGAGCCCCGGGAGTCTCGGTGCTGAGAGGATGCTGTGGGTGGGCGTCCACCCTGTCTGTGTTGCAACACTGCATGTTTCCGAGGAACCAGAATGGCTGTTTCCCAAAACGCCAGCCTCTGCAGCGTTCCCAAATAAGATGCAGGATCTCTCCTTCCTCGGGAAATGATTTCTGCTGTCCCAGAGCCCAGTGGCACACAACAGATATGTTCCAAACGTGTCATGGGGTAGCTGGAGCCCGATGCTAAGGTCAGGAGCAGCCTCCTTAACCACGGGCCCCTCCTCCCAGACCTCAGGGCTGTGGTCTTCTCCATGTCTTCCCTGCCCGGGCTTCTGTGTGGCTGAGCGAGCCAGCAGCAGTGTAATGACCCTGTGATCTTCTTGTGGCCGAAGTTCACAGCCAGCGTCAGTGAGTGAGGTGACTGAGGGCTGGCGGAAGGCAGGAGATTCTGGACAGGATTGGAGCCACGGTGGCCCTGGGGTCCCTGGAGATGGCGCTGCAGGGTACCGAGTGATGTAGGAGGCCGGGAGAGGATTCCACTGACAGAGGCAGCCAGCACCTCGGGATGAGATTCTGGGCTTGCAGTCTAGACGTGAACCCCTCTCCAGGGGTACTGTCCTCCTCGCCTCCTTATTCTGGATTGGTTGTTTTGGGAGTTCGGGTAACTTAGTGTCCACCAGGTTTCTCCCCAGTAAATTTTCATTTGCACTTCCTAATTAAGAATTGATTTACAGCGGGATTCCTTGACTCAGTGCAGATATCACATTCCTCATTTAATGTTCACTCAGTAAAGTTAAGAGCCCCTGACACATTGTAGGAAAAGTTTTCCCTGCTCCCAGGTGTGTTCATTTGCAAATAAATAACATTGTTCATGGAACCCCTTGGCCTCTGAATCCCTAGGAAAGTGGTTGGTCCTTGGCAGGATTCCTTCTGCAACCGCACAGATGCATAAGGGTGTCTTTCTTGTATCCATATCCAGTGTTCTCCAGCACCGTTTCTCTGGCTTTAGTAGTTTATTCCTTTCCCTTCACAGCACCTCTCAGGAATCACACTAGACCAAGGCAACGTTCTGCTCTCTTAGAGGCAAATTACTCTGCAGAGCAAGAGTTCAGTTCATTCCAGCGACTTTTGGTGGCATTTCAAGCTTCTCTCCAAATGGTTCACGACCACAAACAATGTTTCTCTGAGTAAACTTTGGCCATGGATTTTTATATTGTTGAAGATTCCTTTTCAGTTCCTTGAAGGTATATTTTGGGACAAGAGTATACATTTACATGTTATTTTGGTGGCTATTGATTTTCCCTTACTGTGGATTGTCCACTGCTGCATTTCAAGGATACAAGGATGTATCCGGGAAAGGCAGCACTGAAAAAATGCTGTGATTTTATCCAAATGGTAAGATTGCATTTTGTTGATGTTTAATTTTCTGTTTCTCTTTGACATAGGCAAATACGAACACTTTTTGATACAGAAAAGTGTCCTCTTAAACCATTTTCTTTTTTCTTTTTTTTTTTGGTACCGGGGATTGAACTCGGGTCCTTGAGCTTACAAGGCGGGCCACCGAACCGCTGAGCTAAATCTCTGGTCCCACCATTTTCTTAATTATAGTTCATATCCTTTGCCATTTTTGTATGTGTGTTTGTGGATGGATGTGAATTTTATATGTGCTATATAATTATGAAATGACATATTCTAATTTTGTTCTAATTACTAATACGTGATAATTGCGTGTAATAGTATAAACCATATGTATGACTTCCAGTTGTGACTCCATCTTCCTTGTGTATGTGCACAGTGTGGGTATGTATTTATCTTATGTTGTCCACTTTGCAATATTTTCTTGCTACTGCATCTGCACCTGTAGTTACAGTTTAAGCTCACTCCTTACACCGGGGCCTCACAGTAACGCCGTGGTATTCAAACGATTTGGACTTGCACACTTGACTCATTTAGAGTTTCCTCTCATGGACCAAGACAGGCATTTGTACATTTAAACGTGAGTTGTCTGATGTGAGCTTTTAATTTATTTTTAATTTCATTGTAATAGAGAACAGTGATACGTGACCATGGGCAGCCATTCCATGCGTTTTGGCAGACGTTTACCTGGGGGAATGGTGAAGTCCGTGTAATTAGTGGTGGAATCCTGAAACTTCTAGGTGGACTCTTCCGGAGCCGGCCAGCTAGGTCAGGAAGCATTTTGGCCTCGGCCTTCTATTCTCTGGGTCCCTCAGAAATCCCTTCCCGTTCTTCCTGCAGTGCGCCCCGCAGTGTCCCCTCCTGGCCGTCTCATCTGCCCTCTGTGCTGTCCCTGCCTCACACAGGAAGGTCCAGGCCGGTCCCCAACACCGGTCTCCTTCCCAGCCCTCCCTGAGCTGTGTCTGGAAGCCCAGTGAGCCAGCCACAGAGACAGAGGCCCGTGGTCTCCCCCGGGCGGGCGTGGACGCTGAAGACGAGCTCCTCAGCAGAGAGCGGGGAGGTGCTGACCAGGGCCACAGGGATGGGCTTGGCTGGGGGAGCAGGAGACGCTGGCCAAGAATGCAGCGCTTCCCCTGCGCGAGAAGACTGAAGGTTTGAAATCTGTTGCTCAGAGTGGTGCTGACAGTGACTAATAATGCACCGCATATTTCAAAATTGCTACAAGAGGAGCTTCAGAATGTTCCTACGTGAAGAAGTCGTGAATCTGTAAGGTGATAGATGCGGTGACTGCCCAGGTTCAACGTCCCACAGTGTATGCCCGTATCCCGGTATCACATTGCACCCCAGAAGTATGTAAATTACCGTCAACTGAAAATAAATAAAACAAAATAAACAAAGTAAAACATTTCAAAAAACTAAAATGGGATAAAGAGCAGAAGCACACAGAAGGCCAGGAGTCCCCATCCCCGCAGCGCCGCTGTGGGGTCCTGACCGCCCACCCGTTGCTTGTCAGCTCAGGCGGGGTCGGGAGCTGGGCTTGTGGTCAGCTGGAGGCGGTGACCACTCACTGTCCTCTCGCTTCTCCTGCAAAGGATGAAAATAGCTTCTAATCCCCAAACTGAAAGCGGCTGCCATGGGGAAGCAGCAGCAGAGGGAAGTGTGAGACACACAGCTCCGCCTGGTCCAGAAGAAACAGGAGGAGAGCGCCGCAGAGGAGCTGGGAGCCACCCTGCCGCAGCTGCTCGGTCCCCTGAGCTCGGGGTGGCTTTGTCTGTCTCTTTGCAGTGATGGGGCGAGAATCCCAGGCGCTGCGGTGTTAGGCCGGCGGTCTCCACGTTTCCAGCGCTTGAGTGCTGGTCCCTTTGGGTCACTGCTGGCTGCACTGTGGGTGCAGCTGGTGGTTCTGGTCTCAGAATCGTGTGGACAGGACCCCGCAGGGATGCTCACGTGTCTCTACACCACTGTGTGCAAGGACCTCAGCCCCAAAGTTCCAAGCATCTTGGACTTCTGCTTGCTAATTGATTGACTTACCATTCAGTAAATCTTATTCCTCCTTGTTAAAGAAATCGGTACCTGTGGCTACACCAAAACACAAGCATACAAAGTTGAGAAAGTCAGACGCTCCTGTATTCCCTGCTGTCACTGAACGTCTGGTGTCATAGGAAAAACTAAATTAGTAACATGATAACACCGATGAGTGAATGTTAGAAATCGGATCGGTCTCATGGAGAGAATATTGAAAGCAGCAGGGCAGGATAAGATAAGTAAATGGGGTGCGGATTTGGAATTGAGGTCACGGAAAGTGAGGTGAGGAGGGAGGGACAATGCCAGGATTCATCTGGATGGAGTGATGTCAGGAGGAGCTGGGAGGCCTCACGGACCTTCCTCAGGTCTTCACATGCGTGGACCTCAGCACCCCAGAAGAGATCAAAGCAACGGCGCAGCACTTGGCCGTGACTCCTGAGGGTTTCTGTGCACTTCCGGAGGGAGTCAGGGACCAATTCCCACCCTCACCTGGGGACGAGTATCCTGGCATCCCCGTGGCCCGCTCCTGATCCCCGTTCCCTGTCACGTTGGGATGGAGCCTTCAGCTCTGCCTCCAGTTCCGGCTCTGGGTGAGGCCTTGTCTTGTGACTGGGTTTAGGGAAGGTAGTTACTGGGCTCACCGCCCCACAGCGTGGCCCCGAAAGTGTGGAGGGTGCAGCACCCTCCCTGGTGGGCTGAGTCTCCCGTGGGTGTGCGGGGCTGCTGGCGGCCCGCTTTTCTCTGTTCTGTGCACAACACCCTCACTTCCGCTGTCTGCGCTAGCAGCTAAGTGGAGCTGAGAGGACGGTTATCGCGGAACAGAGAAGGTCCTGTCTCTGACCTGAGCCATGGCTTAACAGCACTGTGCCCCGAGGTCCACGGACTCAGGCCCAGAGCCCAGGCTCATTTTTCTATGTTAATTTAAGGCTTGAGAATGAGGCTTAGTCTTAGATTCACTACAACCCACATTGCATTTTAAGCGTTTGCAAACTACATGCACCATGAGCATGTACTAATACAAATTAACACTAACAAAAAAATTAATGAAACGGTTTCTGAGCAAAGAGAACTGTTGGGTTTTAATTATCTAAGACAATAACTTTAACAGGCCCCCAAATAACTTAAAAAGATTCCAAAGACACTGAGAGAAAATGGCCAATCCGACCTAGACAAGGTGATGCGGAAGGGACACAGCGGGACCTGTGTGCACAGAACCCGCCCCAGACACAGCCCCAGGGAGACCTCAGCCTCCCCGCGCTTCCCAGGGTAACTCTCACCCTGGCGGAGCCTGCCTGGCCCCTCCTGGCCCTTTAAGGGGTTATGGCAGGGATCACGGCCTCTGGACACTCAGGCCCGGAGTTTACTACCTCATGACAGGTGCTTTCTGGCGGAGGAATTCCCTCTCAGACCCTCTGTGCACGATCTCACCAGAGGCTGCGGCCGAAGCCACGATGATCTTCTTCCTCTACGCAGCCCGACCCCCCTCTGCCCATCACACTGTCCCTCTTTCCCAGACCCACATACAAAACAAAAACAGGCGGACGTGGCGGGGACGGGCCTGGGGTGTGTATGAGGTGGACAGGCAGGGGAAAGGGGCTTGGGGGCCACGAGCACAGAACCTCCTGGAACGCATGGTCGAAGACCAAAAGACACCCGGAGGGCCACAGTCCGGTGGGATCAGAGCCTCAGGAATGCGTGCTGGGCCCGTGCTCCCCTTATCTAACTGATCACGCACAGGGCCCCGAGGTCAGTCGTGCACGGAGGCCCCGTCCTTCCCGTCCTATGTGGACTCCTGCACAGATGCCCACCTTTTGTCCTTCTCACTTCCGTCTCGGTCATCGGTGGAAAGTCACAGAAGCTGCAGTTTGGGGCTGTCCTCGAGACTCCCACTCGGGATCCTGGTTGCACTGGACGTGGAGTCCGAGTAATCTTTCATCCTTTGTGCCGCAGCCCAGTCCTGGACTGTGACCACGGAGCACGCAGCAGAACTCACCATGAATTCCGCTATAGGTACAGCGTAGGATGGCATGGGGAGAAGAGAGACGCGTCTCAGGGCCAGGCGCGAAGGAGAGAGCGTCGTCAGGGATGTTAGAGTTTGGGAAGATGTTTTAGGCATCTCTTCACTAATACATATCCTCATACGCTGAACATCATGCAACACAGTAACGCTTTCTTTCCTAACCTTTCATTTGTTACCTCTGTGTTGGAAATCACATTTTTGCTCATCATTTTCACCGTCTCCCAGTGCCCTGCTTTCCTCTCCTCCGCGTGGTGTACGGATCTCGTGCGTCATCCCTGCTCCCTGACAGGCTCCGTCCTCCTGTCAAGTGTCTTGGGATGCCATGCACACACACACCTCCCGTGTGTAACCCAAGGTCGTCACTGCGAGACAGGGTCACAGTAAGTTGCTAAATTGTCCAGGTTGGGCTTGAACTTGCGATCCACCAGCCTCCACCTCCCAGAGTGCTGAGATTTCAGGACTGGGACCCACACTGGGCTGAAAACTTGTTTTCAGAGAGCTGGTTCCCAGCCCAACATGAAGCTGACACTCAGAGCGGTGTGTTGCTTCCAAAAGATGCTGTTTCTCAGGAAAACACAAGGTAGCCCTGAGGGTAGAGTGGAGTCTCTCGGGGTCCCTGGTGGGTGCAACAGCACCAGACTGGACTTATGCTTTGAGGTTTGAAATCTACGTTTACCATTCATTCACTTACCCCAGATTCATTTTCAGAGCTATGGAGACAGACTTACTGGTGCAGGTCAAGGAATACGGGGATGAAAAGGAAACGCAGCCCACAGAAGGGGCCCAGAACATGAGGGCCAAAGATGCAGTCACACACGGGCCGGGGATGGGCCCTCAGGTGCTGGGGTGAGAAAAGCAGGGAGCGACTGGATCCGAACTCCAGCAGGGAGGGAAAGAGCCACAGTCTCTTTCACAGCCGCCCAGCCGGGCCCGAACCTGCCAGGCATTTATCTTCACAGCGCTCTCAGCTGACAGCGTCCACCTGACAGCCCCAGGTCGTCTTCCCTGATCTGCTGGGAACTTCAGATGAGGGTCCAGGCCTCTGCTCCTCAGGAGATGCACCGTCCTCTCTCGTGGTCAGTCCGGCTGCGTCTTGGTTCCTTCTCTGGCTGTGCCAAGCCTCAAAGAGCAGGATCCCGAGGGCCAGCAGGACCAGGCCGGCCAGGACCATCCGCACCAGATTCTCCACTGTGTGACGCTGGGGCCGGGAGGCTGGGAACAGGGGACGAAGAGGTCACAGAGTCAGGGGAGACCCGGGTCCCTGCATCCCTGGACACCCAGGCGGGGCAGCGCTGACTCTGGAGGGCACTTACTCCTCTGAGCCCAGCCCCACCCCTGAGAATTTCTTTACCATCAGCCTCGGGTCTGACTCCTTCCTTGCTGGCCCAAGGGTCTCAGGGCCTCCTAGGAATGAAGGTGAAGCAGAGGGACAGACGAGGGGTTCAAGACTCTGAGCCAGTATTTCCCTGCATTCTGTATTCACACCCCAGTGTGACGTGGTTCCTATCCAAGCCCTCCTGTGCTGTAGCAAATACACACCGAGGCATTTAGAGTTTATGACCTCATGGACGGTGTGTGTGTCTGTATATGCGGCTGTGAATATCTGCGTAATGGTGTGTAAGTAAATAAATGTGCATCTACATGAGGTGGGAAACAGTGTACGATCTGGAAACAGATGGAGTTTCCATCTTCCTGATGTCCATACAATTCTCTCAGTGCATAATGAGACAAGCTGAAAAACAGTTGAAAAGGACAGTGTGTGTACTAAGTTAAGAAAAATTAATATTGATTTGTCCAAACCAAAAGTATTTTTATATATACTTAACTACTTTTCAATTGTAATAAAGAATCAAGACCTCCCTAGAAATTATTAAATTTGAAGAATTTTCAAAAGTAGCTATAATTTGTATATGTTATTTGCACAGAAGTTGATATGTCTTCTCAAGTGAGAGATCCTAATTTTAGATGTGCTATTAGTAGGAGCACATTAACCACAATGTGTTTAGTCAAACCCCAGGTAAGTAGAATGAAATCTTGGCACCAGAGAAATGAAGCAAATGACACAGGCAAAAAATAAGACAGGAAGAAACTTAGAAAAGATTCCAAGGCAACTGTAAATCAGTTCACTATATGGAAGTGTACTATTAACCTGTTAGTAATCTTGAATATAAGGTGATTACATTATTTAATTAGAAGTCCTGGGGTAGAAAAATGGAATTCAGAAGAAAACAAAGAAATCATTAACAAGACCCAACGATGCACTGCCTACAAGACATCCCATCCCCTTGGCAACACAGACTGGAATCCAGGGAGCATTAAGACATCTCCTAAAACCAAGACCTGGCATGTAAAGGTACAAGATCCCAGTAATGAATGTAACTGTACTGTCTACCTAGAATGTACCAATAAATTCAATTAAAAAAAAAAAGACATCTCCTAAAGACAGGAGCCATAAGCCCTTAGGAACAGATGAAATAGTAAATGGACAAGAGGAAAGTGAGATGAAGAAAGTTATTATATAATGACAAAGGAACCAATCCAACACTGGTGTATGACACTTGTAAATAGACACAGGCCCAAAGTATAGCCCTATATGTGTATATGTACGTAAACGGGAGGATAGGCTGTAACAGAGTAACAGTAGTAGCTTTAAGCATGATCCTTTTAAGAATTATGTATATCTTTGTTTCCATAAATATTCAAAGTTTTCTTTCAGTTTCTTCATTGACCCATTGAATATTTAGGAACACGTGGGTCAGGTTCCATGTCCAGTTTCTGAAAAATAGCAGCAGTCTCTCTGGTTTCTGTTCCTGGCCTTATACCGGTTTGGGTGAGGATCTCTTTCAAACTTCTCAGAAGCAGAGAGCAGAGTGGACGCTGGGCACAGAAAGTGCACATGCACGTGACCTGCTGGGCCGGGAGCCCTGAGTGACCAGGAGAGCAGGGCAGGGCCCTCCCGAGTCTCAGGGCTTCACCCATACAGAACCCAGCTGGTGACTCAGGAGGGCTCGGGTGACAGTGGCCACAGGAGGGTGGCTGCTGGGAGAGACACAGCCTGGTCCTGATGCTGAGCTGGGGACAGCAGGAGAGAGGGGCGGGGCCTCGGCAACCTGTCCTCAGTGTGAACTCACTGCCCTGAGGCCCCGCACAGCCCACTGCAGCCTCCCTCTCTTAGTTCTGTGTGTACCGTCAGGGATGGGGTCCCAGCAGGGAGAATTCCCACCCCTTTCACCCCGGTAAGGGAAGGCCTCCCTTGGAGCCTCCCTTCCTGTTCCCTTAATACTGGGTGTCCTGATCTGTACTAGGGAGCGGGGCCCTGAGTGTCCCTTTCAGTTTAGGAGAAGTGGGCTCAGTTCCTCACTTGACATGGAGAGCTGCAGGGGGTCGCTGGGCCACACAGCAGGTGGGGGGCGGAGCTGCGAGAGCCACAGCACCTGTAGGTCCCCCCGAGGGCTGAGCTCACAGCGCCCATGGAGAATTCTGCCTGGTACTGCTGAGCTCGGGACTCTGATCGCAGACGCAGCGGGGCATCGGTGCCCCCTCCTTGGACAGGAGCAAAGTGTCCACCGGGTCGGGGGACTGACACAGCAGGGTCACATCCTCTCCTGGGGACACCGTGGGTCCCGGCTGCGCCGAGAGGGAGGGTGTGACAGGGAGCTGTCCTGGAGAGAAGCAGCGTGGTGAGGGGCTGCCCACCTCGCTCTGAGCTGAGGCCTCCCCGGGGCTGTGTCGGAGGCCCCTCGGTGTCCTTCTGTCTCTGTTTCCTCTGACTCTGCCCCTCCCGCCCTCCCCCGGCTCTGTCTCTGTCTCTCTCCCTCCCT
>NW_022900931.1:67087442-67100347 GCF_012274545.1 Fukomys damarensis
CTCTCTCCTCTCTCCCTCCCTGACGCCCACCCTCACCCTGGCCATCAGCTCCTGGGCCCCCAGCAGGGCCTGTGCAGAGTCTGGGCCCTGACTGAGCCCTGGGCTCCTCATCTGGGGTGAGGATGTCCCACTGGGGGCTCCGGCTCTGTCTCTGTCTCTCTCCCTCCCTGACGCCCACCCTCACCCTGGCCATCAGCTCCTGGGCCCCCAGCAGGGCCTGTGCAGAGTCTGGGCCCTGACTGAGCCCTGGGCTCCTCATCTGGGGTGAGGATGTCCAGGGGCCCACTGGGGGCCGACCCCTCGGAGGAGAGGCTGTGTCCAGCGTAGCATCTGTAGCGGCCCCCGAGGGAGGCGCTGGCAGGGCCCAGGGGGAAGTCGGCCTGAGAGAGCCCAGCCTGGGGCTGCCGGCCAGGGCGCTGGGGGAGGTCCCGGGCCCCCTCCTTGGACAGAGCGAATGTGTCATAGGTGATGTCAGAGCGACACTGCAGGGTCAGGGTGTGTCCAGGGGCCAGGACAGGGCCCTGCTGGGTGAGGAGGGAGGGCTTCCTGGGCAGCCCTGGAGGAGGAGGAGCGGGCTGAGGGGCTGCTTCCTGCCTCAGCCCTGCCCCTCCTGTCCTGCCCTGGGGTCTCCCCATCTCTCACCCTTGGGTGGTTGGACTCTGGGGTGTTCCCGTCAGTTACCCACACACCTGGCTCCCCTGGACGTGGGGCTCCTACCAATGTGTTTGGAGCCTCAAGAATGTTTGGGTCACGGAGAGGACTTCCTCACCTGAGACCAGGAGCTCCAGGGGGTCACTGGGTTCCGACCACACCTGGGGCTTTCCCCGGTCATAACCGTAGCATCTGAACGTCCACCTGTGGCCGGGGGTCACAGGGCCCACAGGGAACAGGGCCTGGACCTGTCCGCTGGGGCCTGGCTGTGAGTCCAGGGTCCAGGAGAGCCCGTCTCCTCCTTCCTCGGTCAGAATGAACCTGTCGTATTCCCACCATGAGCCACACTGGAGGGTCACGGTCCCTCCTGAGGTCACCACAGGGCTGGGCAGGGCCGAGAGGCTGGGTTTGCTGTCGGGTCCTAGGAGAGGAGGAGGCAGCGCGTTACATGGACTCACCCCTCCCACACTGTCCCCAGGGCTGGGCTGTGAGAGGGGACACCCTGAGTGCAGACCCCTCCTGAGGGCAGAGCCGGGGCTGGGCCCCCGAGTGTCCTCTCACCTGTCACCACCAGCTCCAGGGGCTCACTGCGCTCTGACCAGCCAGCAGGGGTTCGGTAGTAACAGCGATATCGTCCTGCATAGTGCTCTGTTATGTGTTCTATGGTGAACTTGGTCTTGTTCCTGGGCTGCAGTAGCTCCTGTTTGTCCCAGGGCACTTGGATTCCCTCTATATCCAGACGATACTCCTGGGCCTCCAGGGTCCCCTCACACCAGAGGGTCACAGGCTTCCCCCGTGGTATCACAGATCCTGGCTCAGCCCAGAGCCTGGGTGTGGGGAGGGTCCCTGAGGGAGATCACAGCTGGGTCTCAGGCCCATCCTGCTCCCTCACACCCCAGCTCTCAGCCCCAGGACCCTCCACACCTCCCCAGCACCGGCCCACACCTGCTGTTCTCCCTCCCCACTGCCCACGGTGGCCCCTTGTCCCCGGGAGGAGGAGGGACAGGGACAGCTGGGGACACACTCACCGGCCTGCACTCGGGTCCTGGGGCCCAGACTCAGCCCTGGAAGAGAGCTCCCCGTGAGAGGTTTGCCCCGGAGCCTGAGCAGGTCCTCTCCTCCCGGGGCCTCCTGAGCCCTGGGTCTCCTGATGGAGCAGGGCTGGCTGTGGGGTGGGGGCCCTCCCAGAGCGGGGTGTCCCCTGCCCTCTTCCCGTCTCACCCAGGCAGAGCAGGGCCGTGAGGCTGGGGGTCATGGCGTCTCCATCTGCTGGTCACTGCTGTGTAGAGAGATGTGTCTGCACTTCCTGGCTGGCTCCACAGAGAACCGGGTGTGGCCACTGGGAGGCTGGGCTCTGCCCTTCAACAGTGTGTCAAGAGCCCCTGCTGCGGGAAGGGGGAATTTCTCTCCACAGAAGCCAGCACTCTTGTGTTGCATTGCAGGTCTGGGGCAGGCTGGCGTCTGACATTGGGTTTTCCCTGTCTTTTAATCTTCTTGATTTACAACAATCTCACTGAGGGCCAGGATGTAGCAGCAATAGACTTGTTTTTCTGAGCTGCGCCTTCCGGGTGAGGGTGCCGAGGGCCAGGTGTTGAGGAACTTGACATAAGAGCATCCATCTTGGAAGAAACGTAAGGACATCTGAGTGCCTGGCAGACTGGTCATCTCAGGACGCGAAGTGGCAGCAGTTCTTGTTTGTCCTGTGTTAACCTCCCAAGAGGATGTAGACAGAGTAAAAGCTGTCTTTTAAGGGGTTAGAAGGACAAAGTAAAAAACAAAGTTGTTTTTGAGAACACAGCTGGCCAAGATATTATATAACTTTAGATATAAGATAAAATGCTAAAAACGTGCTTTTCGTCTGATGCTCTGAACACCTTCAGTAAATCCTGCAGGTGTGACCAGGAGGCTGCTGTTTGCCTGAGCGAGCCGCAGGCCTCTGATCCTGCCCCTCACATCTTGCCTCTCTTCATTTTGCGTCCCCGAGACACTCGGGGAATCGGCGACAGCCGGGCCTTCCTCCAGAGCCTCCCCGCGGTCTCCCCTCCTCCCTCAGCCAGTCCACTGCCCAGCACGGTGGTCCTCACCGTGGCCGTCCTCTCCAGCCCTGGAGATGCTGCGGGAAGTCGCAGGTTCCTGCTGCAGGTGACGCAGAGGCTGAGCCCTGACTGTGCCGCTCACCAGAGCTGCATCCTGGGGATAAGCCCGGAGGAGAGGCAGGGCGACATGGCAGCAGAGCTGACTCACTTCCTGGGCAGCCTGTCCACCTTCACGGACCTCCCTGTTCTCCCAGTCCCTGAGACCACTTGCTCCTCCCTGGGAGGAAATTCCCGAGCCACTCCTGCACCCTCAGGCCGCGTGCGGATGCCCCTTAGCCTGGTGCGCGCCGGGTCACCGTGTCTGTGATGCCCTGCGCTTGGCATCTCCCTCTGAGCCTCGGCTTCCTCGTTTGCCCCCGCGGTCTTCACCCCACCGCTACAGATATGAGGGGTCAGTGGTTCCGGGGCACGCAGGGGCTCAGCGTGGTTAACCTTCAGAGCAGGGAAGACAGGGGTTCGGAACACACGCGGTGCTCGGTGTGGGACCAGGCCCCACAGAACCGCGTCCCTCTCTGCTCCGAGCACCGAGCGATGGTCCACGGAATACGTCTGGAGCTTCCAGATCATCCTGGTCAGGAAGGAAGGTTTTCGAAAGGAGATGGATACAAAGGGCAAAGCTGAGAGGACCTGGAGTCTAGGATCTTGAAGGGGTCGTCGGAGAGGAGTCTTCTTCCTGTGGGGGTGGAAGTGAGGTAGGACACTGGGGGAGGCAGAGGTGCTGTGCAGCACAGGGCAGGACCTGTCAATCGCAACCTTGCCTCGGAGCCAATCAGAGTGCTATCTTCCATCTTCTCTTCCTGGGAAGCGAGAAGGTTTCTGATAGGAAGGCTCAGCCTGACTGCAGTGGGAGCTACCGAAGATGCCCCCCCCCACCCCCCAGGGCTTGGCCCTGCGGTCTCTCCCTGTGGTCCGCTCCCACCTTGAGACTATGCTACTTTTTCTATTCTTAACTGGCCCAGACCTGCTCTGCAGAGCATGTTTCTTTTGCTGCCTTTGTGAAATAAGTGTAAACGTCACTAATTTTTGGTGCTTGTTTTGTCCAGTTCTTTATTCAGGACAAGAAGTGTTGTGCCCAGATCGCAATATCCCCAAGGACCACCAAGGAGTCAAGTCCGATGCAATCACATGAGGAGTTTATTGCAAGCTCGAGCCTGGATCCTCGTACCTCACCGACCAAATGGATCCGAAACAAGAGCCCCGACCCTCTTTTGAGGCATATTTTTATAGGGTTTGGGAGGCTTGAAATCTATTTCTTCCCTATTGGTGCTTTATCTTACTTTCTATTACTATTGAATATTGCCGGGATGCTTAGGAGAATAGAAGAGTATAAGCGGGAAGTTACTAATGCCCACAAGAGGAGCAAGTTCCTTCTAAAGAACAGCCTATGTGGTTAAACAATTAGGCAAACTCTTTACGTTTAGTGAAGCATGCGGTTTCTTTACTCAATTTATTTCTAACTTATCTTATTTTGCAAACTTAAGCAACTATCAGGGAGGGGGTAGGTTCACTCTTGAGTCAGAGCAAAAGGAACACAAAATCCAGAAGTAGGTTGTTATACAAAATGGAGTTTCTGTTCTCTGCCCAGAACATAAAGACGGACAAAAGGCAAAGAGGGAGCCCACCTTGATCAGAAAATTTGGTTCCTACAGAAGAACCTAGAAAGCATGTCTAGGAGTCCCCAGAGCCCAGAGCTTGGTAACAGAAGCTCAGGGCTGCAGGGGAGATTAAGCTGCGCGCCTCCTCCGTCTTTACAGGACACTGAGACCTCAGCTGGGTCCTTGATCAGCACTGAGCCACCTCTCCATGTGGGCGCAGTGAATGCTCCAGCATTGTCACCCCAGGCCTCACACGTTGCACACTGTTCCAGGTGCGTCAGGGCTGCGGTGTGGCTTCCCTGAGACCTTGTGCAGACTCAGGCGACTGGAGCAGGGCTGGACCAGCTGGAGGCTGGGTGTGGGCCGGTGCCTGACTGGGGACCGTCCTTGATGGGCCTCAGACCAAGGTCCTCGCTGCCTCGCTCCTTCTTAGCTGTGCAGTGCTGGGGGAAGCCACGGCGTCCTGCATGTGCAAGAGAGGCAGGTGCTCTCCCGAGCGAGCGAGCGAGCGTCTCTCCCAGGAGCTGGTTGTGGCGACCCTCCCCGCAGGGGTGTTGCGTCTGCGCTGCAGGGAGCCGCTTTGTTTGCAGTGCATAGGGACAGTGCGTGGGTTAGATGCTGCGGAGGTGCATCCTTTGCTCTCTCCTAGGATCAGGGGCGTTTCCCCCACACTGTGGCAGGAAGAGCCTCACCCACCTGGCCCTGGAAGGCCACAGCTCGGAGGAGCGCACCCCGCTGTCGCTGCACGGCAAGACCCGTGTACCGTGGGGAGCTGTGTCCAGCAGACTCTGCGGGCTGGGGCCTGGATGGGCTTGATACAGGGAAACCCTTGCCGGGTCCCCTTGGGTCAGGGAGGAGTGGCTGGGGCTGCCGGGGGCCCCCACTATGGAGACTCAGGGAGGCTGTGGACCCCACTTGATCTCTCAGCAGTGTGGGGCATCTGCGTCCTGGCTTTGGCAGCTTGGGGTCTGAGGTCCTCACCTTTGATGTCACCACGGTGGGCCCAGAGGGCGCTGCCTTCCCGGTGGTTTAGTGGGTGGCTCGGTGTGTGCCGTGCACAGGACGGGGGTGTGAGCGGACTAGTGTGGGAGCCAGGCACAGCAATAGTGAGCACACTGGCTACTGCTCTTCTGTGTACCTGGAGGTGAGGCCCTAAAATGACAGGTGTCTCATGGTCCCTACTGGGGCTCCTTTTGGCTTGAAGCACTTAGAATTATATCTTGTATTCCAGTTACCTGCATAGATTTGTAAGGTCCTTTTGGTACCAGGGATCGAACTCAGGACCTTGTGCTTTTGAGACAGGCGGTGGAACCACTGAGCTAGATCCCCAGCTCCTTTTAAGGTCCTTATTGAAGGTAGGAAAGGCACTAATATTGTGTGTGTGTGTGTGTGTGTGTGTGTGTGTGTTTTTGGATTTGAACTCTGGATTTTTATACTGATCCACAGTCTTGGCTTTTTTTCTTTTTTCTTTTTTTTTTTTTTTTTGCTGGGGGCAGGGTCTTACTGTGTAGCCCAGGCTGGCCTTGGACTTGTGGCAATCTTCCTGCCTCAGCCTCCTGAGTGATGGGATTGCAGGCAAGTGCCACCACGCCTAGCTGGCTTTTTTGTCCCCTAGAGGCCAAGTTTCATAAAATTTTTACTTGAAAAAATGCTTTTACAAAATATTCTTCCAGTCAAAGAGACTTTCCCATAGGGTTACATGTAGCTTTCTGCCTTAAAGATTACAGTGTTACATCCTGAGGGGAGAGGTTTCTTTTCATAGCTACCTAGCTGCAAGACCTATGAGGGAAGTAGATTTTATAAAAGTGCCTTTAAAATGTGGAAGCAAGTAATATGACTGCTGAATCCAATGAAATTTTAAAAGTTTCTTGAAAATGGCCCTTATGGTATGCACAAGGTCACAGCTGGTATTTAGTTTGAAACACAAAAACAAAGCATATGAGCAGTAGTTTTTGAAAAATAATTTGAAATGTCGTCCTAAGACCAACTCGGACAGTATTGAGAGAATCAACAAACACGCTGAATATTAAAGTATCCAAATGTTTACTTTGAGGTTTTTTAGTACCACTCACCGATTAGGATAAAAAAGTTGCTGCCAGACTAACTCGGGATGCCTTATTTCACACTACATCGACCATATCTTGCTATGTATATTCTAAAAATGCTCAGCTGGGCTTTAGGATGCAAACTCTCTTTTCCTAGCTATTCTGTTGCAGTCTGGCGGCCTTGAGCTGTGAAACCCTTTTTGCAGCTTCCACTGCTGCTTCTGACAGAATTTCTTTTCTCTCTGGAATGGGGGGCGGTACAGGGTGAGCGATGGCTGGTTAAGGAGGACGATAAAAATTCTTTTCTGTTACAGTTCCAGGAAAAGCCTCAGGTGCTCCTGACAAGGGCAAGGGTTTCTTTTGATGATTTTTCTTCTTGTGGTTCCTCTTCCAAAATGCTCTCACCAGTGTCACTGCAAGTGGCTTCTTCATGGCCGAGACTCCTCAAAACTCCCGCCTTTCATCAAATTCAGTCCCACTGGTCTCACTGGTGTCACCGCAAGCGCTGTTCCCTCTGCTTCAGGAGTTGAGCCGGACCATATTCTCCATTCACACCACCCACAGGAACTCTGTAAATGTTCTCGGTCCCAGCCCTGTGCTGCTCCCTGGTGCAGCAGCTTTGCAGGGTCCTGTGACTCCTTCCCGGCCCTGCTGAGACAGAAGGGAGCCCTGAAGTTAGGATGCTGGCGCTGTAGCTGCCTCTCTGAGGATCCCTGCCGGCGAGGTGGAACTGTCCTAAGCCGGCCTGACTGGCACTGCAGTCCCCAGGGGGTAGGCGGGGTGATACATTTCTACTCTCAACGGGGCTCTTGGCAATACGGTCTGCAACGAGAATTCGAACAATTAAGAATGTGGAGCTGGGCGTGGTGGTGCACGCTTGTCATCCCGGCACTGGGGAGGCTGAGGCAGGAGGACTGCTGTGAGTTCAAAACCAGCCCCGGTTACATTGTGAGTTCCAGGTCAGTCTCAACTACATAGTGAGACCCTGTCTCAAAAAACCAAAAAAAAAAAAAAAAAAAAAAAAAAAAAAAGGAACATGATGGCTCTTCCTGTCTCAGCCTCTCCAGTGCTGGGATCACAGTGTGAATCACCCCAGGCACCTTTCCAGCGCAGGCCGGGCTGTGCCACCTTCATCCACAGACCCAGTGGCTCCCAGCCTGGCTTTGAATCACAGCAAACCGCCTCCAGTGGATGCAGAGAGACCCCACGAAGCTGGGCTTCTGCTGACTTTGTTTGTTTGCTGCTGCAGAGAGGGACGGGAGCCCAAGATCCTGCTTAGCCACCTCTTCCTGCTGCAGTTACCGTGTGGCTCCCAGAGCACCTTCCTCAGGTTTTTCCGCGTATCCCTCTCCAGGGTGGCTTCCCCCACCAAACTCACACCATTCTCTGCGGTTGACGTAGCCCCTGACAGTCACCTAACAGCCTCTCTTCCCATCTGAGCCAGCCTGGGCTCCTGGCCAGAGTGCTGGCCCGGCCGAGGTCAGCCTGCTGACCTTTTTTTCTCTTTCTTTCTTTCTTTCTGCACTGGGGATTGAACTTGGGACCTTGCACTTGTGAAGCAGGCATCGGAACCACTGAGCTAAACCCCATGCCCAAAGAATGTGTTTTGGTTTTGTTTTTGGTACTGAGGATTGAACTTGGGTCCTTGTGCTTGCAAGGCAGGCGCTGGAGCCATTGAGCTAAATCCTGGCTGAGCAGGTTTCTGTCTGCTCCAGGCTCTCGGCTGAGCCTTCTCTGCATCCTCCTTCAAGGATCTGGCTTCCACCCTGCAGAGCACCAGGAAGCTGCGGACTCTACCTGGGCATGTGGGAATGCGTGGGGGAGCTCGGGGTGGCCCGGAAGGACGCTCAGGTATGGCCATCCGCCTCTCCTCCCAGTGTCTCTGGCAGGCGTGTTTGGGGCTGTGTCACAGTGCGCTGGGGGTCTCCTCGGCGCTGACTCCCTCACTGCCCCAAGCGGGCCTGGGTCAGGGCTGAGCGTTGTCCCATGCTCCCTGCCTGTGAGCTCGGTGTGCGTGTGCCTTGCACACAGTGCTCCCTCACACCCAGAGGACAATGACCCTGTGTTTGGTATCTCGAGCAGCTCTGGGTCTTGGAAGCCCATTCTCCCTTAATTATGCAAAAGGCCTGTGTCACTTCAGTAATTATTTTCCTGCCTTGGTATCCTGGATGGAAACCAGGGCCTTAGTGCTGAGGTACACAACACACTTCCGGCTCTTTTAAATTTGGAGACAGGGTCTTGCTAAATTGTTAAGTTGCCAAGACTGGGATCAAGTTTGTGATTTTCCTGCCTCAGCCTCCCAGAGTGCTGGGATCCCAGGGTGCAACCCCAGGCCTGGCCTGTTTTTGCCTCTGTTCTCCCTCCCCTGCCTGCCCTCCCTCCAGCGGTTGCGGTCCTGCAGTGAATGGCCTCTTAGCTTCTGCACTGGTGGAGACACCCGGTGTCTGTCCTCACCCAGGGTCCCCAGGCTGTGGTTCGTGACCTCTTGCGGGTGAGCGGGGTATTTTCCGAGCCAGCGCGGTCTCTCTGCAGTCTGTAGCAGCTGTGGGCGCCTCAGTCTGGGTGCAAGGGGCAGGACAGAGGGGTGGCATTTGGGGGGCCATGCCGGGCAGAGCTCCCTCCTTTTAGAGTCTGCAGAGATTACAAAAAGCCCAGTACTAGTCTGAAGCTTCGCTCTGCAACACAGGAAAAGAGCCCTGGTTTCGAGCTGGGCGTGGTGGTGTACAACTCCAGCACGCAGAATGCTGAAGCAGGAGGGTCCGAGCCGGGTGACTCAGCGTGAAATACAGAACAGAGGGAGCCCTGGGGTGGGCGGAGTGAGAGCACGCATGGAAAGGACCCTGCTGTGCGGCTCCAGAAATGTTTCCTGCTCCAAGTGTCTCGGGTCTGGTTCGGGTCTGCGGAGCATGAATTTCTTGGGTCGGCACAGCTCCGCGTGGGAGCGGTGGGATCCTGTGGTCTCCAGGCTGAGTGCGGATGAGACAAGAGAGAGTCCAGCAGCTGCGGGAGGGCGAGCGGAGCGCGGCCCCACAGGGACAGAGGCTCCCTCTGTGGAGACGTCTTCTTGTGAGCCCGGCTCATCCCCGCTGTGCTCTGAGGGGTGCGGGCTGTGGAACCACCAGGCCCGGAGACGGAGGGGCACGAGCGGAGCGTCTCGGCTTTAGATTCTGCACTCCTGACCAGTGTCTGCCTCATGAAGCATAAAAAGTAAGCTTAAGCGCCCCGCCTGCAGCTGCATTTATTAATAGGCTCAAGGGCAAATGTGGAATAAGCTTTAGGCTTGGAAATAGGACCTGCAGGAGGGTACAGTTGACTGTGTTTGGTTTCTAGGTTTTCCCTGGCTCACACATCTCTTAGCCTAGTTTAATCTTTGCCTGATGAATAGGAAAAGACTTTATGAACAAATCCTCAGCAGCATGGGAACCAGCACAAAGAATCAACAACTGGGATCTCATCCTATTAAAAAGCTTCCACACTGCAAGAGAAACCACCAACAGAGTGAAGAGACAGCCCACAATGTGGGAAAAAACTTTTACCAGCTGCTCCTCAGACAAAGGTCTACTATCTAGAATATATAAAGAACTGGGAAAAAAACAAAAACAAAAAACAAAACAGACCTCCAAATATAAAGACCTGACTGAAAAATGGACATCTGAAATGAACACATTTCTCAGACAAAGAAGTAAAAGCAGAAAATAAATGTGAAATAATGTTCCACACCACTGATCATTCAAGAGATGCAGGTGAAAACAACACTGAAATTCTACCTCACCCCAGTAAGAATGGCTGCTATCAAGAAATTAATAACAAATGCTGGCGGGGTTGTGGGGAGAAAGGAACCCTTCTCCAGTGTTGCTGGGAGTGCAGACTGGTGCAACCACTGTGGAAATCAATATGGAGATACCTCAAACAACTAGGATTAGAGGTTCCATTTGATCCAGCCATTCCTCTGCTGGGCATCTTCCCAAAAGAATTAAAAGAATCATACCACAGTGATATATACTCACCCAATTCAATAGTGGCAGAGTTTGTAATAGCTAAAATTTAGAAACAGCCCAGTTACCCAGCAACTGGAGACTGGATAAAGAAGATGTGGTTTTTCTATAAAATGGAGTACTACTCAGCCATAAAGAATGAGAAACTAGAATCATTATAGCTAAGTGGATGCATATTGAGGCCATGCTCTTAAGCGAAATAAATAGGACACACATGTGTAAATACCAAATAGTTCCTCGTGTGAAAAACTAAAAGTGTAAATAAGGTTCAAATTGTATAATTGACAATATAAAACAGGAATAAAAGGGCTAGAGGAGTAGGGGAAATTGGAGGGGTAGGGGAAAGGTAAGAAGGGAAAAGAAAAAAACATGAGAAAAGGAAAAAATGGAAACAAAGTCTTTGTAAACAGGGAAGGGTGGAGGGGGTGCAGGGAGAGCAGGGGAAAGGGGATAAAATGAGAACCAAGACCTGTCACGCAAAGGTCCAAGATCCCAACGATGAGTGTGACTGTACTGTGTACCTAAAGTGTACCAATAAACTCAGCGGAAAAAATCTTTGCCCGATGAGTCTATGCGCTCAGCATTTTGTTGCCGGTATTTTATATTCTAACCTGGGATCTGGCCAAAGTTTTTCATAAGGGCAGATAGCTGATTTATTTTTGTAGGCTTGATGCGGCGTCTTGCTAAGTTGCTAAACTGGCCAGGCTGGGTCTGGAGGTCCCTGTTGCACTGCTCAACTCCACCTGTGTAGCGTGAAAAGAGCCACCAGATGGGAACAAGTGTGTGTGCCAATAAAACTTTATTTACAAAACGGGCACTCACCAAACCTGCTCTGTCCTGTTGCGGATGCTCAGATCTCAGTGGTCTCTGTCTGCCTCCCCTTCTCCGGTCACCATGGACACATGTTGCACACAGTCTACTTCTGGGGATTTTTAGAGAGCCCATGAAAGCCGTATTACATTTTTCTTAAACATTTCTCAGACACTGACAGAAGACTGGTTCATAAACCCAATTTTTCTACCTAATTTAAGAGGGAAATGATCTGGTACTTTGAGTAACTGAAAATTGATTCGGTGGTGTTAAAATTTCCTGTTACACAAAGCAAGAGCCTTGCCCTGTGGTCTTAGCTCATGATCTCAAGGTTGGAGATGGGATTGTTACCTCAACCTCTCAAACCACATGGTGTGTGTGTGTGTGGTGACACAGGAATGCTCCTTTGTACATTAGAGAAAGCTCCATCCCATTGGCTGTTTCAAGGAGGCTACTGAATTGAGAGGAAACAGCTTAGTAAACTGGAAAGCAGGCGTCTGAGGATCCCGGTAAATAACAGAAAATACCCCGCAAGCATCTGTGACTTCTGCCTAGGGAAAAGGAAGAAACCAGAATGCCTTTTAGTGCGAAAAAATATCAGACATTCTTGTGATCACTTCTTTTCAGTCACTAAGAGGAGAAAGTGTCTGATATTAGAGGAAAGCCAGCCTGCTCATCAGCTGATCACAGAGCGTTCTTAGAAAAAGTGCGTTTTGTTTTTCTTTTCTCTCTGACCTAAAATGTGTCCATTTGCATTAACTTAAACAAATGCCTACCTGCAGCTTGCTGCAACAAAGGAACGAGCTTCACAATGATGCTCTGTATCATTTCCTGATAATTTCGAAGGCCGACAAGAGCAAGTTCTCCAGAGATCATGTTCCGATTTCCTTTTCTGCACTTGAAGATGACAAGATAAAGCTGGACAGCATTTCACATCCGAGTGCACAGAATCATTTTAGCGAAGTTCAGAAAGATAAGGGGGGAGGCTGCATCGTGTGGAAAACCAGTGGCTCAAAACCCACATCTATGATCGTGCACCATTCACCCAAGGTAACAATAGATACTATTTAGTGACAAATAACAGCAAACGGGACTTACTTCCTTCTGTGGGTGGATATATAGCGTACTTTTCTTGCGGAGGAGCCCGAGCTGCCCCCGCCGCCTCTGCCAGTTGGGGTGACACTCTCACTGCCACATTTGGGGTGTCAGCCAGGTTACTGGGTGGTTTATTCAGTGGGGTTCACGTCAGCAGAATACGTGGGGGAAATAGAGTCGGGGACAGAAGTCCCTGGATGTGGGGCTGAGTCAGAACGCTGGCGTGAGCTTGGGTATGAGGCCCCCGCTGCGGACCCCAGAGTTGATCCTGCAGACGCAAGCTCTGGACACAGACAGGAGACTCGCATGAGCTTTACGTTTACTGGGGGCGCTGGGGTTGGGCCTGGGGTCTGCAGCGAGCCCTCTACCGCGGAGCCGCATCTCCAGCCTTTAAATGCATCCAATCGGAACGCGGAGGTTTCCCTGAGATAGAAATGTTCTGTCGCAGAACAAGGAGACAGCGGCTGACGAGACTCAGGCGTGGCGTGGAGCGGGTGGGCTGGGAGCCAGAGGAAGGCCGGGCGCGCACCGCAGGGCTCCGGATCCTGGGAAGGTGGGCGCGGGTGCGGGCGCTCCAGGTCGGAGGTTCTCAGGGGATCCCGGTGTCCAGAGACGTTT
>NW_022900931.1:67100568-67103407 GCF_012274545.1 Fukomys damarensis
GCGGGACCGTCGGAGCGCTCGCTGTCGTCCCCGCCAGGCCCCTAGTTCCGCATGGGGCCCTGGGCAGCGCCCTCCTCCCTGCCGGGACGCTGCTGGGGACTCGGACCCAAAACCCGGAGAGGGCACACGCATGGGCGTGGAGGGGACTCCAGGGCCCGCCTGGGGTGCAGATGCAGGGGCACACAGCGCCCTTTTCGGGCGATTTAGAGTTCTGGAAGGCTCCGGGAGGCTGAGGCAGGAGGATTGCAAGTTCAAGCCCAGCCTGGGCAGTTTAGCAACACAGCGAGACCGTCTCAAATACAAAATAATAATAATAAGAAGAGAAGAGCTGGGGATGCAGCTCAAGGGCAGAGGCTCCGTGCCCAGGATCTCGGGAACGATCTTTCCTCGTCTCCGGGTGCAGCCGGGAGAAGGGAACACGGAGCAGAGGCCGCTCTTGGAGGACGAGGTGGTTCTCAGAGCCTAGGACCCCGGCGCCGCGACAGGAAGGGCCTGGCTGGCCCTGCGGTCCCAGGCCAGTGTTTCGGGTGGTGCCTCATTTCTGCTTCTTTTTCGGGCTGAGGCAGCTGCTCCCCGCAGAGCGGCACCCCCTGCTTCCCTTTCTTCTGTCCTGCAGAGACGAGGTGGTGAAGGGCGCAGAGGGAGGACAGGGACCCGAGTGGGCTCAGGACACGGGGACTCTTGCCGTTCAGACCAGAGCCCAGAGCCTGGTCCAACAGCTCCGCGTACAGCCGCCCTTCTCCTCGAGCCGGGGCTGGAGCCGCAGACAGCGGCGTGGGCTGAGCTTTTCCTGTGCGCGCAGCTGTGTGGAGCGGAACTCAAACCTCAGGCCCAGCGAGGGCGACGGGACAGCGACAGAACCAGGCGGCTGTAAGGGCCACCGCAGCAAATGCTGTGTGAGCCCAGCGCTTCCCCCAGTTCCTGGAACCCTCCGCGCTGCGCTACGCGGGCGTGGGCGGCCACGGAGCCGGACCAGGGCAGGGAGGTGAGGACACGGCCGCCCTACCAGCCTGTGCTGTGTGCCGGCCCGGGCCCGGGAGCTCTATACGGCAGCTTCCGCTTTGTCTTTAGAAACATTTGTGTGAGTCCATGTTGGCGCTAAGAATGATCACATTCGTCTCGGGGAGGTGGATCGTGTGGAGCACATCTCGGTTCTCTTTTACTCCCCCGAGCTCCTGTTCTCATAGTTGGTTTCCCATTTGTGCCTTAGTTACTTTCCTCACGGCAGAGACAAAATTCAGGACACCCAGAGTTAGAGGAGGAGAGGTTTCTTTAGCTCACAGCGTGCAGGGTTCAGTCCACAGTTGGCCGGCTCCAAGGCGGGGTGGATGGCAGAGGGGCTTCCCGGGGGAAACAGCTCACGGCAGGCAGGTGACAGCAAAGGCACACTAGGGACCTAGACCGCGTCCTTCGGCCCCTTCAACTTTCCAGCTGTTTAGGGGCAGCACCCACACCCTAACCGGGTTGCCCTTGAGCCCAGCACAGCAGCCAGGACGAATTTCAGGGCCACACACTCTAAATGTCTGCAAAAGCCCCACCTATGACCGCGCGAGGCTTTGGAGGGCATCTAGACACAGCCACGGCAGTGTGGAAGGGAAGAAAAGGAAGTGAATCACTGTACAGCACAAACTCTCTTATGTTTGATGAAACAGAAAAGGAAGTTTAGCAAGAAGGATGAAGGCATCCCAGGGGTTTGTGAGCCACTTCAAATGGAGCAGGGGACACAGGCGTGGACAGCATTTCTCAGGGTGGGGAGGCACAGGGGCGGCACCGCCAGCTGCCCCCGCTGCCCTTGGGCAATCACTGGGGACCACGGACCAAATGAATGCGCTGAAGGACGCGCCGCCACCCTGGGAATCCTGGGTGTGACTGGGGTGGGTTCGGCTGAGCCAGGAGCCTGAGGACGCCTGCTGCAGGACGGGAGCCTCGTCTCCCACACCGTCTCTGGGCGCGGAGGGTGCTGGGTGACCAGGTGGGGATCCGAGGGTGGGGACTGGGGCGCAGGGAGGAAGCTGGGCTGGAGGAGGCCAAGAGGGGGCACCGGATGCGCCCCCGCGGAGCCCACGGGTAGGAGGGGAAGCCCAGGCAGGGGCATCCAGCTGCTGGAGCACATAGAGGAGAAGTGGCCAGTGACCACGGAGGACTGTGGGCTGGGCAGCTCCGTCGTGGCCACCGCAGGCTGGGTGACGTGGGGTGCAGGAACAGGGCCTGGGCAGAACAAACTCAGCTGTGCCCCAGGCTCAGGAAACTGGGAGGACGGAGGAGGGGACGCTGTGCCCTGACCGTCCTCCTGCACTGATGTGTCCGCCTCCTCAGAAGCAAGCCGAGGTGCAGGTTGAGGTGGAGTCTGCACTGCGGTGTAGCTCTGTGGCAGAGCACTTGCTTAGCATGTGCCAGACCAGTTCAATTCCCATCCTAGAGAGACAGGATTCTGTGTCCATGCATGCTGGGAGGCTGAGGCAGGAGGATTCCAGGTCTGAGCTACATTTTGCACTGAGCTGCACCCCAGGGCTTTCCATTTATTTATAATTTATTTGTTGAGAGGTAGGGCCTCACTAAGTTGCCCAGGGTGGGCTCAAACTCGTGATCCTCCTGCCTCAGGCTCCAGAGGCCTGGGTGGACAGGTGTGCACCACAAGCACAGCCCAACCCCTCTGGAGGATTCTCAGGTCTCTCACTGGCAGCCCCCCGTGGGCAGGACTTCCACTCGGGGACTAGAGGTTCTCCGGCAGGGCCTGGGAGGCGCCAGGCACGCGTGGTCAGAGTTTCCGCCCGGTGCTCGGTGAGAAATCCCCGCCGGCCAGGCCCCGCTGCACCCCCAGCCCGGAGGGCACCATGCT
>NW_022900931.1:67104545-67106038 GCF_012274545.1 Fukomys damarensis
CGCCTGCGGGGCCGGGCCCGGTCCAGGCCGAGTTTCTCCTGGGCCCGGTGACCGCGGCCCACCAGGGCGCCTACAGATGCTTCGGCTCCTACAGCAGCCACGCCTGGTCCTTCCCCAGCGCGCCGGTGGAGCTCCGGGTCACGGGTGAGCAAGGCCATCAGCCCACGAGGGAAAGGGTTCCCTGTACCCCAATTCCCGGTTATAGCCCGGGACAGTCTTCATTGGAACAGCACGGAGCCCGGGCCCCAGGAGAGCTGCTGTATGCAAACCGGCAGGATCCTATCTTTCTATTGGCTGTGCCCAAATGCGAATGAAGGACGGAAAAGAGCAAGTTTCTAACTGGCCCAAGCTAGCACTTTTCTGAGTGGCTCTGTGCACAGTGCTGAGGGCCTCACCAAATGGGGAGCGTCTCCTCCCTGGTGTCCTGTTTCATTACCCAGAACCCAGAGAGAACCCTTGCCAGTAAGGAATGGGGAAGGTCCACGGAGACTTGGGTTTCTTAGAGACCCTGTAGTACGGCCAGGAATGAGGGCCCAGGCCTGCAATCCCAGCCCTCTGTGAGTCCGTTCTGGGCCACTGAACTTGCAGGCGAGACATTGTCTCTACTCAAGGGAAAAATAAAGAACGGCTGATTCAGTCTGGGGAGGGTGGACCCAGGTGGTCCTCAGGAAGACCGCCAGAGGGACAGAGCAGGAAGGGAGGGTGTGAGGAACACAGAGGGAGACCAGAAGCAGCCCTGACCCTTCCTTCCTTCCCTTTCCAGGAGGCGGGAACACCAGCTCTGCACCGGCACCCACAGACACGACTTCCCCAGGTGAGGAAGCTCCAGGAAAGATTGAACCTTCAGGTGCACTGGGAATTTAGGCTCCGTCCCACGTGTGCAGTGAGGGCCTGGCCCAGCAGGAGGGGTGACAGGGAGGGCGCTGTAAGGAGGAGGAAGTGACTCTGTAAGCCAGCAGTGGGGCAGAGCCAGGCCAGGCTGGGCGCTGTGCAGTGGCGGCCCAGAGAGGGCTGCTGAGCCAGTAACACCTCTTCAAGGGGAGCCCCATCTTCTGCAGAGAGGGTCCGGGAGGGGCGGCTCCCTGGGCGGGAAGAGCAGGGAGGTGGGGTGGTACAGGCCTCGGGCTGGGCAGGGCCCCAGTCCGGCCTCTCCAGCGAGGAGGGGGCAGTGTCCTCCTAACCAGCCCGGGACCCGAAGATCCACCAGCCGCACCTCCCGGCCTGGAGCAGGGCCATCGGTCCGCTGTCTTCTGTGCCCTCCACTCAGCCTGGCCCGGGTTTGGGATGGGGCTCTTCTGAGAGGCGAGGCTGGGTGGGAGGAGCCCACGACTGCTGCCCTAGCAGCCTCCTGTCTGCAGCAGACGCGGGGAAGCCCTTCGCGGTGCCCACAGAGCCAGGCGTCCGGAAAGGTCAGTGGGCAGCAGGGGCCACAGTGCGGGGTGGGCAGGACCGCGGCCCGAAGGGCGGAGGGAGGGCGGCGGGGTCCCCGCTCA
>NW_022900931.1:67110621-67111756 GCF_012274545.1 Fukomys damarensis
CCTGCGGCTCGGGGATCTGTGTTCCCTGCCGCGTCCTCGGGGTGTTTGCGCCGCTCCTGCACACCGCCTTGTCACCACACGGGGCTGTCCTGGAAGTCGCTCTCCTTCAGCAGCAGCCCGGGAAGATTCCTTGCTACTTTGTGCGCGCGCTCGTGTCCGCGTGTCCGTGCGCGTGGGCGCGCTTGTGAGCGAGTGCGCGCTTGTGAGTGCGTGGTCCTGAGGACCGAGCCTGGGCTTTGCGCTGCGCCACATCCCCAGCCCCCGTTCTTGTCCTTTGCTGGGACAGACTCTGGCTGAGCAGCGAGTGAGATCCGGGAGCTGGGCCGGTCTGCAGCCCCGCGGGAGGCGGTTAACCGGGCGGGAGCTGTGCTCGGTTTCCTCAGTGGGAATGGGCGCTTGTTCTTCAGAGATTCGTCGTCCGGTTTCAATAAAATGCTGTTTTCTAACAAAACATGTATTCGGTATCTCACAGGAGTATGTCTTAGTCTAAGATGGAAATTAAACATTAAAATCTCAAACACCTTATTAGTGTATTTAAGTGCAAAACGTGTTCCTTAGCCCCCCAGCTCTAGACCGTCTTTGCACGGAACTACATCTCTAGTCATTTGTTTTTTAACTTTTCATTTTTTAATTTTCAGACAGGGTCCCTCTAAGTTTCCTAGGCTGGGTTGGAACTTGTGATGCTCCTGCTGTAGCTAGCCTCCCCACCGCCATTTTTGAAACCTCGTTTCCCATTCCTTCTTGCATTATTTATTTATTTACATTTATTTTAGTTTTCTCATCCAAGAGAAATCACGTAACATTTAACTTTCTCAGTCTGGCCAATTTCACACACCTGATGGATTCCCGTTCCATCTCCTTTGCTCCAAATGTCGCGGGTCCGTTCTTCCTTCCGGCTGAGTACTACTCCATCCCTGCATCCTCCGCGGACGGAGCTCTGGGCTGTTTCCAAGCTGGGCTTGTGCGTTGCACTGCTGTGACCTGGCGCGTGCGCAGTCTCGCTGCTTCCGTGTCGGGAGACCTCTCTCCGGGCCCTCCCGGCCGTGCGGCCCTGGTCAGTCCGCGGTGGAGAACGGGCCGCGTCCTCCGCGGAGGCCCAGGGACCCGGACCGTCGGGGCCTAGCGTCTCCGAGCT
>NW_022900931.1:67112385-67149098 GCF_012274545.1 Fukomys damarensis
CAGCCAGGGCCCGCGGGTGTCCGGGGGCGTCTGCGGGGAGAGCCGACCTGTGAGAGCGGCACAGCGCCGGCTCCTGTCCGCACTCTGATTCCCAGGACCGCGGGGCGCGGAGCGGTCCTCCTGAAGGTCACAGACCTCCTGGCCACCCAGAAGCTCTTCCCTCTCACCCTAAGATGTCGAATAGGCACCATCTACCACTGGAGCTAAGATTTTCTGCATGGCTTCCGCACACAGGGTCACCCACACACCCCCGGGGTCTCACACCCTCCTCCCTCTTAACCCTCCTGCAATCCTGCTCCCCGGGAGCAGAGGCCCAGCTCTTCTTGTCCCCAGTGTGGCAGACAGAAGAACCCCCGAGGGCGCACACAGAATAGGGTCACGGATCAGCGGAGCCTAAAGCACCCGATTGTTCTGCATTATCTGGGTGGGGCCCGGGCAGCCACACAGACCCCGAGGGAGGTGGAGGCAGGAAGGGCAGGGAGGAAGGAAAAAGGGTCAGGGGATCGCTGTGGCTTTGCAGGACAGAGGGGACCAGAAGCAAAGGGACGCAGAAGCCTGGAGGTTAGGGAAGGAGGGAAGGGGGGGGTCCCTGGTGTCTGCAGAGGACACAGCCCTGCTGCTGACCCTGAGGCTTCAGCTCCGGAGTCCAGGGAGGCCGGTGTCCCTTGGAGAGGGGCTCACTGCAGAGATTCAGACCCAGGAGCCCCAGAGCCCACCCCTCCTGCTCTGCAGAGCTGGGATGGAGAGGGAGGAAGGGGGAGGCTTCCAGGTCCCCAGGTGCCCAGGAGGAGGGAAGGGGAGCCTTCGCTCACCAGTGCCTAGGCCAGGCTCTGCGGGTGACCCCAGTGCCTGGGCCAGGCTCTGCGGGTGACCCGTTGCTGCCTGAAGAGCTTCCTGCAAAGGAAGGAGAGGGCTGGGACTGAGGCTGCCTGGTTCCATCCTGTATGAGATGAGGTGGGGACATACAGTGAATGTTTCAATTAAAAATTACTACAGTCATGCACGTGTTGCCATAATCCCCCTCGGAATCCTCCCCTTGCTTGAAGCACACTGTGGCATCGTTCTCAGCACCCTCTGAAGCAGTTCTGGAGGTCCTCTCTCCTGTCTTCACTTGGAGAGGAGATCAAAAAGGTGAACGCTGCTGCCCAGTGCCCTCTGACAGAAAGGCGGCTCCTAAAACATTGCAGTGTCCTTGTCCCCCATATTCACTGCATCTGCACCCGGGTGACTTCTGGCGCTTCCTCAGCGTCAAAATGACCATGAAAAGTAAACGTTTTGAATCCACTGGAGACGTCCAGGCAGCCAGGGCAGCACCCCTAATGACCCTCAGGAAAGAGGACTGCAGAGCTGCTGCAGGAAGTGCTGAGGACGAGGGGAAGAGTGTGACTGGAGCTAAGAGAGAGTCTGGGGGAGGTTCATGGAAATGCGTCTTACTGGAGGGAGCTTTCACAATTGAGACCCTGCATTTTCCCATCAACCTCGTAATGAGGACTCCTTTGAGGTTGGTCCTGGACCAACACTGGCTTTGTAGGCTAAACTGAGCCTGGGGAGTTCCTGGAGTCCCTCCCAGTCTTCAGGGAGGAGACTGCAGGGTGTGAAGAGACACAGCAGAGCTGGGAGTGGGCTGTCTGTGCTGGGGAGAGCAGGTGCAGGGAGGCGCTGGTGAGGGCTGCTGCAGCCTCAGCTCTCCCACCGGTCCTCCCTGCTCGAGGCTCTCCTGACCCCTTCCCCCACCCGCCTGCGCCTGGGGTGCCCCGCGTGGGCCTCCAGGAGGACAAGAGGCGGTGCTGCTGGCGTCCCGCCTGCCTTTCCCAGGGCAGCTTCTGCACACCCAGCCTCTCTCCCTCTCTGCTTCTCTGTGCTCCGGTCTCTCCATCCTGAGCAGGGCGCTCCGCAGGCAGACACAGCTGTAGGATGGAGTTAGGCCCCGGGAGGTGGGACAGACGTGAGTCCTCCTCACCTGTGGCTGAGAGGTGGACAGGGTCACTCGGGGCTGACCACTCATAGCGGGAGCCGCGGAAAGCGCCATAGCACCGGTAGGTGGCTCCGTGGGCCCCAGGACCCAGCGGGAAGTCCGCCTGGAAAGTGCCCTGGTGGCTCTGAGCAGCAGTGAGCCAGTGCCCCTGGGGCTGCCCCTCCAGGGTCAGGTGGTACACGGCAAAGGGGCGCTGGGAGTTGCAGGACAAGGTCACGTTCTCGCCTGGCCGCCACACGAGGTCCAGCTGGGTGGAGAGGGCAGGTTTCTCGTGCAGCCCTGGGGAAAGTGAGGCAGCTTCGGGAGGCTGCTGTCTGTCACCGCAATTCCACCCAGGCCTGAGGATTTTCTTTCCCTCTCCTACGACTTAGCCTCCGCGATGTTTCCCTTTCTTTCTTCCCTTCTCTTTCTTGGTGTCTGCTTTTCTAATTTTACTCGGTCTGCTCTTTTTATTTGTGTGTGTGTGTGTGTGTGTGTGTGCGTGTACTTCCACCTCTGCTCTCCGTGGGCTCCTTCTCCTGTAACATCGCAGGTTAGGTCCAACCTGGGCCTGAAAACCCCTTTGGGCACTCGGTGAGCGCACAGCACCAGGAATCTCGTTCTTCTCCTTTACCCGGGACTGTGATGGTCTGGGGGATCCCAGCTCAGGCCCGTGCAGGAAGAGCTGTCACCCGAGCAAAGCACCCATGGGTGCCAACGCAGTGAGGCAGGAATGGAATGAGGCTTCCTTCATGGGCTCCGCCGTGACAGCTGAGCTGGGCCCTGAATTCAGGTCAGACCCATGAGGAGTCAGGTAAGGCAGTGGGATGGGAGGGAAGCCCGGCTTCTGCACCGTCCCGGGCTCTGGACAGCATCTCGAGGAAGGACACCCTCTGTGCAGGTGTTTATCTGAGTGTGCAACGACCGGCCCGGTCTGTACCTGCCTTGCTGCCCCTGTGTCTGTGCTTTATGTGTGACCAGTGCTCTGCACTGGTGTCTGCACTGTAGTCTCTATGGGTAAAACTCTCACCAAATCTGTCTCTCTCCAAAAGGACCCCACTGTCTGACATCTTCCTCATGTTTCCTAGGGCTGCGCTCCTACACCATCTGCTCTGTGTCCCCAAAGGGTGCAGCCAGGTGGGGACGCTCTCACCTGTGATCACCAGGTCCAGGGGGTCACTGGGGGCTGAGCACTCATACAGGGAGTGGCTGCGAGACCCATAGCAGCGGTAGGTCCCCGCATGGGTGGCTGTCACAGGGCCCATGGGGAGGGTGGCCTGGGAGCTCCCGTCCTGAGGCTCCCCTGTGAGGAGCACACGGTCCTGGGCTCCCCCGTCTCTGTGCAGAACCAGGATGAACATCTCAAACGTGATGTGTGAGACACACTGCAGGGTCACGGGGGCCTGGCTGGGCCAGGAGGAGGGGTTTCCTGTAGACCCCTGGAAATGAAGAGATGGGGGATTGAGGTCACCGATCCCCTTGCCCCATTGCCTGGGCCCTGGAGTGAGTGAGGGTTTCCCCTCCCCCAGGTTTCTCTTTCTCCTTCCACTCAGCATCTGCACGGTGTCTCTGTGTCTTTGTCCCCTCTGCCTGCATCCGCCTCCATCCCTCTCTGTGCTTCTCTCCATTTCTCTGTGTCTAGAACCAGACTCCGCTCCCCCTGGGTCGTCCTGGGCATCTGCCTCTTGTGCCTGGGGTCACAGGCGCTGCAGGTCCATCCTCAGCTGGCTGCATGGGCCGTGCTCTTGTGGACAAGGTGGGACCCTGACAGGATGTGAAGCAGGTGACATGGTCCTCCTCTGTGTCACCCATTCTGCACTGGGTGGGGTCTCCTGGTGCATCTGTGCCTTCTCCGTGGTCCCAGCCTCCACAGGGTGGCCCTGAGGCTGGATCCAGGAGCTCCAGCACTCACAGCCCACTGGTGGTTTCAGAATCCCGCCCTTCCTGACCTCGGAGTCTCATGGTCAGCTTCCTAATTGGGCCTCGTCCTGGGACCCTGTGTGAGTTTGTGATCGCTGCTGTAACCAACTGCCTGCAAGTTGCTGCTTAAAACAGCACAGAGGTGCCCCCCTGCCCGCTGTGCACTCAGGAGCTTGGAATGGCTGCACTGGCCCAGTTCAGGAGTCCGCTCCTCTGCTTTGCCTTGGCTCCAGGGCAGAATCCACTCCCCTCCTCTCCCAGCTCCAGAGGCTCCTGGTCCTTGGCTCCCAGCCCCTCCCCACCTTCAGAGCTGCAGTGGCTGCTGGGTCTCCCGGGCTCCACTGCTCTGGCCCTCGCTCTCCTCCCTCAGCCTCTCTCCCTGGGCCCTGTGGTCACACGGAGCCCACCTGGGCAACCTGGGAATTCTCCCACCTCGAGGGCAGCTCAGGAACGCCTGGATTCCTCCCGACACAGTCGTACACAGGCCCCACGGTGGAGTGTGGACACCACTGTGGCGCAGGTGCTCAGCCTAGCCCAGTTCCCTGTCCTGAACCCTCTTTTCCTAAACACCCGTGATGTTCTCATTGCTTCTACTCGGCCCCGAATGACACTGGGAAGAAGAAGACGGGACAAAGATCTGCCATTATGGACACCAGCTCTCTGACCTGTAATTACCAGGACCAGAGGGCCACTGAGTGGTGAGAATCTGTGAGGGGAATGAAGGGAAGAGGAAGAGCTGTAGGCCCCTGCATGTGCTGGCGTCACAGGGCCCAAGAGGACGTCCTTCTGGAACATTCTGTGCCAGAGCTCTGGGACATGAGGCCCGTTTTCCTTGTAGAGCCTGAATGTGTCAAACCCATGAGGAGAGTTGCATTTGAGAACCACATGCTCTCCTTGAGGAACGATGGGGCCTGGCCAGGCAGACAGGGAGGGCTTGTCAGGACCTCCTAGGGAGAGGAGGCACAGGCTTAGAGAGGGAAACATGAGGGTCCCCTCGTCCCCATGCTCTGTCTCCCCAGGTCTTTCTGTCCCGAGGCCCCTTTTCCTGTCAGGGGGGCTGGGGCTTCATGGAGACCCCTACCACACAGACATGGCCTGTCTTCCTACAACAAAGCACATTGTCAGAGAATTATAAGCAAGGCTGAATGGTGGACTCTTTGTAGATTTGGCCCTGCAGAGTCAGTTATCCAAAGAGCTCAGCTTAGAGCAGAAGGTGAGAGCTGTGCAAATGAGGTGACTCCTGTGGGAAGCGATGTGTGCAAGAGGGAGGAGCCTGAGTTCTCTGGCTTCACCATTGCCCATCCAGAAACCCAGCTACGCACAGTGTGCACACTGCTGTGAGGATCCCAACCTCAGGGGTGAGCGGAGAGCTCCAGGCCCACAGCACGGAGCAATGCCATGGGGAGCAGAAGAGGAGTGAGTCTCTGCTGTCAGGAGCCCTGCTGCAGGCCTGTGCAGCGCTGCGTGTGCAGAGATGCCCTGGTTCTGTGGTTTCTGTTTGCAAGGGGTGAAATGACTCTGAAAAGAACACCGATGGCACAAGAAATAATAGTGAGAATTGATAAATGTAATTTCATTAAATAAAAAAGGTGCTGCACAACCAAGGAAGGAATGAAGAGAGTGAAGAGACAGCGTACACAGTGGGGGAAGATATCTGCCAGCTACTTCTTGGACAGAGGATTAATATCCAGAAAATGTAAAAATAAAACCTTAGCAACAGCAACAAAACTCAGTCAATAAATGTCAAATGAATCCAGTAGACACTTCTCAAAAGAAGTGAAAAAATGCTCAACATCTAAGCTATTATAGAAATGAAAATCAAAACTAGGGGGAGTTGGATGGATAAAGAAAATGTAGTGCATCTCACAAAATATATTCAACCTTAGAAGAATGAAATCATGTGAACTGTAGGTAAACTGGTGGAACAGGAGCCTGTCAAGTTAAGCCAGAGTCATGAAGTCCAACAGCATATGTTTTATCTTGTTTGAAGAATATAGAAACATGTTTTAAAAAGCACTCACAAGAAGGTAGAAAGGAAGCTTTCAGGGAAGAGATAGTGGATCAGTGGAGTAGGTGGACAGTGTGTGATTAAAGTATGTTATATGCATGCAGACACCAGCAAAAAGGAAAACTACAATTCTGTGTCATTAACATGCACTATACAAAGGAAAAACATCATTGAGTAACATTAAAACATGAGAAAGTAGAAAACTTACCGGGAGAAATAAGTATGAAGGCAAAATGGAATATACTCATCATGTAATGGCAGTGTGAAAATCATGTACGCCTCTTCCACGAGGGTAAAACAAATAATAATAATGATAATTATAATAACTTGTTAAGAAATATGCAGTGTAAAAATCATGGAAAACTATATGTGGGGGCACATAGTTGAGTTAATTTTAGAATGTTTTCAGTCTAAGTTAAGAAAATAATAGTGCCATACTCATAACAGTGTAAGACTAATTGATAGTATAAGGTAGTAATAGTGTAAGATTTTGAAAAAAATCTTCAGGGTAATAACACAGCAGAAACCAGCAATAAGTACACACCAAACTCAAATAATCAGTCAATAAATATTATTAGAGACCATAATTTAAACACAAAGACAGACGGTGGAAGGAATGAATAACTTACAGCATAGCTAGGAAAAAAGTAGTAGTAAGTCCTTATCCATCCATCATCACTTTGAACATAAAGGATTACATTCTCCAATCAGTGTGAGAGTGGATACAAAGGAAGATCCAACCATATGCTGCCTACAAGAGCCTTGCCTCACTTGCAAGAATGCACAAAGACTGAATGTAAAAGGGTAGAGAGAGATTCTATGTGATGGAAACCAGAGAGAGTCTGTGAGACAAATGAGACTTTAAGTCAACAGAGGTAAAGAGAATTAAAGGAGTCACCATATGGTGATAAAGGGGTCCATCCAGCAAGAGAATATCACATTGTTTTGCTGTCACTTTTTTCCTTTTTGGTACTGGGGATTGAACTCGGGACCTTGTGCTTGCGAAGCAGGTGGTGGAACCACTGAGCTAATGGAATACCAGATTGTAATATGGACTCATCCATTTTCAAAGTCCCTGGATATATAAAGTCAACATTAAGAGATCAGAATGAAGAGATGGACTGCACTCCAATGATACTAGGAACTTCAACACCCCTCTGGCAGCAGAGGAAAGAACCTCAGCCACCCTGTAGACTAAATGGACCCAACAGACTCGTATGGAAAATTTCATCCAGCTGCTGCAAAATTCATATTCTTCTAGAAGCTCATGAACATTATGCAGGAGAGTTCATATGTTCGGCCACAAAACATTTCTCAGCAAAGTCATATAAACCAAAATCACATAAAGTATCTTCTGACCACAGTGGTCTAAACCTTGAAACCCATAACAGAATTGCTTAGGAAAATTCACAAGTACATGGAGAATAAAAACCATGTCCCTAAAAAATCCAACGGGTCAACAAACAAATGAAAAATGAAAAACAGATATCTTCAGGCAAATGAAATGATATCAGCAGACATGAGAAAAATATTAAAGAACCGAGCCTGTGTGAGAATGTTCTGGGATTCCTGGGGTTTGGGTGTACAGTGCTCTACCGCTCTGATAGGACGAAAGTGGCCGCACTCTGTGGGTCCCACCTGGCGGAAATGCTGCAGAGCTGAGTTGCCATCTGGTCCTCAGAGGCTGCTGTGCCCAGCTCTGCCTCTTCTCCCTCCACAGATGACACCATCTCCCCAGGCGGCAGCTCTGAGCTGCAGCCTCCTGCAGGTGCTCAGGCTCAGCCTGGGCAGAGTGGCTGGGAGGGCCCTGGGCACAGACTAGGGCCATGTCTGCAGGGCCCGACTGTCCCAGCCACAAGTGATTCTCCCACATCTCTTCTCCCAGTCAGTTTCCAGCCCAAGCCCTGTGCAGCCTGCCCTCCCTCCCCTCACAGGTGCACCCTTCTGTTTTGGCAACAGGCTCACCCGTTTGTGCCCAGATCCTCTGCATCAAGAAGAACCCTGCAGAGAAAGTTCCAGGATGGGTGAGGCAGCTCCTCGAGACGCCTGCTCTCCCCTGCCTTCCTGTGTGGCCCGTGAGCCTCTGCAGCCAGACCTGCTCATGAAGGCCACCAAAGCCCACCACCCCTGGAGACAGGGCTCCCTGCTGCAGGCAGAGCCAGCCCCCAGCCCACACTCCACCCCAGTGCCCACACGCGGACTCCCAGCAGGACTCACCGGGACACAGCAGGCTGAGGACCAAGGGTGACATCCCTTGGCTCCTCCTGTCCACAGAGGCAGCAGCCTGGCAGCACAGCGAGCACAGGATGTCAGGAGGGGCCGGAGCTCTGCTTGCAGGGCGACCACAACAAGAGAAGAGGAGCAGGGGCCTTGTGTGTGTGGCGGGGCGGCCTGGCTTCCTGGAAGTTGTTCAGACCGCAGCCAGGGTGGCCATCTCTGCTCAGCAGTTACCATGGCTGGTCACAGGCAGCCTCAGACCGGATCCTTGCTGTGCAGAGCGGTCACATTGGGTGTGTGTGTGTGTGTGTGTGTGTGTGTGTGTGTGTGTGTGTGTGTGGTTGCACTAGAAGTTTTTGATGCATATTGTTGTTTTTAAATCTTAGACCCAACCGTTCTTTGTGTGGAGCCCGCAGTGTCCCACAGACGTCTCTGGCCACCGGGACTCCTCACAGGGGCCGCTCTGGTCTCCCAGGCCCAGGTGCGATTTCCTTCCTGTCCTACTTCTCCTGTCCTCTCTGGCTGGTCCCAAGTGGACTCTGTGGAGCCGGTGTCTCCCTCACCCCTTCACCCCTCGCCTTCCACATGAACTCCCAGCGCGGTTCAAAATAGACATTATTAGTCTACAGCGATCCTAACGTCTATGACTGTATAAATGCAAATTATCGTCCTTGATAGTAATTCTAGCATTGAGCCTGTGACAGTTTAATCATTAAAACTACCCATCAACTGATGACATAACTGCTAGAATAACAGGATTCCAGTCCACTAGCAAAAGAAGACGCATGCAAGTTCTGGGTCTTACACCTTCCCTGCAGTTTGTTTCTTGGCACAAGGATCGGAGCGCATTCCCGTCTCTCTCTCTTCCTCCGTGGCCTTCGGACAAGGTGTGGCGATGTGGCTTGGGCTGGCCTGGAAGCCGTGGCGATGCTCTCTGCACGCAGAAGGCAGCTCCTGTGGCCGAAGGTGGCAGGGCGAGGAGGAGGAGCCCTCGCCTCTTCCCCCTCTGCACTAATCTCATCTGGGGCCAGAGTTCCACAGTGAACCATTTCTGGGAGGACCCACCTCTTAATCCCGCTACAGGGAGAGCGAGTCACAGCGTGGGTTTAGGAGGGAGAACTACTAAAACTGGCGACAACCGTGTACTTCTGTGCCTAGGTCCACTTGTGTCTGGAAACAGCACCCACCCAAAGAGAGCGCCCGACTGGCAGTGCCATCTCTAAGTTGTTCACTCCATCCATTTTTAAGAGAACAATGCAATGTTTATCAGACCAGCAACCCCTGACCAGAATACCTATCCCTGTATCTGTCACCCCAGAAGGTCATGTGTCTCGATTTCTGTGTCCCACTGATTTCACAGGTACCTGGGTCCGGCGACCGGAGAACAGGTCCTGGATATTCTGTTTTAAAATCTGAGACGTGCTAGGTGTGGTAGCACATGCCTGTAATCCCAGCACTTAGAAAGCTGAGGCAGGATTGCCGGGAGTTCAAGGCCAGCCTGGGCTACACAGTGAGGCCCTCTCAAAAAACCAGAAAAACCAAACCAAACCAAAAGCAAAGCAAAGCAAAGCAAACAAACCCGAGGCAATTTGAGTCCTCAGAGAGTGGTCCTAAGGGTCCAGTCCAGCCCATCCTTGCCCAGCCTTCAGCCTCAGGAAGGAGGATTTGCCGCCCCCTCCTGGTGGGATGTGGTTCCTGTGCTGAAGTGAACACCGGCTGACTGATCTCTGTCAAGGACAGATCCAGAGCCCTGTGCTGTTCACAGTCAGACTTTCAGCTGCAGCAATGGCTGAAGAGCGTGTGGCGAGAGGGAGTCACCAGGTTGGGCCCACGTGTGCTCTCTATTGCACCGTGGCCCACTCTGCGTGCAGCGGGGCCCTGGAAGCAGAGCTGGTAGAGCCCCACTGGCTTGGTCCGGTCCCTGCTGGTCCCTTCCTCACCCCCGCCCCTGCTGTGGGCTGCACTTGCTGCTGGGACACAGGCTCACTGCAGAGGACGTTGTTTTGTCTCCTCAGCACCGGTCTTAGGTGTTGGTGCCTGGGCCCTGAGGCTCCAGAAGGGAGGGCTCAGCTGTGAGGTCCCCGAGAGCTGAGGGCAGAGCACAGAGCGGTGTCCTTGGACTAAAGCAGGTGACAGAAGTCCCTGTGCCCTGGGTGGGGACAGGGCCTCACCCGGGCATCCAGCTCCACCCCATCCTCAGGCTGTGAGTCCTTCACGGCAGCATCTGTGGGCACAGAACAAGGGGTCCCCTCCTGGCCAGAGTCCCCAGGGCCTCTCAGCCCCACAGGCCCCCGCCCCATCCCCACTGGGGACACAGATCCAGGGAGCTGAGCCGATGTCCCCAGGACCAGTGTCGGGGTCCAGTCTGCCCCCCTGCCCTGCTGTGCTGACCGGGGCACAAAGCTCAGACCTCGCCTGAGGCCCCTGGGGGGACGGAGACGGGGACGGGGTCTCTGCCCTGGACTCTGAGCTGGGCTCTGAGGGGATCCGAGGCTCTCCGTCCCTGGGGGCTGCTTTCCCAGCCTGGGGTCCTGAGCCCCTCTGAGGCACAGGGGTCCCATCAATCCTGAGACCCAGGGTGCCCTTTCCGCACTCACCCGCCCCCCTGCATTTGCAGCGATGCTGGTGTCGAAGAAAAAGGATGAGGAGGAGGAGCACAAGCAGCAGGAGGAAGGCCCCGGGGACCAAGATCAGAAGCTTCAGGCTCCTTTCTGACCCTGGGACGGGACTGAGGCCTGCAGAGAGGAAAACGCACTGAACTGAGCGCCTCGTGCGCCAGGTCCAAGGTGGGTCCTTGTATTCGTCACCTCCAACCCTCACCGTCCTGCAGCACGGATGTCACCCACCCAGGCAGGTCACAGACCAGGAAACTGAGGCTCAGAGAGGGAAATCGCCTGTCCCAGGTCCCCGGGCAGGAAGGGGCAGAGCTGGGCAGTCTGCCTTCAGCCTTGTTCTATCCAGCAGGGCTGAGCCCCTGAGCTGGAGGGAAGGAGCCCGCACGCCTGCCGTGGCTGGGGGTCATGGTCACTCTGATCACATGGCACACTGGTCACAGCTGTGCCGATAACTGTGACGGCTCCACCTGCTAGGTCACGTAGACCCTCGGCGTGTGGCTCCTTGTTCTCTGGATTTTGTTCATTTTGGGAGCTGTCCCTTTAGCAGTCCCATCCTAAGGGGACTTGCCTTTCCTGTAATTCAGATTTGTTCCCTCAGGTCTGTGCCAGTCATGCAATATCATGAGTTTTTCTCCTGCTCTGTCTTCTTGTTTTGTCCTCATCTCCCTGGGGGCCAGGACACAACAGCCAGTGGACCCACGGCCTTCCTGAGCTGCCCCTTCCGGTGAGGGTACTGAGGGCCGGACGTTCCTCCAGAGTCTCCCCGCGGTCTCCTCAGCCCGTCCACTGCCCAGCACGGTGGTCCTCACCATGGCTGCTGTCTCCTGCCCTGGAGATGCTGCGGGAAGACGCAGGTTCCTGTTGCAGGTGACGCAGAGCAGAGCCCCCGATCCTGACTGCGCGCTCACCAGAGCTGTGTCCTGGGATGAGCGCGGAGGAGAGGCGTGGATTTAGGGCAGGAAACATGACTCATTTCCTCACTCTCCACGGGGTTTCCTATGCTAACCGGTCCCTTTCACGTACTTCCTTTTTCGTGTCACTGAGTCCATTCCCATCTTCCTGTGAACAAAGTTCTGAGCCATCTTCACTTTCTCAGAGCCCTGGGGCAGTATTCTCCTGAGCTGGGTGACTTCTGTTTCCTGGCTGGTCAGCACCACTCCCTGTCCGTGCTTCCTGGACCTTAGCAACTCTCACTGACCCTCAGCTTCCTCAGCGGCAGCTGACGTCCACACCTCACTCCTAGAGCGGTTGTGGGGTCAGCGGTGCCTGGACCTGGGGCGGCTCAGCATGGTCAGTTTGAGGGCAGGGAAGCCCTGGGTTTGGGACATGCGCGGTCCGCGGTGTGGGACCACAGACGTGCCCGGACCAGGTCCCTATCTGCTCTGAGCACTTCAGAGCGGTCTGCTGATTACGTGTGAAGCTTCCAGATTAGCAGGGTCATGGGAATCAGCACAGAAATGAAGGTGCTCACATGGAGAAGGACACAGAGGCCAAAGCTGAGAGGCCCTGGAATCTGGGAGCATCAGAGGGTCACTGGAGAGGGCTTCCCTCCTCTCTGCCAGGTTGGGTGGGGTCAGGCCACAGGCGAGGGTCGCAGGCTGCACTCCCTGTGTGTACAGAGGGGCGCTGGGCTCTCAGCTCCCTGTCGGGGCCATGATCCGCACTGAGCCCCCTCCCTGTGTATGCAAAGACCAGATTTACTCCCACACTGTGATGGCCAGGCCTCGTGTGTGAGGGTCACAGGTGACCCACCCCTGCAGGCACGAGGGGGCAGGAGCTAAGTTGGAGGTGCGTCCGTTCCCTCAGGGCGGGAGCGGCTGCAGCTTCCTCCTCAGGCCTGATTCCTGGGTCGGCCCTGGTGAAGCCCAGGCAGCTCAGGTGCAGCGAGCAGAGACACCCAGCAGGGACGGACAGTGTGCAGGGTGTGAGGTTAAAATGGGAAACTAGGGAGAAGGAGATGTGCAGTGTTCCAGTGGTGGGAAGCAGCATCCTGGTAAACGTAAGCTCGCGTCTCCTGTCTTTTCTAGTTCTCTGAGGTGAACAGTTTCATTATTTAAGAACTTTCACCTTTTAGCTCTTTTTACAGTTGGAATTCTTATTTCGACATAAACTTCTCATCACTTCTTTTGTTTTACTGCATGCGTTTTTATTTTATTTTAACATCACTGCTGTGGATTGACCTAAGGCCTCAGTCATGCTAGGACAGCTAGGCCTCGTCTTGCTGGGATGAGCTGCATCCCACACCTTTTACAATTTTACTCTAAGACATTTCTAAGAAATTTTATTCTCTAAGAGCCCACTCTGGCCTTGGAATCGTCCAGCTCCTGCCTCAGCCTCCCAGATAGCTGAGCTCACAAGCTGCACCACCAAACCCAGCCCTTTGCCGCCCTGCTCGTGGGACGTTTGTAGATTTCTCTTTCCGGTTGCTCTGAGTGTCACAGGAGACTTGTATTTATAGCACTCCGTCTTCACTCCTTCTGCACACCGCAATGGGCCTGCTTTTATGTTGTGTATCTGTTGACACATTTTGTGTCAGAGTCACTCGTACTCCGGTCCTTTCATTTCGTTGGTGGTACCGAGGGTCAGACCCAGGGCACTCGGCGAGCTGGCCAAGCAGTCCACCCCTGAGCGACTCCCCAGCCGAGCCGTGTTTCCCTCTTACAGTCGGATTAGTGTGATCCACGCGGTACAATCCCTGTATCCAGCGCTCTGTATGTGTCTACATGTTTTACGGTTCCGATGAAGAAAATGGAAGAATAACAAGAAAAATGTACACCGAGGGTAAGCTCACAAGCTGGGGCCGGGTGGAACCACAGCCTGATGAGCTAATGGCCGCCTGCTGCACCACCCGCTCTTTTCTATAGTCGAGGGCAAACAGGAAGAGGGGCTGAGGTAAATCATGCCAAGCGGAAGCCGTGTGGCTGCGGAACAGGGATGGATACAAGGCAACTGTCTCCGGGGGCTGTGCCGCCACCCAGGGTCTGCAATGCTCGCACGTCTGTCCGACCCTTTAATCTGTGGAGGAGAAAGGGAGTAGCAGGCAGAAAGCGGATAAGGAGCAGGAAGGACCGTCTTCAGGCTGTGTTTTGCTGTCATTTTGGTTTCTGGGTCTTGCAGGACAAATCAAAGGTCTTATCAATGCGGAGCACTTTAGCATTGAGCTACACCTCCAGCCTCATGCTGCTGTTTGGTGTCGCTTGGTTTAAACGTGGAGAACCCCATTCATTATTTCATCTAAGGCAGCTATTTTAGCTTTTTATTATCCTGAAAAAAATACGTGAAAAAAACCAAGTTAGAGGAAATGTTTATTTCAGCTCATACTTTCAGACGTTTGGGCCATGATCAGCTGGTTCGACTGCTTTTAGGGCCACGGTGAGGTAGAACTGGAGGAGCAGAGGACAGGAAGGAGAGAGAAAAGGAGAGAGGGCAGGGCAGAGAGGGGCTGAGTGTGCAGCCAGGACTCCAGTCTATTGGACGGGGCTGCCCACACTCAGGGTGGGTCTCCCCTGTCGGTTGGCTGACCCACCTGCCAATCATCTCGGAATCCACACACACACACACACACACACACACACACACGCGCGCGCGCGCGTGCACACGCGCACACACACATGCCCTGTCCTTGTTTCCCTCTCATCTCAATGCAGTGAAGTTGAAAATGAAAACTGAGCCTCACAGCAGTTCCAGCGGTGATGGGCTTCCTCGGAGCCTGTTTACGAAAGGGCTTCACCTTCATACCTGAAGGACACTGCCATGGGCCCACCCAGCCCAGTGTGGGCACAGGTCGGAAGGAATAAAGATCAGGGTCTTGAGACACCTGGCTGCACGTACACAGCCACATCATTCCCACCGCGAGACACGGGAACAATCCAGGGCCTGCTGACACACGAGCGGGTTCAGGCGGCTGGTAGGGCTAACGCCCGGAGATGAGAAGAGGCTTGGGGACAGCGTGGCAGCTCGGGCGCGCCAGGCAGGAAGGCAGCCACGCCGTGGAGAGTGAGGCCTGCCGTGGCACCTTCCACGTGGGCAGCATCACCTCTGCTAACAACCGCGCAGCGCCCACTGCAACAGTGCAAAGTTAGCCCCCGGGAGAGTTTCACAGCTCAGTGGTTACAGCAGGAAAAGTGGGTGGTGGGGAACCGGAAATGAAAAGAAAAAGCAAAATTTGAAAAATTCAGAGATGGGACTGGAAAAGGAAGACAGAGATGTAAAGGAAGACAGGTAAGATATACTTTTCCTATTGAGGAGAAAAAAATAAAATAAATTGAGATAGAGAACACTCACTGGAAAAAATGAAGAAGAAAAGAACATAAAGAGCCAGAAATGGAGAAAAAAGAAATGTAAGAAGGGACTGGCATCGTGAAGTTGGCCACGAAAGGAAAGTTACGGTACTCGGTGAACACCTAAGGTCAGGGCTGTTTAAAAAAGTGGTTTTTAAAGCTAGTTGTAGTGGCAAATGCCTGTAATTCCAGCCCCGTGGGAGTTGAGTCAAGGATCCTAAATTGGAACCAAGGATCCTAAATTCAAAACAAGACTGGGCAACTTAGCTGGACGCTGTGAATAATCAGTGCACCGAGCCCAAGTCATTATATTTCAGGAGAAACTGCACAGAGATCACCTGATGACAGCTAGCGGGTTTCCAGGTATTGGTTTTTTTCATGTTGGACTCATATTTTTGCCCACGTTTCTGTTATTTGAACCAATTCCAGGTTGTCAGCTGAAAGGACGGAGTCTCATTCATACACGTTGGGGAATGTTGTAATTACAATTAAACGGCGCACGATGGCGGAACAGGGCATGAAGCATGCAGAGGTGAGGCCGGAACCTGGCCTGTGGGCCTCAGCCTCACAGATGGAGCGGGAAGAGAGGAGGGACCGGCAACAGAGCCTGCAGTGAGACGGGCACCGGTGCGGCAGCT
Source organism: Fukomys damarensis (assembly GCF_012274545.1). Classification (NCBI taxonomy): domain Eukaryota; kingdom Metazoa; phylum Chordata; class Mammalia; order Rodentia; family Bathyergidae; genus Fukomys; species Fukomys damarensis. Next base: position 67,128,018 of record NW_022900931.1, read on the forward strand.
CTGTGGGGAAAGCCCTCTGTCCTCACGCCCGCCGGTCGCCGTGCTCTGACCACGTGTGCTTCTGCGACATTTTCTCAACCGAAGCCCCCAGCTGTGCACTGTATTTTCTTCCGCAACCTCCTGAGACGTCAGGTTATTCCCAAGGCTCTGCCGCTCCGAGCAGTGACTGCTGTCTATCTATCGTCTTTACCTCCTGGCCGTGTCTCGGGTCCTTCTCTGGCTGTGCCGAGCCTCAAGTAGCAGAACCCCGAGGACCACCAGGACCAGGCCGGCCAGGCCCATCCGGATGAGATTCCCCACTGTGTAGTCCTGGGGGTGAGAGGCTGGGGTTGGGGAGACAGGGGGCACAGAGGTGAGGACATGTGAAGATGATTCCAGGCTCCCTCACTGTTCACCCAGGCCACCTGCCTCCCCCAACAGGCTGAGCCCTGTGAGTCAGCGCCGTAGCTGAGAATCCTCCTTCCCTTGTATCTTGGACTCTGCACTGTCCTGAGATGGGCTGCCGGTCTCAGGCTGCACGGCTCCTGAGGGCCAAGGATGAGGAGCAGAACGTGGGAGGCGCTGGAGCCCCAAGTCCCTGCCTGAGCTCCACAGCCTGCACCTCTTTCTCCGCTCTGTTCAGGTCCCGAGTGAGCCCTTGCCCTGCTGTGGCGAGGCCCCCTCAGAGTCCCCACACTCTGTGAGCACAGGTCTTGTGTCGGAGTCACCTTGGGGCAAAGTGTGGCTCAGCTCCGGGAGCCTGGGATGGATGGGAATAATGCTTTCTCAGTCCAGAAATAACCAAGTCGTTGAATGCTGTCTGTCAGGCAGGGACACAGGAGATACGAGCTACTCCCTGAACCGCCAGCGAGGGACTGGGGTCCAGGGCTCCTGAACATCAGGGGCTCAAAGAGAGGAAGGAAGTCAGGGGCTGCCTCCCCTTACCGCCCAGGCGGCCCCCTGGTGCTTATCACCCAGTTACCCTTCGGATAACCAATTACCACGCAGTAGGAGACACTACGGAGCAGTACACACACTCACACGCACTCACACCTGCAAAAGCATATATGTTCTACATGTCAGTGATGTCAGAGCTTTATAAGCCACGGATTTCTGCCTCTTAGAGGTATGCATCTATGTTGGGTGACCAGTAGTACACAGATAAAAGCTGAGCAATAGTGGGAATTCAGATGAAAGCTTGAGATACACACACATGTACATGCAGACGTACAGTCCATGTCATTAATCACTGCATGTGTGCGGGACTATGGAACGGCAGAAATGTGTGAAACTACACCTGTATATTTGCAGCTGACACATTGGTCTCTAATTTAGAAACCAGAACAGTTCCAGGTTTGGGCACAGTGGTGCACGCCTGCAATCCTAGCACTTGGGGGTAGCGGGGCTGAGGCAAGAGCATTTCAGCAAGTCTGAGGCCAGCCTGAACTACGCAGCGAGACCCTGTCTCAAAAAAAAGCAACAGAATTTCAGTCTACTCGTGGTTGATGTACGTTCTATGTGCAGATTCAGAGAGACTGAAAATAATTAGTGGACAGAATTCCGAGTTAATATGAAGTAAAATACACATAAACGAATAGCTTTTCTACAAATTAATATTTAGAAAATATACAGTAGCCACAGTTCTGAATTTCAAATTATTAAAATAGTTGCACAATTCTTAAATTGACTCTGAACATACATGACTTTAGGAATAACATGTTCCTAAAGTTCATTAATTAACTGCACATTTAAATATCTTTCATGAGGTGCATCATTGGTACATAAGTGTAATCTGAAGTTCTGAATATATGAGGTAGAATTACTTTAAAACTCTAAATCCATGTATTTAGACTAAACGTCCATTGTACTGTGTAAAAAATTGAGGAAATGAGAAACAATACGGACTGAACAGCAAGCACACAGCAGGATCAAGCTGAATCCACTGGACCCGTGGCACAGGGACCAAGCACCGGCCCAGCCAGCGGTGCCAGCCCCTCCTGAGTCTCAGGTGCCCACAGGGCACAGAGGCCCCAGGTGACGCAGCAGCAGCCTGGCTGCTTCTCCCTGCAGGAGCGGGTATGGGGGGCTGGGCCTCTCCCACAGGCGACCCCAGGCCGAGCAGCCTCCTGCCCTGGTCCCAGGGGGCCCAGGAACTGAAGGTGTGGAGTGGCTTCGGCCTCGGGGTCTCTCAGAAACTGGAATGGGCTGGGTAGAGCTCATGGTCCCCAGCTCCCTGGGGTGCGCAAGACTATGAGTTGGATCCCAGCACAGGAGAGGAGGGGCGGGCGCCAAGGCGGCCTCTGTGCTCCCATCCACCCTGGCCCATCTGCTCCGCGCCCTCCCTGGCCCTTCTGCTCCTCCACCTGCACATGTCCTCCCAGACAGGCCCAGCTGGGGTCAGCAGACCTGTGTGCGGGGCTCTCCACAGAAGCTGTGTGACTTGTGTGAAGGAGAAGGGACTTGAACCCGGCGTGTTTTCATAGTCTTTCTTGTTTCCATGACACTGTGGCTTTATCTCACCACACTGAGGCCCCAGGACTGGGGGATGAACCCACACGCCTGCCCCTGTCTGATTCTGGACCCATCCAGGTCACAGTGACCGGGAAAAGCAGGATGGGCTCGGGCAGGCCTGCAGACCAGAGCAGACCTCACATGCCCGGATCTGCCACCCTGGGACATCAGAGTGGACACTGAAGGTCACTTCTCCATTTCCCCAGCCCAGATTCAGAGCCCAGAGTAGGAGGAGGGGCTGAACCAAAGGAAACGCTCCTAGGGCTCCAAAATCTCAGTTCACAGTGCTCAGGGAGAATGGAGGACTCTGCCTGGCTCCACTAAGCTCGGGCTCAGAACTTAGATGGAGGCCGGACTGCCTGCTGCTTCTGTAGACAGAAGGAAAGTGTCCTTAGCTCTCTGTGACTGACACAGCAGGATCACCATCCTCCCTTGAAGACAACAAGGGTCTTGGCTGCAACCAGAGGGAGGGAGGCGCTGGCAGGGCCCAGGAGGAAGTCGGCCTAAGAGAGCCCAGCCTGGCGCTGCCGGCCAGGGCGCTGGGAGAGGTCCCAGGCCCCCTCCGTGGACAGAGCGAATGTGTCATAGGTGATGTCAGAGCGACACTGCAGGGTCAGGGTGTGTCCAGGGGCCAGGACAGGGCCCTGCTGGGTGAGGAGGGAGGGCTTCCTGGGCAGCCCTGGAAGAGGAGGAGCCGGGCTGAGGGGCTGCTTCCTGCCCTGGGGTCTCCCTGTCTCTCACCGGGGTCTCTGGCTCTCCCTCATCCTCTCTGGGGCTGTTCTGAGGAAAAGAAACCCAACAACCTGCTTGGTACCCAGAATTATATCAAACAGGGCCAGAACTTTCTCACCTGAGACCAGGAGCTCCAGGCAGTCGCTGGGTACTGACCACAGCTGGAGTTGGCTCCTGTAATAGCCGTAGCACCTGAACGTCCTATTGTGGCCGGGGGTCACAGGGCCCACAGAGAACAGGGCTTGGACCAGCCCGCTGGGGCCTGGCTGGGAGTCCAGCGTCCAGGAGAGCTCATCATCCTTGGTAGTCAGAACGAACAGGTTATATCTCTGCTGTGAGCTACACTGGAGGGTCACGGTCCCTCCTGAGGTCACCACAGGGCTGGGCAGCACTGAGAGGCTGGGCTTGCTGTAAAATCCTAGAAGAGGAGTCAGATAGTTAAATGGACTCACCCCTCCCACACTGTCCCCAGGGCTGGGCTGTGAGAGGGGACACCCTGAGTGCAGACCCCTCCTGAGGGCAGAGCCGGGGCTGGGCCCCCGAGTGTCCTCTCACCTGTCACCACCAGCTCCAGGGGCTCACTGCGCTCTGACCAGCCAGCAGGGGTTCGGTAGTAACAGCGATATCGTCCTGCATAGTGCTCTGTTATGTGTTCTATGGTGAACTTGGTCTTGTTCCTGGGCTGCAGTAGCTCCTGTTTGTCCCAGGGCACTTGTGTTCCCTGTTTCTCCAGACAATAGTCCTGGGCCTTCAGGGTCCCCTCACACCAGAGTGTCACAGGCTTCCCCCATGGTATCACAGATCCTGGCTCAGCCCAGAGCCTGGGTGTGGGGAGGGTCCCTGAGGGAGATCACAGCTGGGTCTCAGGCCCGTCCTGCTCCCTCACACCCCAGCTCTCAGCCCCAGGACCCTCCACACCTCCCCAGCACCGGCCCACACCTGCTGTTCTCCCTCCCCACTGCCCACGGTGGCCCCTTTTCCCCGGGAGGAGGAGGGACAGGGACAGCTGGGGACACACTCACCGGCCTGCACTCGGGTCCTGGGGCCCAGACTCAGCCCTGGAAGAGAGCTCCCCGTGAGAGGTTTGCCCCGGAGCCTGAGCAGGTCCTCTCCTCCCGGGGCCTCCTGAGCCCTGGGTCTCCTGATGGAGCAGGGCTGGCTGTGGGGTGGGGGCCCTCCCAGAGCGGGGTGTCCCCTGCCCTCTTCCCGTCTCACCCAGGCAGAGCAGGGCCGTGAGGCTGGGGGTCATGGCTCCTCTCCCACTCGCCCTGGTTTTGTGGATGAGTGCAGGGTCCAGCAGGACCGAGTGAGGCAAAGGGCGCGGCCACTTCCCATGCTGGGGTTGATGCAACAGCAGCCCCACAGGAAGGGGAACTGCGGGGAGTTCCTGGGAGCCTGCTTGTCTCTGCCCAGCTGAGCTGGGGGTGGGCAGCAGGCTGTGTGCATACTTCAGCCGGGATGAGGGGGTGCCTTGCCCTGGCCTCTGTCTCCCCCATCTGTCCTCACCTCAGCAAGGGCCAAGACCTGGGAGCAGAGGCCTGGGCCTTCCTGAGCTGCCCCTTCTGGTGAGGGTGCCCAGGGCCAGGCCTTCCTCCAGAGCCTCCCCGAGGTCTCCTCCCTCCCTCAGCCCGTCCACGGCCCAGCACGGGGGTCCTCACCATGGCTGTCGGCTCCCGCCCTGGAGATGCTGCGGGGAAGATGTGGTTCCTGCTGCAGGTGATGCAGAGAGAGCAGAGCCGCACTGAGCCTGACTGTGCGGCTCACCAGAGCCATCTCTGTCTCCTGTAGAAAGAAGCTTTCCGGGCTGTACAGAGCAGCACTCTCTCTGCAGACCACCTCCCAGCACCATGCTGTCCTTCTGTCCACTGCCCATGCTGGCCCATGGCTCACCCAGCCCTTACTGTGCACAGCCTCGGTGTCAGGCGTGGGAGTCACTGGGGAAGCTGCAACCTCCTCCCCTGAAAGCCCCCAAGGTCAGATGCCAGGTGCCTCGGTGTCCGCTTCCCAGGAGCAGGGAGGAGATATGGGGACAACAGGACACAGTAATGTTGGAGTGCGAAAATCCGATTTCGGGGAGGGCAAATCTGCAGAAAGACAGTGACAGCAGGTATTGCAGGCAAGGCTCATAAAAGGGGGGGTCAAGGCATTCCTGCGGAAGAAACAAAGGGAGACCAACACCAGGCTGTAATTAACCAGTAACCCATCGAGTCCATGAGGAAGGCCATAATTCAAGGGAAGGAATTTAGTTGGAGCCACACTGTCCTTGGGCACAATGATGTCTCACCCAGGGCCCTGCAGCTTCACGCGCAGGACTTAGGTCTCTGCTGCAGCCACTGGCAGAGGAGCTGTGCTCAGCCATGATAACGGTAGGTGTTCGGATGGAGGGATGGGCGGACGGCTGGAAGGATGGACAGATGGACAACCAGGTGGAAGGAAGAGAGGAGGGAATGAAGGATGAAGGGATAGATGGACCGATGGACGGATGGACGGGAGGAAGGAAGGGCGGTGGGTAGATGGTGACAGCATGAGGCGCACATGTACACGGCAACTGTGCAAGCTGGGGCTTAGATTCCACAGGGTCCGTTCTCAGCCCACACAGCTTCACACAAACCTTAGCTCCTCCTCATGCAAAGGGACAACACGGCTCTCTCGGAGAATTAGTATGATCACTGCCATCCCTGCCGGGCCAGCACAGGGAATGAAGCTCCCGGAGAGGCCCCTGACCCTGCTCCCAGCCTGCTCCCCAAGGCAGCTGGTTCAGCTCCTGGGCCTCGCCCTGGCCTCTCCCTGTGGACTCCGCACCTCCCACTCCCTCCCTCCTCCTTGCACAGAAGTCTGCGCCTCCCTTCCGGCGCAGGGGTCCTGGCTCTGCCTTTCCTGGGCTCCAGCAGCTTGTCCTGCAGCCTGAGGCCGTCGCTGTTCAGCAGAGCCTAAGTTCCTCCCCCTCTCACCCCGTCCTGTGGTTTTCAGTCAGGGGCAGCGCTGGTGGATCCTGACCGCCCCAGTGGCCTGCTCTGCTGTCCAGCTCACCCCTTCGCCCTGGAGAGGAAGTGGAAAACCTGGCTCTTCCTGGGGATCCTAAAACCAGCAGTGACCACCTGGTGCGGGACCGGCCCCACAAGGCACAGACAGACCGGGAGGTCACGAGGGGACGGAGGAAGGAGGCTTCTGGAGGTGACTGCAGAGGGACTGTCCAAGCACAGACCGCCTCCCGGGCAGAGCTGTGGCGTGTGTGTGTGTGTGTGTGTGTGTGTGTGTGTGTGTGTGTGCTCCCGACTCCTGAAAACCTGCAGGGAGAGTGACAGGCAGGAGGCAGAAACAATGCTCAGGGTGCACTGGGAGACCTGGAGGACTCTGTCTCTGTGGATAGGCTTCCTACCACAGTGGCTGAGCTTTTATTAATCAGCAAGAAGCACAGGGGAGGGGACAGGGACAGCAGGAAGTTTAGAATGGGCAACTGGGCCCAAGGTTTCTCAAGGGGAAAAGTTAAGGTCCTTCCCCACATCCAGAGGGGAGGCCTGCATTTTCATGGTTCCCAGTAGAGGCTCTCCTGTCCAGGAGGGCTGTGATCTCCACTTTCCCCCACAGCCGGAACTCTAGGTCTTGCATACGCCTCTGTCCCTGAGACAAGTTACCACTGACCTTGGGACTGGGGGGGCTATAATCTGGCCCCCAAATCCATGCATATCATGACTGGACCCAGAGAGAGCTGGGCTGGGAAGGAGGGTTGGATGTGCTGGGGTCTGAGGTGAAGAGCTGGGTCCCCATTGTGGGCTGCAGGGTCCTCAGGAGACCAGCTGGGCTCAGCCTCTGCAGGGCTCAGACCCCTAGGGTCCTTCCAGAGCCCAGGAGGTGAGCAGCCCAGGCCAAGTCTCTCAGAGGACAGCTGGGCGCCCAAGCTCAGCCCCTGTGAATCAGGGCTGCCCGAAGCTGAGCCTCCCCGCCCCCCTCATGACCACCACTTGGTTGCACTTGGCACGTGGCTTCCCAAGGTCCCCCGCGGTCAGCCCGCCCTCCATGCAGGTCGGGAATGTGCTGTGGGCTTGTCCTCCTCGTCCACCACCCAGTAGGGTCTGCGGCCCGGCCTCCTTCAGCAGGGCCCTTCGCGCCCTCTCCCTGCCATCCTCTGTGTCCCCATGGACCTCACCCCGTGGATGTGAGCCCGCCTGCCTGAGTCGGGCAGCGCTGAGCCCAAAGCTTCCCCGCCAAGGTGCCGTCCTGGGGTCGAGATCCGGACCATCATCCCGCGTCCGGGGCACTGACTCCTCGGCTGGATGTGGGCCGCGTGTCTTGTGCCCTGCGTGTCCGTGTCCCGCGTGGCCTGCGCTGGGGAAGCAGCGATGCCTGCACTGCCCCGGGCGTCGCCCCCTCTCTCCCACCGGTAGGGGACACGCGGGCCCCGGGGAGACAACAAGGAGGGAGATGAACAACAGATGGCCTGGCGACACGGAGCCGCAGAGGCGCAGCAGAAGGACAGGGCGCGGGCCACGGGGCGGGAGCGGGTAAACTGAGGACGCGGAAGGCAGAGATAAGGGGGCAGGGCCAGCTTCCAGCTGACTGAGAGCCCAGCACACTGGACCGGACCCTGGACCCGGCCTGCCTAGGGCTCTGTCCCCAGAGAGGGGCGGGGTTAACGGGGATGGAGGTCCATGCCTGGGGACAGGGTAGGGGCTGCTTTTCATTAAAAACTCATCTCCTATTTCTGTATTTTTTTTTCCTTTACATTCTTCAATAATCAAACACACACAATCCCTATGGGGTGCAGTGGGACGTTGTTGCCCAGCGTTTGTGTCTGGCTCTGCCCAGCCGGACTCTGCAGAGCTACAGCCCTCTGACTTTGAGAGAGCTCACACACAGGCCCCTCTTTCTTTTCTGTTTGCTTTTTTTTTTTTTTTTTAATTTTATTGAGTTTATTGGTACATTTTAGGGATACAGTACAGTTACATTCATTGTTGGGATCATGTACCTTTACATGGCAAGTCTTGATTCTCATTTTTTCCCCTTACCTCTGCCTTCCCTTCACCCCCTCCTCCCCTCCCCATCTACAAACACTTTATTTTCATCTTTTCATTCTCTCACATTTTTTTTTTGATGAAGCGCGCAGTGAAGACGGCACACGCGCCCCCTAGTGGCCCGCAGGGCAATCGCCCGAGAGAGAGGAGTTGCTGGCGTCTCCGCACGGACTTGCGCGGGGACTGCGTGTGTGTGTGTGTGTGTGTGTGTGTGTGTGTGTGTGTGTGTGCCCGTGTGTGAGTGTGCGGGTGTGAGCAGGTGTGAGAAGGGGCAGCTCTGCCTTACCCCAGCCCCTGTCCCGCAGACACCGCCGCCTCCACCCCGACGCCCTGCCACAGTGGCACTGACCCCAACCTCGCAGACGGGGAGTTCAGGGGCGCGGAGACAGTGGTTGTGGATTGGCCACACCGCGTGTGCACACCGAGGAGTTGGGTGAGGCCTCGGAGTGAGGCCCAAGCTGGGGAGCGGCTCCTTCTCAGCTGTGGGTGTCAGCCCCATGCCAGGCCAGCGTGGGCCTAGGGACATTTAGGGTCTGCGGGGCAGGTCTGCAGAAGGGCATCTGTGGGGAGAGGCTTTGGGGAGAGGCCCGGAGCTGGGACTGCAGCACGGGTCACGGAATTAGCTGAGTGGGCCATCCAGGCCTCTGGACACAGCCAGGGTCTGTTGCTGGGTCCCTAGAAACAGCCTGTGGAATCAGCTGCAGCACGGTCTCCCAGGACTGTCACTGTGGCGGGTACCCTGGCTGAGAATCTGGTTCCCGGAGAGCTGACTGCCTGGCTTTCAAGACTCAGGTGCTCCCGAGGGGAAGCCCTCCGTGGGGCTGCAGCCTTTCCAGAGTGACTTCCTGAGTCCTCGGGAGCAGGAGCCAGGCGGGATGGGTCAGTGTCTGGCGACAACGGCATATGTGCTGGACTCTGCTAGGCATGCCGTGGACTGTGGGGACACCCCTTGGAAACCCCTCTGGGTGAGGGCGCAGTGGTCCAGCTGAGCATACGTCACTTCCTGGGGGCACTGCAGCGGGGTCTGTGGAGAGAGGCCCAGGAGAGGGAGGGGTGCAGGCTGAGGACCCCACATCCTGGAATCTTGTCACCCTGCCATCCCCTCCCACAGGGTATCAGGTTGGTGGCAGGCAGCAGCATGTTACTTCCTGGGCAGGCCTCCAGCTGGGACATGGGCCCCCAGCCCTGGTCTCCCTGCCTGTGAACACAGCCCTGGCTGACCCTTGCTCTGCACCCCTACAGAGGCCGTGATGCAAACCACCCAGCTATGCTGCCCCCAAATCTCTGACCCCAGCAGGATTGGAGCCCTGCTGGCCCTGGGGTGTTTGTTCTGCAGTGTCCATGACCCACACAGGGACTTACGGAGCTGCCCTGGCCTCCTCCCTGCTGCAGAGCTTGGTCAGTAGTGGCCTGGTCTGGGGAGGAGATGACATGAGGTCAGGCCTCGGGCGGACGTCAGAGGGTATATGTGACCAGGCCCCTGACGCTCCAGGCTGTCCCTCCCCCTGGCCCCTTACCTGCTGCCCTCCCTGGGCCATCCACAGCCAGGCTGACCCTGAGGGAGGAGGAAAACCAGATGAGGGCCCTGGGGACAGAGTGTCAGTGGGGCCAGGGTCATCCCGGGACCTCACCTCCCCTGTGGCTTCCGCTCCTGGTCCATGATGCTGTGGGGCCCTGAGGACAGTCAGGGGTCTGGGTTTAGGGGGAGGCTTGTTCCCAGCACCCCAACAGCCTGTCCGGCACACCCCCACCTCACCCTGAGACCTACTGTGTTTATTCTGCCACTGGCGATGGAGGCAGAAGAGAAGAAGCAGGAGCAGCAGGAGGACGCAGCCCAAGGAGACCCAGCCAGGGTGTAAATGTGTTGCCTTCAGGCCGGGCGTGGCTAGAGAAGATGGAGCCAGGTTATCAGCAGAGCCATTCAGAGCACACGCTGACCCACTCCACCCAGCACCTGTCACAGACACGATTCTGTGTAGACCCCAAAGTGCACAGCACTGGGCCTCAGAGCGGCGGCACCAGGGTCACCAGTAGGGGACAGCATCAAGGACACACTGATGGTTTACAGAGAGCCGGGGCTCATCCTGCTCACCTCTCTCACAGGCCTTCTCCCCTGAGCCCCTGCCTCCTGGGGCCTTTGTCACTGTTAGGCAAGGCCATCGCTGGTGCCCCCACCCCTCATACTGCCCAGGGCACGGTGAGGCCTGGAGCATGATGGGTAACACAGAGCTGGGCGAGTCCGGGTCTGGGCAGTGGGGGCAGGGCCAGTTCTGCCTAGGCCCCTTCAGAGCCTGTGCCTTTCCCCAGGAGCCATAATTACCCACATTTTAAAGCAAGGGGAGGTGTCAGCGTCCCTTTCTTCTCCGGGACCTGGGGTAAATGCTTTAGCAGGGCCTGTGCGCACCCGAGAACACCAGTAGTGCCCGCTGCCTGGTGGAGCCAGGCCTCTGCTGAGGTCTGCTGTGCTTGGCCTGACCCTCAACCCCAGCACAGAGCCGCTGGCGACCCCAGAGCTGAGGATTCTGGGTGAGCGATGCAGGAGCAGAGCTCTGTGCAGGCACTGGTCTCCCAGACTCAGGGTAGCCACTGAGAGCCTGTCCCACCGGCTGGGCACTGCCCTTCCCTGAGCATCCACCGAGAGGGCATCTGGTCACTGTTCACCCGACAAGGTCCCAGGTCTCTGGAGAGAGCAGAGCAGGGGAACAGGGCTGCAGCACAGCCCTCTGCTGCTCCACTCTGCTGGGCAGTCACGCCCCCTGCTCCTCCTACCACCTCCCTCTAGTGACCTCACAGATCCTTGGAAGCCCAGGGGACACAGAGGTGGGCTGGACCCTCCTCACCCGACCCTGACTCTGGGATGTCTCTGGAACTGGCCCCAAAAGGGCTGGACCATCCCGTCCCAAAGCTTCTCACACAGCACCATCTAGCGCTGGTGGGGAACATGCCTGGACACGTGACCTGCCCCAGGCATGGGGATCTCACCAGAGGGGACGTGTTCCTGGGACAGCAGACCTGCTGTCTCCATGGGGAGGATGCGGAATGCACCATCCCTGGGGAAAAGACGCTGCTGCCCAGAGGGGATCTGCCCGCCTGGTCTGGGGACCCACTCCTCACCCAGCCAGCAGGGCCAGCTCCTGCCCACCCGCGCTGCAGTCCAGTGAGACAAACACTTCAGGGAGCTCAGGGCATGAAGGCTGAGGGGACAGACGGGCAGAGAACGGGGAGAGGGCTGGTAGTCGGGGGAGTGGGAGGCCGGGGACAGAGGATGGCAGCTGGGGACATGGTCCGGGGACCTGGGGACACCTGAGCCTGGGGGGCTGGGGGCCTGGGTGGAATCCATACCGGTCACCAGCAGCTGCAAGGTCTCACTACGTAGAGACCAGGTGCCCAGCTTCCAGTAGATGCAGTTGTAAGGCCCAGCGATGTCTGCATTTTCCGAGGTGAAGATGAATCTGGCTTCCGTCTCTGAAGACAAATTGGTCTTCTTTTCCCTAACTTTGGAACAGTTCCCAGCAAGACAAGTCTCCAGGATAAATGTCTCAAACCCAGTCTCGGCCTGGCACAGGATGGTCACTTTGCTCCCCCGGGTGATCACAGGGCCTGGCTCAGCAGAGATGGAGGGTCTGGGCAGCAGCCCTAGGAGGGAGCAGAGCAGGGCCTCAGCACCAGCCCCGTAGAGATCACTATACACAAAACCGGCTTCAGGTGCACCACTCGGTGTTCTGGGCACTCACCGAGCTGTGCACCACCGTGTAAGGTGACGTCCCTCATTCCCAGCCTCCCCATGCGGTCTGTGTGCACTTCAGTTCTCTCCACTGCCTCCCTGACAGGAGGGACCCCGCCCGGAACATCTGGGCCTCTCAGAGCCACTGCCGGACCTGGGGTGTCTGTGCTGGAGCCCCTCCCCTCCACCCACAGCCTCTTCCCGGGGCCTGTTGAGCAACGCCCTGGGTTTTCCTCCACGGTGCCTGTTTATCTGAGCCTCATCTCCATTTCCTTATTGCTGAGGTTTGAAAGTCCCTGCTGTCTCACTGGACAGAGCCAGGGACAGTCAGGCTGAGGCCCTGACAGGGAGTCTGTGAGCCGGCAGAGGGTCCAAACACCCACTCCTTCCTCATCCTTCACTGACAGATAAAGGTGCTGGAGGCACTAACTGCCCAGAGTCGATGACTGCACTTTACATGTGTATGTGTGGGTGATAAAGAGAACTTCTGTAAATAGTCTGGAACCTTCAAAATGTTAAGGAAATAGAGAATAACTGCTGTCTTTTGCTTCTGAAATTTGCTCTGCTTCACTTGTTTCTTAGGACAACAATACCAGAGGCTTCATCATTAACTACAAAGCTTGAAGGTGTGTAGCCCCAGTTTAAAATGTTGTAAGTTAACAGATGCCAGAGATGCTTAGCCACATCCCCAGGGTGAGACCACATGTTCAAACTGAGATAACAATCACCATACCTTACAAGCCAAGTACAGTACACTTAGACCCTAACCCTAAACTTTCTGTAAATCATATGACTATAAAAGAGTTAAGATAAAAAGAATATCACCAGTCCTGCTTCCCTAACCCTGACCCCCACTCTCGTGGGCTAGAATAGCTAACTAGGTGAATCCTAAAGATAAACACCCTGACCACAAAGAAGATGCTACGTTTGGGTTAAAATTAAACTGTGACCATGATTGTACATCTGTGACGGGACCTGAGAGAACTGGAATGTCTCGTCGAGCTACCTAAGATGAGGGCACGATTGTAAAACTCCTCTAAAAGACAAATCGTAACCCAGCCTGGGGTCGGTCGTATGGCACAGCCCTTGGTGCAGGCTGACCCTTTGCTAGCAGAGTAAACGTTTTTGTTTTACCCACTTTTGAGTCTCTGTTTCACTTACCAGTCCCTTCTGCAACATGGGAACCTCAGCATACACCTCATAGGTATGTGAACCTGAGATGTGTCCACTAAATGTGAAAATGTTCATTACATACACTTACAGTGAACCGCATGGGGTTTGGACACAGGTACACATCATGGAGCGGCTAAGCAAGCTCACTAACATGTGCACCCCACATGCTCATGCTGCTGTGTGGGGAGAGCATTTGGCGTTTTCTCTTGCGATGTCCAAGCACACACAGGTCATTATCAGCTGTGTTGCGGAAACGGCCTGAACTTATTCTAACTAAAGATTTGCCTCCTTTGAGCAGGGTCTCCGGGCCCCTTCTCCTACCTTCCTGCAATCTTGGTTCCTCTGTACCCGTGGGGCTCCTTCCCTGCGCCAAGCTCCATAAGAGCAAGAAGCACAGACACACTGTCCCCGCCTTGGAGCTGAGCCGGGGGCAGAGCCAGGCACTGCAGAAGCCCCACGCGCTGCTGCGCCCCGAGGTGAATGTCCTCGGAGGAGGCAGGGGTGTGGGTGCCAGGGAGGGGTGGCTGAGCTGAGCGAGGACAGGTGTGGGCTCTCCACGCCGAGCCCCCAGGGCCGCGGGACAGCACAGTGGGAAGAAAGAGCCACCTGTTGGTCAGAGGACAAGGAGCGCCACCCAGATGGAGCAGGAAGCCCAGGACCGGGGGCTGGCGTTATCGGCAGGGTCTCAGTCTTGAACATCAGAGTCAGTTTAAAATATCATGCGGTTAGGTAAACAGATACGGCTTTAGTTGTCAACTTAAACTTAGCCTGTGAGCTGAGCAGGAACTTGTGCCTCTGGAGAAGTGGAGGGAAGTGGGGCTGTCTGGGGACAGGGGCCCTGGGCGCATCAGGGACAGGAAGTGGCCGAGAGATTGCTATACCCAGACAGGCCAGACAGCTGTGCGGGTCTGATTCTACCTGCAGATAAACTGGAAACCTCTGAGGAGGGAGAATATTTAGCCTGAAGAAACCGTAAACACAAAGCCTTCGGATAAAACCTGAAGACCACAGAGTGGGATAACAGGGTTTCTTCATGTGCAGTGCAGACTGCAGTTGCCTGGATCCTGAAGGACCCGGGCAGCGTGAGGCGGGTTCAGCTGGGTCACGGGCCCATCCTGCTCCCCAGGGGTCAGGGTGTCGCTGGGACGAGCCCAGTCACAGCCCTCATTGGAGACAGACGCAGGTGCACCTGTGGGCAAGGGGATGGAGTGCAGCAGGCGCAGTGACAGCAGGAAGGCTGTGCCCTCGCACGCTGGCCCACATTCGGGCTTCCTGCTCTGTGCCACAGGCCGGGCCCAGGGCGAGCAGCATGGACCTCATCTCCTCCTGGGAACCAGAGGAGCTCAGAGTGGAACCGAGGCTCCTGAGGCCAGGGAGGCCAGTGGGTGGGGACAGGGAAGGTGCTGATCAAAAGGCACAAGCGAGCGCCAGCCAGGAGGAGCCATCTGGAGATCTGTGCACAGGGCTGACCGCAGTGCCTAGTTTCACGGTGTGTGTTTCACACTGGCCGAGAAGGCAGACAGCTAAGGTTCTCACCACAGAGATGGCCCAGGGAGCTCGGCCCATCGATGAGCCTAACACAGCTCTTCCACCTTCCCCATGAACGTTGTAGAAGAACATCGCATTGGAAAGCAGGAACAGAAACAATTCTTATTTCTCTTTTTAAAGTAAGGAAACAACAGACAGGTAGGAAATGAGCATAGGCGCTGGGCCCAGGCGGCACATTTGGGGTGTCCTGATGGGGACACACTGAGGTACCCGGGGCCCCAGAGCCCCTCCCTCCTATCCCCGGGCCCACCTGACTCACCCTCCTGCGCCTGCATCACGGGGCCCAAGCAGAGCACTGGAAGAGAAGCCCAGTCAGAAGGCGCCCACCACCCAGTCCTTACGGCCTGCATCTGGAGGGGCTACAGAGCCCAGGGCTTGGCCTCCCAGGCAGCCAAACCACCCCTCCCTGTGGACACCTCCAGTTCCCTCTTGCTCTTAGGCATTCAAGCCTCCCCAGGTCTTCCCTGCCCTCTGTGAGGCTGGACTCAGCGCCACACCAGGGCCCTGCGTCCAGGACCTGAAGCCAGCAGGAGGTGAGGGGAAGCCGGGCTCCTCCGTGTCCCACAGTCTCCTGGTGGAGTCAGGCTGAGCAGAGAGCAGGACCCTCCCCAAGTTCCCTCCCTGGTGCCTGCAGCCCTCCCTGTTGGCCCAGACTCACCAAGGGCCAGAAGGGCGGTGGGCCACGGGGCCATGGCCTGGAGCTGAGACGATTTACAGACAGGGCAGGGGGGGCGGTGCTGGCTGGCCTGGGCCACTTCCTGCCCCAGCAGCCTCACTCAGAGAGGAAGAGGCCTCCGCTCTCCTTCCCGCTTTCCCGGGAGGGACCAGGGACGAGGCACCTTGCTGGGGAAGGGTGCTCTGACTGGTCTGCAGCATGGGACGAGCGCGGCTGCACAGTGAGTGGCTCTGAGCCCGCCAAGCAGCAGCTGGCCAGGGGCTGCAACACGGAAACCAAGTTCTTCAAACTCAAGGTGGAAGTCACAGAGCCCTGCATAAGGGTGAGCACTGCAGGAGACAGCAGCACACGAAAAACCGCCCTGCCCCGGGGGTTACACTTTCACAGGTGCTCAGGTGCGGTGTCTTCGAGCACGGATGTCTCCTGACCCTCAGCCCCGCTCCCAGCTCTCACAGCCGGGCTGGGGAGGAGTCAGCTCCCACCACACGGCTGGCAGAAGCCCAGTGGTGCCGTCGCTGTGGACACGGAATGGAGACTCCGAACGAATTAGAAATACAACTACGGTAGGACCCAGCACCCCCTTCCGGCTGTGTGTGCAAAGGAAGTGGCACAAGTGTGACAAAGACAGCTGCACCAATTGCAGCATTAGTCACAAGGGCAAAGCTGCGAAACTGGAGATTTCCATGGACCGAGGGGCAGCTGAACACGGTGCACACACAGAGCTAAGGCTGTGCGGCCTGGAGAACAGAAGGGAATTCCCTGGGTGCGGAAACAGCCCAATAAGCCTGACCCAGAAAAGCAAGCACTGCATGGTTCCCCATGCCCGAGGTATCTACAGAGTCAGGCTCCTAAGACACAGCTGGGCTTTGGTTTCCTGGTCAGGAGGAGGAACTAGGAGGGGCTCCTTCTGGACACACATTTCAGACACTTGGAGGAGCAGGCCCTGGAAAAGCGCAGCTCCACAGTGTGAGATGGGTGCCCACGGAGCCTGCCTTACACACGGCCGCGCCAACTGCTTTGCCATCTCTAGGCTGCGCGGGGACCAGGGAAGGCAGGAGGTACAAAGCCCCACAGGAACTGGGCCGTCAGTGTTCAGCCCTGAGACCCGCAGGGCCGTGGGGGCCATTGGGGCACAAGGCTTTCGGGTACAGGGCAGGACGGGGCCTCTGCACACCTGTGCGACCACGGGGCTGAGAGGGGCGCGGCCTGCAGGTTCTCCTGTCCACTGCAGCCAAGTGCCGGGAGGAAGCAACTTCTCCGGGCAACAGTGATGGGTGCCAGGAAGGGGCTGCGGCAGAAGGGGCGGAGTCCCATGCCTGAGGGGGCCTGGAGGGAGGAAATGAAGGGCTGAGGCAAGCATAGCAAAGCTCCCTGCCTAGACTGTGACGTACGACCCAGGCTGGACGATGACCCCCAAGGAGTTTACAGGACTTACAAGACTCACATTTCTCTTAATAACAGGATTTCGTACCGAGAACTTTGCCCTCCTTTGCTCCTCTCTTTTGGTGGTAACTATGATGTGACTTCCAGAGCTGCAGCATTCATTTTGCAACAGTCAGACAAGACACAGCACAACGGACAAAACAGCTAGCAAACTGGAAAGGAAGGCTCCTGAGGCGCTGCACCACGCCACGACTTCCCATCCCTGGAAGTGTGTGTGTGTTTGTACCTAGGGAACCAACCCAGGGAGTGCTGACCTATGTCCCCAGCCCCTTTTAACTGTTTTTATTTTGAAACGGGGTCTTGCTAAATCACTAAGTTGCCCAGGTTGGGCTCAAAGTTGTGATCCTCCTGCCTCAGCCTCCCAGAGTACGGAGAGGATAGATGTGTACAGCCACACCCAGTTTTGGCAGTGTTTTTAATGTGTCAAGATGCATGTGCATGTTCCGTTTAGCGATGTATGAGACGCAGAGCGCATCTGAACTGCACAGCTGGACGGGTACTTCCACCTGGGCACAGCCGCCACCGCAGCCCTGGGCAGAGCAGAGCGTCCTTCCTTCTGCTCCGCCACCTTCTCCCAGGACAGCGTCTCTGGTGTCTGCAGCCTGAAGGCGCATCGCCAGCTCTGCTTCCCTCCACACTGCGCGTCCTGCGTCTCCGGGCCGCTCCCTGCGCTCCCGGAAGCGCCCCGGGGACTGGCGGATTTATCCTCAGTGCGGAGTGACCCTGGGGGCAGCGCTGTGATCCTCCGCTCAGTGCCTTGTCTCGTTTCTGGCCGTGATGAACCACACTGCGCTGGGCGCTATAATGCCGTCAGCTGATGGGGCGCGCGTCCCCCGTGTCTGCAGGGTGGTCTCCCGGACCCCGGGATCACAGCGGCCACCCTCGTGTCGATGGGCGATATTTGGGGGAAACCTGTGCACACCTCGCAAGCTCCTGTAATCAGCTGTTCCCACCCTCTGCACAGGGACTGGGCTCCCGAGAGACGCCCTCTCCATGGGGTGGAGGGAAGTGCTTTCCGGACTGTCCAGAGGACCACACAAGGTTCTCTGCGGGTCCGCGCTCTCCAGATCTCACATCCCGCCCATCTCTCGGAGCCGGTGCCCAGCGATTCCAGCAGAGGAGCGGCGGCAGGCTGCCAACAGGGCGGGGCCAGTGCCGGCCCAGGGCTCCGCCCCTGCTGTAGGTCACATGCGCGCAGCTCACAGCAGATTGACCTGGGGGCTCAGTCTGCGGCTTGCGGTTTTCGTGTTTTCCGCCTGCAGCTGGCTGCTTCCGGGGTGGGACCCCGGGTGGGAGAGCACTCGTGGGGGTTTGTCCTCCTCTGAGGGACCCAAACACCTCTCTGGGGGTGTGCACTCCGCTCCTGGCAGGGGCATTGGGGTCCCGCACCCCACCCTCGCCAACTCTCGCAGCTCCTCATCCTGTTACTTAGCATGTTGTCACCTATTGGCCCTGCCGGTGGCTCCACTCTGCGCCTCTGTGGTGACCCAGGCAGCTGAGGGCACCTTCAGGTGATCCTGGTCTTTGCACATCCTCTTTGTCTTGAGAATGTCTGTTCAAAGGTTTTTCATTTTCTCTCTCTTTTTGTTTTTTATTAAGAAAATGGACTCTAATTAAATAGGAGGAACTGTTTTCTCTTTCTGTGCATGTGAGATCCCTGGCAGACAAATGCAGTCTGAATACCCCTCCCGTTCTGCTAGGGCTTTCGCTTTCACTGGTGTATTTTGAAGGACAGATTTCTGGGTCCTTCTGCTGTCCAACTTCCCCGTATTTGTATTTTGTGGTGAATGTTTCATGCGTGTGTCCCAAATGCTCACCTGCTACAAAGTACGAAGCTGTCCTCCCAGAGGGAGCATGTCCTTCTAAGAACCTAGATGTCCACTCATCTGGCCACGGGACCCCAGAGCACAGGGACAGGCAGGAGCTGTCCCCAGCTCTGGCGGCAGTGGCAGGGCCAGGGCTCTCTGCTCCAGCCCAGAGGAGGCTCTTGGGCCACTCCTGCATCTGGCCTCTGTGTTTTTGTTGCTCCCCCGAAGCTCACACTAACCTAACCCTGAACCAGCGGGCCATGCCTGTTTTATTCACAGGACTAAACACCAACTGAATGATGTGATCTTTAAAAATTTGTCGTTTTTAATAGCACATGTTTGCAGTACATTAAGTTTGCAGTCCCCGTGTGGAGTTCCAGCAGGTACATCACGTCCCTCTCCTCTGGGGACCTGACTGGCCCTGCATTTTAGCCCTGTGTGTTTTGGTTGAACAGTGGGCCCTCAGAGCTGCTTGTTGTCATGCTGGGTGGAGGACACACTCAGGGGAATGGGTCAGCAGAGACTGTTCCTGGGTTAACACTGACTCCTCTGTCTCAGACCAAAGGCCTGGGCCAGCTTGACCTGCAAGCCCTGGAAACCTTGAGGTCCCCGAAGCCTCCCTTGCTAGCTGGCCAGCCAAGGGATTTCGCGTGCTGTGCAAGGGAAACCACGATGCCCCTGTGGCTGTTCCATCTCCCTCACTGTCCCTGGGGACACAGGGGCCGAAGTGACCCCTCTCCCCTCCTCTGTGCACAGGGGACAGAACCTGGGGCTGGGGAACTTGGGCTGACCCCGGAGGGCAAGCCCGTGGCCAGGGTGACAGTGACAGCCAGCTGGTTCTGAGCACCTGTCATGGGAGTGAGGGAGGCCTGGGACGTGAGCCCCGCACCAGTGGACCCGTCTGTCCCCTGGTGACACAGACCCGAACAGCCTTGCCCCAGGCGGACACCATCCTGCTGTGGTCCACACAATGCCTTCCTCAGCCTGGATGGAGGTTTGGGGAAGGCCCGGAAGTGATTCCTCGCGGCCTCTCAGACTTTAGCCCAGTGTCAGCCTGGGGAACCCCAATCAGCCGACCCCCATGGCATCTCTATGTGGAGACACTGGGCTCCCCGTGTCAGGAGCAGGGCTCCGCTGGGCACAGATGTGTCCGCCCCGAGAGCCCTGCCCTTGCTCAGGTCTGTGCTCCATGCCCACCCTGGGTCTGGCCCTCGAGTGAGGAAGCCCACCCTGGAGGAAACTCTCCCAGTCCCAGAATATCACTTTGGCCTTCAGACACCCGAGGGGCCCGGGCCTGGATATGGGAGAGGCTTCCAGTGTTGCGCTCCCACCTCCTTCAGAACCCACTTGGCTAAGCCTCCCACTGCGGATCCAGCAGGCAGGAAACCTGGAGCTGGTAGACATGATTTCTCTCAGGTCACCTGGGTCCCAGAGCCCCTCACCCACTCTCTTGTGTGGGGACGCCCTGCCTACACACCAGGGGCTCACCTTCCCTGGACAGGGTCTCCGAGGAAGGCCCACAGGGACTGTGGGGGTGGGGAGCAGACGAGCTGGGTGCCATGTTCCCAAGGTACAGGTGATGGGGTGGGAAGAGGTGCTCGGGGCAGCCCAGGAGACTGAGCCAGTGTAAACTCCTTGCTGACTTTCTCACAAAAACGGAAATAACTCCTTCCTTCCTTTGAGCCTCTTTCCTCTCACCGCCAACCTCCCCAGAGGTGAGAGATGTTAGCGTCTGTGACCCAGACACCCAATCAGATGGTAAATTTGGCTGCTTTTTAAAATCTAGACTTCTTAACAAGGAATTTTAGGTTCACAGCAAAATTGCCAAGGAGGCAGAGAGTGTCCATGTTGCCCTGTATGCCCACCTCCCCACTTCAACATCCCCGCCACACCGGTGCATCCCTTACTGTGCAGGACCCCCGTGGACACGACTCTCCCTGAGTCTGTAGCTCACACACTGGGCGCAGTGCCTTCCGTGGGTCTGGGAAGTGATGATGGCAGGCGCCCACCACTTGATACTGAGAGCCATTCCGTGGCCCTGAGAGCCTCCTGTGCTCCACCTGCTCATCTCTCCCCAGCCTCAGCCCCTAGTGCCTCAGTGACTTTCTTGTCACGGGGACGCAACATCCACACCTGCAGCTCCAAGGAGAAGTTCACTGTGCCTCACGGTTTCTATGGGCTCAGTCCACAGTTGCCACCAAGGTGCAAACAGCTTGGTAGAATGGCATGGTGGAGGAGATCTCTTCACCCAGTGGTGCCCAGGAAGCAGAAGGAAGTAGGAGCCAGGAACAAGAATCTCCCTTTCCAGATCAGTTTCCTAGTGGCCTGCCTCCTCTGAGCAGGCCTTGTTAGGGAATTGATCATGTTAAAGTGTGCTGTGACGCCGCCTCACAGGCTGAATTCTCATGGTACATCTTGGCTCCTAAAATGACCTCATGCCCTTATCTCTGGTTTCCCTCCCCCCAGCCACCATGG
>NW_022900931.1:67149314-67156357 GCF_012274545.1 Fukomys damarensis
CTCTCTCTCTCTCTCTCTCTCTCTCTCTCTCTCTCTCTCTCTCTCTCCCTTCCCGCCTCCTGCTCTCCTCCCTACAATAAAGATCTCCTGCCGGACCTCTCCATGCGTGAGTGGCCTAACTGGGAAGGGGCACCCGAAAGGGCACGCGGACCCCCTTTCAGGCCTGGCCGTCCAGTAGACACTCAACTGTGGATTCACCAGTGATGAGTCCCGTGATCCAGTGATCTTTGGGTGACTCATGACTGCTAAACCATACACCTCATAGCCACTGACCTTTTCACAGTCCCCACAAGGTGTGTGTGTGTGTGTGTGTGTGTGTGTGTGTGTGTGTGTGTGTATATGTTGCTGGGGATTGAACCCAGGGCTTTGTGAATGCTAGGCAAGTAATCTACCACTGAGCTGAGAGGGAAAACTTTAATAGCGAAAATTTAGGAAATGTCATAATATAAGATAACTTCTGCCCCTCACTCTGCTTAGTTCAGAATTAACCGGTACCAGTACCGGTACCGGACACACGTAGTCTCCCATAAAAGTTTGTAAGTGAAAAGAACCATTGTTAGCTTTGTTAATCCTTCCTGGCTAGAGTATGTAACTGAATGAATCTGAAAGGTAACTTCCCTAACAAAGAACTGCATCGGGTTGGAATTCAGCTGCCTTGCTATCATGCTTTGGGTATCTGTGAAAATGCAGTGTAACCAACTGAGTAAGATCAAAGCTGTAAAACACAGGCCAGGGATTTAGCTCAGCGGTTCAGTGGCCTGCCTTGCAAGCACAAGGACCTGAGTTCAATCCCTGGTACCACAAAAAGAAGGAAAAAAAAAAAGCTGTAAAACCCTATAAAAGTAGGAGTTGTAGCCCAATGGCTTGACAATCAGGGCACTGCCATTAGGTGTGATCGATCCCCCTCGGTGGAGTGAAGTTTTTTATTTTACTTCCATTCTGCTGCCTCTCTGAGTGTCACTTGCTGTCTCCTTCCCTAACAGAGTTACAAGCCCCACACCCTTACTGCCTCCATAAATTCTGCCTTTCAGAATGTCTGTGCTTGGGATTGGACTCTGTGTAGCCCCTTCAGACTGCTGTCTTGCACTGAGTAATGTTCAGTGTCCTCCAAGCCTCTCCATAGCTTCGTAGCACATTCTTCATGTCAGTGGAATAAACTTCCACTGACTGGCTGCACTAACTTACTGCACTCCCACTGTAGGGCATCTTGGTTTGAATCCGGGTTTGTGAAATTAAACTGCTATACGCAGCCATATGCAGGTTTCAGGGTGGACACAGGATTTCAGCTCTTCTGGGTAAATACGAAGGTGGATGTTTGCTGGATCATGAGGTGACATGAAAGTGCCCCCCCAGACTCCAGAAGGGCTGCAGCTGTTGCCTCCCACCCCCGTGTCTCCTCCCCTGCGTGTGGTGTGGCCAGGGCTGTCCTAACAGGCGTGCAGCCCTAACTGGGTTCTGAGACTTTGGAAGAGGTACACAACACCCGTATTTCCTCCTCTGATTCAGCCTGTGACCTTGGACAAGTCACTTCCCCTACACTTTCCTCAGGAGCCAAACAGCTGATGCTTATCAGTTGCCTATTCCAGGATCCGTGTCTGAAACTCAGCAGTGAGAACTGATGCAGGAGTGCCCAGTCCAAGAGAGGAGATGGAATCAAACAGCTGATCACTCATTCTCCAGCCTCCACCGCGACGCAAGAACGATTCCCAGGGAGCCAGGAAAGCCTGAAATGCCAGTGGTTTCACACAGAGGAAGTGTTTCCCACTCACGTAAATGACCAGTGCGGGATTTTCCAGGCAGTTTGAATTTTGTCTCTAGGAAAGCTGCGAACACGTGTGTCACCCACCCTGTGGCTTCCGTCATCCTCGTGAGCAGAGGTGGTCTCCACCTCCCTCCAGCAGAAAGAACAAGAGAGGGCAGAGAATGCAGGCCCACTTGGTAAAGCCACTGACCTGGACGTGACAGGCACTGTCTCTGCCCAACTGTCTCGGTCCTGAACGTCACAGTGGTCACATGGAGATGCCACAGATGCCACGCAATGAGCAGCCACTTCCCCCAAATGGACAGGACCGTGAAAGGGGAAATATGTTGGTTTTTCTTCTGAGCACTGGACAACAATGTGAAAGGTATCTGAATAAGAAGTGCAGCCGAGGGCAGGGGATTTAGCTCAGTGGTTCTGGGACCTGCCTTGCAAGCTCAAGGTCCCAAGTTCGATGTCCAGTAGAAGAAAGAAAGAAAGGAAGGAAGGAAGAGAGAAAGAAGTACACACCAGTGGGACAGCACATGAGATGTCCCTTCAACCCTGCCCAGCGCATGGGCCTGGGCATCTGGGGTGACGGAGCCCTCTGTCCTCGGTGGGAACCCGCCCAGCTGAGGCTCGGAGGGGCACGGGGAGACCTGACTGGCTCCTGTGGGGAGCAGCCCGAGTCCCACTCTCCTGAAGCTCACAGCGCAGTGCATGGCTGATGCCTCCTCCTCGCTGGGTCCCTTGCTCTGGACTGTGACCCAGGAAGGGCTCCCAGTGGCCCGTTCTCTGTCCCTGTCCCTGAACGGGGGGCTGTGGAGAACCATAGATCCGCCCCTCCGCCATTTTATGATACAGCCTATGAAGCCATTTTGTATTAGGTTTAGTTTTCCTGTAGATCACATGATATGTTCCCGTGGGTGTTTGATGTATCCTTATAAGGTAATAATCTGTTCTCTGTATGCTGATTGGTTGCATTATGGTATATATGTTGCCACCCCTTCCGGGCGCGGAGAGAGAGCGGGGTAGAGATCCTGAGATGAGGAACTAAAGTAAACTCCTTGTGTACCAAGTGTGTGCCTCTTTGCTCACACGTCGCCAGTTCAGGCCCCTGTAGTCACAGACCGAATTGCCCAAGGCAATCCGGCTCGCGACACGGGCAGAGCCTGAAGCTGGCAAGCTCTGGGCACTGTTCCGGCCCAGAACACGGCTATGGCTCTGCTGCCTTTGGGACCTGGGCGGGATCTTGAGTTGGACGTGGTGGTACTTGGGGTGTTTTCCAAGATGTCTGCATCCCTGGGTTCGAGATTTCCTTTCCATCTGCATGGAATGCATCAGACTCAGAAGGCTCCCAGCCCCAGGCAGGCACAGAACTCTTCCGGTGGGCAGCGACTGGAGAACTTATCAGGAAAGGAATTGGAATCAAGGATTCTGAGAGAGACTATGGGAAGCCAGCCATGGCCCACTGGCCTTTTGAAAGACAACATTTGTTCCTTTTTAAGGACTGCACATGTTAAACTTGTTTTGACCCTGCACGGGAGAAACTCGGACAGCCAAAGATCTGTAGGAGTCAGGTGCTTCCTGTTAAAGATCTGACGTTATCCATAGGAGTCAGGTGTTGTAACTCCATTTTGTTAAGTTCCTCCACCTATTGTGGGAATCATGATTATTAGTTGCAAGTGTTGTTAATTCATTTTTCTTGAGCCTGCTTTCTCTTTCCCGTGTGAACCCTCGTTCCCGTGGAGCGGGTGTTTAGGTTACTATGGTAATCCTAGCCCATAATAGTTCGGTCTTTTCCTTTAAAAGGCTGATGCCTGACTGCAATAAACGTCGCCTTGATCAGACTCTTGTCTTGGCGTCCTTCCTTTCTCTCTGCCCCATCTCCACCCCGCTGCTCTTTCAGGTTTGAGGCACTGCTGGACAGTGCTCTGTGTCGCCGGTTCGCGACAAGAGACAGACACTGAGGAATTTAGACTCCGAAGTCACTCCCAGTGTGGACCCAAAGGCTTTCCACATCTGGCCACAGCTGTCTCCATGAAGAGGATCTAAACATCCTCTCCTTCCACTGCCTCCTCTCACGCCCGGTCCACAAGTCCCGCATCCTCAGAGCCTCCACCTTCCCCACGTGCACGGAGTCAGAACACAGCGATTCCGGAACTCTGCAGCCTGGGCCAGGGTGGCGGTGACGATGTGCCCACACTCCTGCAGCCGCTGCCAGCCGAGCCAACTGCAGAGCTCGGCAGCTCCAGATGGGAGAGGGTGACGCGCCGACTACGCGGAAAGTCATCCCTGGAAAGCAGAACTCTGTCAGAGTGGAGGGAACCCGCGGAGGATGACTCCACGCTACTGGAGACGTGGTCAGTGGGAGAGAGTCAGCCGGGCGGGATTTCTCCCGGAAGTCTCGGGACTCCTGCGAAACTGCCATACAGCAGCAGTGTGGGGCTAGGCATGGGATGTGCGCCTGTAACCCCAGCACTCTGGGAGGCTGAGGCAGGAGGGTCAAAAGTTCACACCCAGACTGGGCAACTTAGGAATTTAGCAAGACCCTGTCTCAAAATCAAAAATAAAAAAGGGCTGGGGATGGAACTCAGCATGAAGACCCTGGGTTCCACCCACCAGCCCCACTCTGCAGCCCCCCCATAAACAGGACCGTGGCTGTCGGAAGAACCTGCTCATGAAGTGAATGCTGTGCTTCCTCAGAGGACAGGGCCCTGAACAGCAGTGAGAGCAGGGGCGGAGCGGGCAGGTGGAGGCCCGGTCTGGCCGAGCAGGGCCCCTCCCTAGTGGGCTCCGCCGTGGGCCCGGCGTCTCCTGAGGGAAGGAAGGCCTGGATGTGGCTGGGATGGTCAGAGCCAGGAAAGTGCCAGGCCCCAAGAGGCCCGCTGGGCACGCAGGGCTTTTGTGGGAACCGGAGTCTGCCCAGAGCCCAAGTCTAGCGCCGCAGGATGGGGCACGTGGGCGACAGACCTAACTTGGCATAAAACAGCACTGTGCTGCCATGGGGACTCCAGCCACTTCCTGCCCTCTGCTCACACGTGCTCAAGGGCTTTCCACCCTGGCCATACAGCCGGGGTTCCTGCTCCGATCCAGCCCCACCTGCACCCCCTGGAGCCAAGCTTGCACCATGCCAGAGCCTTTGCACTAGCAAGTGCCCGTGCCCCAGAAACGCACACGGCCCGTCCCAGTCTCCAGCCTGGGCCCAGGGTCTCCCATGGGAAGTCATCACCACCCCCTCTTGCCCTCCGTTCATCGCCTTCTCTCTTCAGTGCCTGTTGAGAACGTTGTGCGAGTTTTGCTGATGATTCTCCTTTACAATCTGAGGTCCCCGCTAACGTGCTTCCCCGCAAAGCCATGGACGCCCTTCCTGACGCGCTCCCTGCCCCGCCGTCTGCACTGCAGTGGTGCCTGACGCAGAGTAGCAGCGCCGTGAACGTACCCAAGGGCGAGCCGAGTGGACAGAGACCCACCCCGTGCTCAGGAAGTGTAAGGAAGGTGCCAGGACCACTGAACACACCCCAGAGGCCAGGCTGCGTGTTTGGGTCCTGGCTATGCCAGTTACGAGCTGTGTCAACCTCTCTGCCCTTTGTGGCTGCTTCGGCAAAATAAAATTTTGTTAAAAAGTCGAACAGAGTGCTAGGGATTTAGCTCAGTGGTTCTGCCGCCTGCCTCGAAAGCACAAGGATCCGAGTTTGATCCCCGGTACCAAAAAAAAAAAAAAAAAAAAAAAAAAAAAAAGCAGAAGAGAAAACACGCAGAACGTGAGGAAATGTTTACACACACTGTACACCTGCAAAGCCTTAGTAACCCAAATAGAAAAGAAACTCAGATGACTCAATAGCAAAAAGCCTCCAGTGACCCGATTTGAAAACAGGCGATAGATCTGAATGATGTTTGCAAAGAAAGGCGAACAAATGGTCGTCGGGCACGTTAGTGCATTCATGAGCATCAGGGAAACGCAGGTCGGAGTCACGATCGGACATCACGTGCTCCAGCGAGAGCAGCTGTTATTAGAAAGACAGAAGTTAGTGCTGAGGAGCAGAGGGAGGAGGACGCACAGCTCTCGGTGCCTCCTAGCACAGCTGCCGTGAGCAACACAGCAGAGCTCTGCCAAGATAAAAAATTGACCATTTATCAAAATCTCTAGTATCACAAAGATTTATTAATGTAGTACAAACTAGATCTTCTGCCTTCACGAGTTATATTACAGCTGGGTGTGGTGGCGCACGCCTGTAATCCCAGCACTCCAGAGGCTGAGGCAGGAGGATCGCTGTAAGTTCCAGACCAGCTTGGGCTACAGAGTGAGTGCCAGGTCAGTCTCAACTACAGAGTGAGACCCTGTCTCAAAACACTAAAACAAAACAAACAAACAAACTAAAAAATAAAAGAGAGAGCTATAGGGGAAATCAAAGACGGGAAAGCACAGATTTTAATTTCTAATTTTTATTTTTCTTACCGCCGTACAAGTGTGCAGTGAACAGTGACTCCATCTCTCACGGGGAGCGGGTCCACCTACGAAACACAGCTCAGTTCTCTTTATTTGCATGGCGCCTCCTGCCTCGCAAGCACAAGGCCCTGCGTTCGATCCCATGTCAAAAAAATAAAGACAAATTTTTAAAATTCTCTTTACGCCCTCCCCTACTCTCCCTCCTTCCTCCCTTAATCTTGCGAGGATTTCAACATAATTTATGAGTTACAGAGTTTTTAAAAACAGAAGCTGCAAAATAGTTGGAGACAAGCTTGTGTTTCGTAAAAACTTACTGGATGCAAATAATATTTAGGGGAAGTTTGTATGGCTTTTGGGGCCCTTTTTAAAAACAAAATATGAAATTTGGGGGAATTAATTGCTGAGTGTGCAACTTACAGAGCTGGAAGAAGAAAAAGAAGCGAGGGAGGAAAAGGAGGACACCGTTATTGTGACTTTTTTGGGAAAAGGACGTTTAGGGAAAAGGCAGTCACTGACGCAGCCGCACCAGCAGGGTCGGGAGGACCCGCGGCGGAGCCGGACCAGAGGACGACTCCACGCCCACCCGCGAGGGCTCGCCCAGCCGCCACCGCCTGACTCGCTTACTGCGTGTATTTAGTGCACACCACGTTTTCTTTTCTTCTTTGTACAGGGATCGAACTCGAGTTTTTACGATCGATCTCGAGTTGTTACGATGCACGGTAGCTGTCAGAAGCACTGCGCTAAATCCCCGCACCACGTTTTGCAAAGAAATTGCATCCTATTTGACTGGATCTGCAGCGCGCCGTCACGCCCGTTCCGACTGCGCTCGGGACCGACCCCACCCGACCCCCCAGT
>NW_022900931.1:67156464-67167145 GCF_012274545.1 Fukomys damarensis
CGCGCCTACCGAGGCCTGCGCCTTCTGTGTCACCTTAGCCTGGGCTCCGAGGCGGCAGAAGCCGGGACGGAGGTCCTGGTCCCGGCACCGCGAGAACCGCCCGCCCCGGGCCTCGGGAGGACGGGTGTCTCGGGCTCCCCCTCGTGTCCACGGCGGGGATTCTCCTCGCTGTGGAATTTCTTTTGCCTGACACATTCATTTTTCTTATTCAGGAAAATTTATTGATCTTCTGCAGTGTACTAAATAAACACTGTCAGAGGCCCTTGAGCCCTGTCCGCACACAGAAGGAACAACAACCTCTGGCCTGATAATCTGGTGTCCGCTGTCCCTCTTCACAGTCCCGCTGTCTACCCTGTCCAGTCCGCCACCGTGGAAGACGCACCTGGGAAGTCCCAGAAAGCGAAAGTCTTAGCCACCCCCTCGCCTTCTCTGAGGCCGTGGTTCCTTGCTCTTGCTCCAGCCCTGCATCTGGGTGACCCCTGGATACCTGTCCTAGAAGTCTCACAAAGCTCCTCACGTTCACAGTTTGGGGAACGATGACCCCAGACTTGTGCAGTGCTCAACTGATGCAGCTGTACATGGGGCTCCTGACATGTTTCCTCCCACTTTCCACTGAGTTCCTGCTGGCTCTTGCATTTCCTCGGGTGATTCAATGTCTTAACTGCTCCTCTCCTCCCTGCACACCGTCAGCTCTTTAAGGATAAACCAGGAACTGAGTCCTATGTCCTTGGTGAGTGGGAGAGTGGCTGACTCACCGGAGGCTGCAGTGCCCTCCTCCCGATAAATGGCTAAACTCCCCAGCCATTGCAGCCAGGTTCTGTTCAAGGCCAGAGCCCTGTGACAGGGCTCTGGGGTTTGGCAGAGTCTCTGGGATCTGGGAGGAGTCGTGGTGCAGTCTTGGGGACCAGCTGGCAACTGTGCAGCGAGCTCCCAGCCCTGGCTGGGTAATTACAGTCCTGGGTAATTACCAAGCAGCAGTAATAAAAGGGTCCCAGACAGCACGAGGCCGTGCCTGACACACTTCTGACTGCCACCCCCAAAGAAGAGGGGGTCCTGGTGCCCAGAAGATCTCCAAGAGCGACACAGACCACGCCCCAAACCCAGACCAGTCCAGGTATCCAGAGCGCTGAGAGCCAGAAATGATTTCCCTCTGCACACTTTCTGAGAACAGTTTTACAGTTTAGAGCCAAATAAGGAGGACGGATGAAGACTTCGTGTGTGCTCAGCCCCCACAACCCACAGCCTCCACCCGCCAGTGTCCCCACCAGAGAGCGAGTTGTCACAGACAGTGAGCACCAGGCCTGTCCTGGGCTTGCACACTCTGCGGGTGTGCATTTACGTGTCCCACCGTGTGTCCACCTCCCCAGTGCCATGGTGTCCCTTCCTCGAGGCCCCACCTGCCCGGACCCTGGGAACCCTGCTCCACTTTCCGAGCTGGTCCTTCCCAGTGTCGGGGGTGCGGCCTGCTCAGACCACTTCCCTCAGTGACTGCTCCTGTATCCCTCGAGTCTCTCCGCAGCCCTGAGCGATGTCCCTAGCCGGAAGCACCAGAGTTCCCGTGCCCAGTCTTCGAGTCTCAAAACCCCTGATCTCCAGGAATCGGCAGGTTGGAGACTCCGTGTCTCAGCAGGGCTCCCTGTGGATCCTCCCACCCCTCCGCCCCTTCCTCCACCTCCACGCTAGATCCTGTGCTCAGCTCCCCAAGGCCCAGCTCTGGGCAAACTGTGCTGGTGGAGCATGGGCCGTGGGGCGGGATGGGCAGGACCCGCGAGGAGCCCACGCCAGGCGTGACTCCGGGACACGCCGGACTCCCCCGTGGGAGGGAATTAAAGCTGACGCAGGAGCTGTAACTGCCCCATGGGGACAGTGTCTCAGCCTCCCTTTCAGACCTGACATAACTGCTGGAACCTGGCGGTGCTTCTGTTAAAATTCCTGTCCACGCTCCCACGACCCCTCTCCTGGGAACGGAACTATAGGGAAACAACAGCCTGTACCCCATTCACGATGGTGCGGAGTGGGATCAGCCAGGTGTCAGGCCTCGGGGGGCCTAAAGGAAAGAGTGGGTGGCTGGGATTTCCTTTGGGGCACAGAGGGACCCTAGACCGGTCGTGCCAATGGCTGCACAGCCACGGGAACACGCAGAGGACATGGGAGGGCGCAGTGAGGAGTGGGCTGTGCATGTGCGAAGGGCTTCTCAAGACAGCAAGCCAGGCGTGGTGCTGGGGCCGAGGCCCGGGCTGCCCGGGGTGGCTGCAGCCAGAGGACAGCTTGGGCCCACGTATCCGAGAGCCCAGTCTGGAAAACAGTGAGACCCTGCCTCCAAATACATCTGCTTTTAAAAATGGGGGCACATCCAAAGAAGGACAAGGACAGCAAGGACACCAAGAAAGTAAAAACCAGAAGTCATCGGAACATCAAAGATATTTAGCAAATAAATTTAAGGGAGAGAACTATATGACATTTTAGGCATAAGTTCTAGTTTAAGCTTCACCATCGATGTAAAAGTGAACTCTGTAAATAATCATATCGTTGTATTTAAGGGAAGAAAGCCTAGAATCTGTCAGCTTTGCATCTTGGTGATAACCACCATCTTGCCCATTCCAAAGCCTTCCCTGTCAAGTCCCGGACAGGTGAGCGCCCAGTGCCAGGCACCGAGGCCCGGGCTGTTTCCTCACTGACCTCAGCTGTGTTAAAAGCCTTTGAGAGGCGCCCATCCATACCTGTGTCTAGCGTGACACGTCAGCCCCTTCCTCTGGTCTCCTCATCTAGGGATCCTGTGCTGCTGCCGGCCAAGTTGGGCTTCTGTCCCTTCTGTCCATTAAATGATTAATAAACTGCATAACTTCAAAACAAATGGGAAAGCAGGCCTCCAAGAAGGAACGGCACACAGAAGGGGGGGCAGGGACAAAGCTGTGTCCAGGCCAGGGGGCAGCCGGGTGTAAAGGTCTGCTGGCCCCCAGCAGCTCTGCCTCGGCCTCCCCCAGAGAACTGGGAGCAGATGCCTGGCAGAGCCCAGTACCTGAGCCTGCTGCCTTGCAAGAGGGCACAGCCAGGACCCTGGCTCCCACCCAAGGAGGCAAGACCAGGCCTCCACTGACTCGTGAGCTTCTCCCCAGACAGGAAGCAAGTTCCTGTGTGCGCAGCCCCTGCTGCCACCCGAGGGGAGCCCTTAAATAAAGCCTCCCGCCCACCCTTTGTGCCAGGTGCCTGGAGATTTTTCCTGTGACTAAAGGAGACTGCCGAGCCTGTGGGTGAGAAGTTGTCACAGGCTGAGCTCTCCTTCCATATCTGTTATGCAACTTCTCAGATGCGAAGCTGAGTCCAAGAAGCCTCACAGGACTCTGCCTGCCTGGATTCTGCCCAATGCCAGCCTCACCCTGCTGTTATCACCGTCGCAGCCCCTCTCCCTGTCCACCAACCCACTCTGAGTGTGTGGGCTGCATTTGCAAGTTGCAGGCACCAGCATGCTCCGCCCTGAGCACTTCAGCAGTTTTTCCTAGAGTTCTTTTCTTTTTCCTTAGATCTGCATCTCACGAGATACACACATCTGAGACAAGTATATGGCTCTGGTCCTGGATAAAGATCTCAGGTATGGCTTCCTCCTTAAAACCTGGCCTTCTCCTGGAGGGACAGCCACTCCTCTGACTTTTGCCAAGTGCAGATTGACTTTGACTGCTCTGGCACTTCCTGCAACGGAACCCTGAACTCTCAGGAGTGTGAACCCTCCTGTGTGGCTCCCCTGTGGCGGGCGATGTGACGCATCTGTCCCTCCTGTCCGAAGGCACCTGGGCTGCCCTCTGCCTGGGATGCTGGGGCAGAGCGACCGTGCACACCCTGACACCAGACCGTGTGTGAGAACTGTTTCTCCTGGGTCCGTGCCATTAGGGAATTGCTGGGTCTCGGGGGAGATCTGTTTTTATTCTTATTACTGCCTGTTGCACACTGTTTGCACACTGATCACATCCCTGCAGGGAGTGGCACATGGGTGGGACACAATTCAGTTCTTTTTTAATCCCCTTCCCCTCTCCTCCCACCCTGCTCCCTCTGTCTCTTGGCCCCTTCGCATTTGAGAAAGATGTTTCCCCTCTTTTCTATTATCTTTGACTTTTCTCTTTATTTATAGTTTGGGTTTCTATCTAAGAGAAACCACGTAATGTTTACACTTGAGTGTCTAATTTATTTCACTTAGCATTATAGTCCCAAGGTGCATCGACTTTCCTACAAATGACTCAAGTTTATCTTTCTTTGTGGCAGAGTAGTAGTCCAGTCTGTATAAACACTACAGGTCCCTCATCCATCCACCTGTTGATGGGCACATAGGCTGCTTCCAAGATTGAGTTATTATAATTTATGCTACAATTGGCCAATAAAGACATGAGGAATTGCTCAACATCTTGGGCCACGAAAGAAATGCACATTAAACCAACATTGAGATTCCATCTCACTCCAGAAAGAACAGACACCACTGAGAAGCCAAGCAATAGCAAATGTAGGTGAGGCTGCAGAGGAAAAGGAACCTCTCTACATTGTACAACCACTATGGTTGTTTTTAACAGTCTTTCAGCTCTTTGTGAGGCAGGCACTGTGCCACTGAGCTAAATCCCTGGCCCATTTCAGCTCTTTGTGGAGCTGGGAGTTTCAGGGCTTGGCTGTGCAACCTGTTCTCCAACCCCAGCTATGCTGACGATTGGCTGTGTGACCTGGGCCACATTTCTCAGTGTCTCTGAACCTCAGCCCTAGGATGTCAGGGACAGAGTCTCACTCACAGGGTGACCGTAGAGCCTCCAGCTCTCCAGCATGCAGAGAGCAACTTCGCCCTCTTCCATCTCTGACACCATAGGCAGCTGTTGGAAGGCTTGTGTGTCCAATTCGAAAAACTGTCTAGTAAATCCTTTGTATAAAAACAGAATCACCAGGTGGGGTGGCGCACACCTATACTCCCAGGACTTGGGAGACTGAGGCAGGAGGGTCGCTGTGAGTTCGAGACCAGCCTGGGCTACAGAGTGAGTTCCAGGTCAGTCTCAACTACATAGTGAGACCTTGTCTCAAAACAACAACAACAACAACAACAACAAAACATAGAATCAGTTCCTCAAGTGAACACCAACTGTCTTAGTTAGTTTTTCATTGCTGAGACAAAATACCCAACATCCATAAGGTAAAGAAGGAAAGATTTATTTAGGCTTACAGTTTGCAGAGATTTCAGTTCATAGTCATCTGGCTTCAAGGCAGGGTGGATGGCAGAGGAGAAACAGTCCATGGCAGAGCAGGCAGGAGGCAGCAAAGCAGTGAGCAGCAGCCTCTTTCCTTTTTATCCCACCCAGGCTATAAGACATCTGGGTGGTGCCATGCATATACAGAGGGGGGCTTCTGTCTCCAGTAAATCCATTCAGCCACACCTACAGCTCTGCTAAGTGAAATCAGTGGCCTAATGTAGTGCCACATACCCTTAACCCCAGTATCACACACCCTAGATCCATCCAGCTCCACAAAGCCCCACATACGCGCGTGTGAAGCTTTGGGGGCCATCTAGAATAAGCTATAATGCTGACACTCCGTATCATGCAGTCGTGCCAAGCCTTCAACAGAGAGAAGATTAGACACATGCTCAGCATGAATGAACCTTGAGGACGTCAGGCAGAGTGAGAGAAGCCAGCCTCGATACTGTAGGACTCTGGGTTGATGGGGTCCACGCAGTGCTCAAGCTCACAGAGGCGGAGAGTGGTGGGTAGGAGAGAGCAGTGGGCAGGAAGAGCTGGGGAGGTAGCGGGTGTGAGGAGCTATTGGATGGATACAGTGATTAAGCTTGAAAATGGATGACGTCCGGGAGGTGGACGGTGGTGACGGCTGCACAGCAATGTGAATGGACCCGGCGGCTCTGAGCTGTGTGCTCAGAAGCCTTTAGAATGCTGAAGTCTATGTCGGCCAAGGCCCGACTCCAAGGGGCTGGCACTGCTCTCCCCGGGGCCTGAGGCAGCTGCAGGCATAGGACAATCTGGAGATTTCTAGCCGTGCTGCGGGGGTCTAGAAGTGGTGTAAACACTGGCGATCGCCTTTCCTGCAAACCCTCAAAATCACCTCAGTTGCTCTTCTCTGGGTGTTCTCTGCCTTAAAGGGAGAAGAGGCCAGATGGGGACATTTTGGGCTAACGCACGTGGGTCACTGGCTTTTAGAAGGGACTTACAAAGTGATTAAAGTGCGTGCACTCGGAGCCGGGCTGGGATCTGACCCCAGACATTAGGTATAAAGGGACCATACAGAGTGAGGGCGGAGATGCCAACTTTAGCACCCCCGGGATCCACAGGCCCGGCCTCAGGACTGTGCCACGGCCCACGTGCCGGTGACCGACATTGACGCACCGTCCATGCACAGCCCCGTGTGAGGCAGACAGGTGCCGACGCCTCCGCCGGAGAATGAGCCACATTGCGTGTCACCAAGCCGGCGGGAGGCAGCGCGTGGTCTGAGCCCAGGCTGCCCGTCTCCCCGTAGGCACTGCATGTGCAGTCACCCCCAGGGGGTGCGGGAGGGCCCTGCTCCAGCTCCATCGCTCCTCCCTGTCCCCAGCTGTGGCTGTGTGCTTCTCTCTGTGCAGGTCTCCCAGTGTCTGCACTGAACGGCTCTGCTCAGGGAGCACTGAAGCCAGAGCCACAGAAAGTGTGAGAGGGAAGAAGACAGCCCTGGACTAGACGTTAACATCCCACCCGCTCAGGGCGCTCAGGTCCCAGTGGGGCGCGGCGTTGTGCACCTGTCACGCTGTAGGTGAAAGGGCTCAGTTTGTCTCTCCTACTGGTGCGGAAGCACCCGCGGCGTCAGAGCCCACACGTGTCTCCGCCATGCTGCTCTCAGCCTCTCCGTGGGTGAGCAGTGCTCACGGCTGTCCACGGCGTCTCCTCCCGGGGCTTAGGTACTGCGGGGCTGCCCTCCTCCTGGCCCTCTCCGCTCACTCAGCCCCCCGCTGCCACCTCTCCCTTCCTGCCCAGGGCTCTGACTTGCTCTTCCTCCCTCTGATGCTGTCCCGCCCCGCCTCTCCTGCCGGTGCCAGTGTCCATCGCTTCCCAGAAGTCCCTGTCCTCACCAGGCCAAATAAACACACGGGTCCCTGTTACGTTTCCGTGGGGCAGGTCCACCACGGCCCTCTCCAGTGTGTGGTCAGAGGGCAGTGCCATGTGTCAGGTCCCCAACCACTACAGAAAGTCCACATCAGTCGATCAAGGAAGGGAAAAGCCACCTGAGTCACGACGGGCTCACACACCCGTGTTACACCCCCCAAACACACAGTCTCAGTCCAATCACAAGAAACATCCTGAAAACCAACTGAGGAAGGCTCTGTGAAAAGTCTGCCCTGTGCTTCAAAAGTGTCGGGGTCACAAAACACAAGACAAATGGAGGAAACGCCCCCGCCCAGAGGAGACTTAGGGGACATGTCCCCACAGTGACTGTGGGATCCTGGGCCAGAGAAATAACAACAGTGGAAAAATCAGAGAATTCACACACAGTTTTGTGAAATATGGGTTTCTCAGTTCCGGCCAACATACTGTGCTTGTGTGAGATGCCAGCCCCTGGAAAGCCAGTGTGGGAACTCCCTTGCCATCATTTTTTTTTTCTTTTTTTGAGACAGGGTCTCACTATGTAGTTGAGACTGACCCGGAACTCACTATGTAGCCCAGGCTGGTCTCAAACTCACAGCGATCTTCCTGCCTCAGCCTCCTGAGTGCTGGAATTACAGGCATGCGCCACCATGCCCGGCTCCCTTGCGATCTTTGCAACTCTTGTGTGATTCTAAAACTACTTCAGAATCAGAAGGCCAAAGTAAAAAAAGCAAAAAGTACAAACAGAAACAAGCCCCAGCACTCCACTTCTGGGCTTGTACCTGAAATAGTGGAAGGCAGGGTCTGAGAGGTGTTTGCACGCCCATGTTCACAGCAGCACCGTTCACAAGAGCCACGCCACCCACACTCAAGAACGGGAGGCGAGCGTCTCACGTGTCCTCAGTGGATCCTGAGCCGCAGGTCTTGTGTGGTCTTCATGCCTCGGGCCACGTCTTGGTGGTTCACACCTCAGGGCCTCGTTGTCCAGGACGGGCCTGGCCCGCTCAGGCCTGGTCGGCGCTTAAAGACAGAGCCCAACTCACTGGGGACCGTGGTGCCCTTACCCTGAGCTGCACCCGCCCTTCCTCCCTGAGGGTCACTCCTGGCTCACAGCCTCTGGGGGCAGCTGATGCCCAGAGGCCTGAAGTTATTTGCGGTGCTGACCCATGCCTCACACAATTCCCACCTGCAAAGCCTCCTGCCCGCCCTTCCCGGGCCCCTCTTCCTCCTGACCAACGCAGTGCCTCCGCACACGTCCCTGCATGCTGGATGCTTCCTCTCTTTCCAACAGCACCAACTCCTGGTCTGTTGGCTTAGCCATTGTCTACCTTAAAAACGTCTTGTGCCTCACAATGGTGTGCTGGGGACTGCGGCCGTCCAGGACTAGTGAGTGAGAGCATTGCTGCAGTTGGGTGACTTGGGGGAGACCCAGGTGAGCACCGCACAGGGAGTGCAGGGCAGCTGTGGGCGAGGGCCCGGGAGTTCTGCTGTTCCCACCAGCCCCAAGCCCTCTCTCCCTAGCGTCCCGCCTATAGCCGGGGCAGCACTCCTGCCCACCAGGCAGTTTGTGGACCTTCCGGACGCTCCTGCAGGGGGCAGGACGGAGAGTCACAGGCTTGGCAGGGTCCCTCATCATCTCTGCAACCTCCCAGCTCTGGTGTCCTCAGGAGGCTGCGTCTAAGGAGGAGTTTGAGCATAACCCTGGCTCATCCCGGATGAATGAAAGCCCACCCTTCGCTTGTCTGCTCGGACGCCCCCGCGTGGACGGAGACTCGCTCCCCAGCTCCCCACGCGTCTTCTCTAAGTAGCAGCCACCCCCGACACCACACACGCAGCGATGCTATTGTTTCTTCCGCTGACAGTGCAGGCCCCACTTACCACTCCTTTGCGTATTCTCTGCCTCCCCCACTCCAGGAACAACGTCCATCCGCTGCACGGATGGGAGACTTATTCCTCATCTCCACCGCCCAGAACAGGACGCGGTGCCTGGGACGTGATGGGCACTCAGGTGAACAGTGTCTGTGAGGCTACTCGGCTCACCGAGCCACCCGACTGCGTCTGTTGCCAGCTGATGTCACGGAGCACCGAGCCCCCGGTGACTGCTCCGGTGCCCTCACAACTCCTGCCTCTGCCTCACAGGCCCCCAGCGGTGGAGCTGCGGGGAGCCCACGAGAGTCTCGCACCCAGGATGCGCCCGCCTCTGCTAGGGCAGCTGGCCGAGAGGCTCTCCTGTGGGAGGCAGCGCGGGGGCCTCTGCCAGCGTCCCCCACACCTCGGCTGCTCCTTCTCAGCTCTGCTGTGGGCCTCTCCCTCCGCCTGCCACTCACCAGGGCTCACAGACCAGCCAGCTCTAGTCCACCCACCGGCAGATCTTATTTGGCCCACACAGTGCTTTTTTGCGTTTGAATTAGTTTTAACATTTAAATGCTGAGGGATTTTGTGTTTAAAAATACCCGGATTTATGCCTTCTCTTGGAGATTTGGAACATCTGGCAATGCAAGGTCCCTCTCCCCATATGGCAGGCACTGTCTGCAGCTAAATAAGCACCAGCCACATGGTCTGAGCGTCTCCTGGGGTTCGCAGCTGCCCCCACCCCACATTAACACCTGTGGAGCTTCAGATGGTTCCGAGCGGTGTTCATCTGCGGACCCCAGGAACACCAGAGGGCTACCGTGGAGTAACCACTTGTCTTTCCGGGAGGCACAGACGGGGCAATGGCAGGGAAAGGTAGAGCCAGCAGCCTGACCGGTGTGGGCTGGAGCCAGGCTCTAGAGGCTCAGCCACACACGGGAAAGACGACAGGCAGAGGCGAGAGAGAGGGCCAAGTGCAGGGGTCGAGGAGAGGGGCAGGGCTCACGAGTTCACCGAGGGCAGCGGGAGTGGCGGGCGTGCGCCCCAACAGGGTGCGAAACTGCCTCTCGCCGTGAGTTGGAAAGCCACCACCCTGGACCTTCCTGCCCCCAGGTGGTGGGTACAGGGCAGATGGTGCGCAAGCTTGGGCCAGGAGGGCTAACTCATCCACCAGCAGCGGGGAGCCACTGAGGGCGCTTGAGCTGCAGTCTCCTCCAGCATCTCAGGCGCTTCCTGTTCCCGTGCACTCGGGCCCTCACATCGGGGCTCTGGAAGCTCAGGAGACATCGTCTGTGGGCACGATGGGGACACTGTTCAGACCGGAGCCTTGGAACAGGCTGACCCTGCCTTCCCCACCCACTTTGGAGCAACGCTTAGCAGTGACAAAGTTCATTCCCCTTGTTTGACAGATGGGGAAACAAAGACTCCAAGTTTGGGGATCCCTGGCCTGGGGTCACAGAGGACAGCTCCCGCTGCACATCTCAGGTTGTTCTCCACTTCTCCACCTGCTTGGGGCTGCTGAAGGACACAACGCCAGCCAGCCCTAAAGGTGCTGGACAAGATCTGAGGCAGGGATGATGAGTGTGGCTCTGTGTGTGTACTGGGAAGCACCTTCACTCTTTCGGGTCTCCCTCATCATCACCACCACCATCACCACCATCACCACCACCACCATCACCACCATCACCATCACCACCATCATCACCACCATCACCACCACCACCATCACCACCACCACCACC
>NW_022900931.1:67168138-67169069 GCF_012274545.1 Fukomys damarensis
CACCATCACCACCACCATCACCACCACCACCACCATCATCACCACCACCACCACCACCATCATCACCACCATCACCACTACCATCACCACCATCACCACCACCATCACCATCACCACCACCACCACCATCACCACCATCACCGTCACCACCACGACCCTCATTGCTGTCATCATCACATCCCATCACCATCTCCACCAATACCATCACGACCATCACCATCACTATCACCACCATGATCTCTAGCCCTTTTCTGCCACTCTGGAACCAAACTTCACTAACCACCTTCTCTCCCTCCCTCCCATCTCACCCCCATGGAGGCACAGACCCCGGGGCAGGACTCTCAGAAGTCTTGACTTAGCTCCAACAGTGAAGGCCTGGGACTCCTTCCCCATCTGTGTGTGTCACTAGTCGTTCTGGGAGACTCAGCGTAGGTAGTGGCTGAAAATACCCTGCAAAGTGTACAGCGAGGGGCAAGGTACGGGTCCTGATGCACACGGAAGTGATCCCTGGTCTGAAGGAGCATCCTTACAAAGACGGGAGGGGTCCTGCACGGAGCAGGGCCAGGATCCTCGTGGAGACTCGGGGTGCCTGCCCTGGCTCTGGTCTGGAGTAGCCTGCGCACACAGGAAGGTATGTGGAAAGAAGCTATGTCCTTACGCAGGTTCAAGGACGTGGGGAGCGGCTTTTACCCAAATGGAGGCATCCCTTCCAGGAGAGGGCACAGAAGGGAGGGATTTTCACTGATGCAATTGGCCATAACTTGTAAACTGCTGCGCAAATACTATTGCCCTTCCCTGGCATGAAGGTGCTTCGTAAAGACAAGGAGGTCGTCCTGTCCCAGGGCGACGCCACAGTGCCCGGCCCTGCTGGGGTCCAAGGCTGCACAGCCCACCGTTCTGACGCCTGTACCTGCCAGGCCCAGGTGGAGGG
>NW_022900931.1:67169527-67169782 GCF_012274545.1 Fukomys damarensis
CGGCGGGGGCGCGGATCCGGTGTGCCCCAGGAAGAGAAGCCCAGGTCGCCGCGCCTGGAACTCTCCTGGAACGGGCACAGGGTCGGACGCCTGTAAGGGGAGCTGGGCCGGGACCCCGAGTCCTGGGTACGGGGATGGGGGGCTGGGCTGGCGGGGCGCGGGGTCTCGGAAGCCGACCCAGGGTCATCCAGGGAGGGCCGTTTGGGGGTCCCCACGAGGAACCCTCCCCCATAGGACGGAGCCCGAGTGTGCCCC
>NW_022900931.1:67170174-67190417 GCF_012274545.1 Fukomys damarensis
TACCGCCCCGCGCACGCCACCGGCTCACGGCGCTTACACAACACGGCCGCGGCCGCCCATACGCTCAGGTCCGCCCAGCAAAGTGTGATCAGCCTGCGTGCACGCAGGGTCACGACCCGAGACACGGGGACACCACCGTGTGCGCAGGGCCAGGGCCACAGGCACACAGTCGCACAACGCACTCACACACACGCAGTCACATGCACGCACACATCCACTTGTGCGTGTATACTATGCACACTCACATGTGCACATCACATGCGTGCATATACACACTAACAAAAATGCACAGACAAATACATGTACACACAGTACATACACATACCCTGACACACGTCTACAACACACAGTCACATCCACACGTCCACATGCTTACACAGTGCTGGCACACACTTAACATACATGCACACTTAAAACAGGTTCACATCATTTACAACCACACACAGTCCCACACTCACATGTGTACATGCTCACACAGGAACACAAATATTGACTCTGATACTCATCTGCACACATTCCCAGACACACGCATGCAGGTGCTCATTCTCAGACTCCCAAACACACAGGTGCCCCCAGGCCCCATCCACAGACTCAGGAGCCCACCAAATACCCACCAGGGTGCAGCCCCTACAGCCTCCAGTCCGTGACACACACCTCACACTCACACGTGGGGCCTCCCAGTCAGAAGCCCAAGGCCACACACACTTGAACACATGGAACCACCGCAGAGGACTTGGCAACTGGGGGGTGGCTGGGAAG
This sequence comes from Fukomys damarensis, assembly GCF_012274545.1. Taxonomy (NCBI): domain Eukaryota; kingdom Metazoa; phylum Chordata; class Mammalia; order Rodentia; family Bathyergidae; genus Fukomys; species Fukomys damarensis. The sequence continues at coordinate 67,170,934 of NW_022900931.1, forward strand.
GAAGCCCTCCCGCTCACACGGGTGGATGCCCCACTCTGGGCGGTTGGTCAGGTTTGCCGCACCCCTGGCGGTCTCTGAGCTGGGGTGGGCTGTGACTGCCTGCCTCTGTCCTAGCCTGTGCTCCCTCCTCTCCTCTCCTCCCTGCTGTATTCATCCCTTCTGGCTGCCGGCATCTTCCTCCCCTCCTTCTGCTCCCTCTTCACCTTCCCGCCCCCATCTCTGAGCACACGCACACGCACACGCACACGCACGCTGACTGTCACAGACCACGCTCCCCACGCCGCCCAGTCCCGGGTGACAGACTCGCAGCGGTGGGCGTGGGAGCTCAGCAGCAGGGGACACAGGCAGCACTGAGGGGAACAGGGAGGAGGGAAGAGGAAGCCTCCCCACCACAGGGAAGGGTGCGCCCACTCCAGACCGCACACAGTTCGCACAGTTCCGGGGCGCCTCAGCAGGCCTGTGGGAGACGCAGTGAGGAGGCAGAGAGGCTCAGAGAAGGCAGGGTGCACAGCCACAGGAGGACAGCGCGGGCTGGAGCCCATGGCCTGGGTGCCCAGTTGGAAGCCCCCTCCAGCATCTAGGCCCAAATCCTGGAGCCCCAGATGCCACCCCGGTACCCGTCTGTCCCCACACCCCTGAATGTCCTCAGGGTGGACTGCGTCCTGCCAGGCACATGCAGGCACCCTCTGAGGCTCAGCGTCTCCCCTCCCCAGGCCCTGATGCTGGTGGCCGCCTTGGCGGGCCTGGGCCTGGGCCTCAGCCTCATCTTCATCGCTGTCTACCTCATCCGCTTCTGCTGCTGCCGGCCCCCCGACCCCCCCGGGGCCAAGAGCCCCCCGCCCGGGGGAGGTTGCATCATCTGGAGCTGCATTGCTGCCCTCCTCGTTGGCTGGTAACCGGGCCCCAGGGTGGTACGCGGGCAGGGTTCCCCCGGCTTGCTCCCCACCACCCTTCCCACCCTCGTCCTGGGGTGCGGGGGCCAGAGACAGGAAGGAGAAGCCCACTCCACCCAGCGCAGCTGTGCCCACTTGGCGGACGGAGGAACTGAGGTCACAAGGAGAAGCAACCTTCCTGAGCGAAGGCTTAGGGTGGACAGTGTGGCACTCGGCAGCCCTTGAATAGCTGTGCCTGCCCAGGCAGTGATGTCCTCTCTGGGCCGAGGCACCCACATCTTGTAGTGGGCCTCCCCACACCAGCCAGGATGGTGAGCCCACAGGGCCTGGAGCTGGGTTGTAAGCCATCCTCAGCAACACCGCCCTAGCTCAGCCCTTCATGAGCCACAACACTACTTGGAGGAGCTCTGTGCTTGAAGCTGTGCTCCGGTCAGGGAGTTCACCGTGGGGCACCTGCTCTGTGCTCAACCCTGGCCCGGCTGGGCCCTGCCCACTGGACCTGCCAGGCCTCCATGTCCTGCCCACTTTGGAAGACAAAGGCTCAGAGATAGAGGAGGCAATGTTCAAGGTCACATGGCTGTGGGGCCGGCAGAGTGGGGGTTCAGACCGAGCAGAGCTGGGACAACTCCCAGTCCAGGCTCTCCAAGGAAGGAACTCTCCCTATGCCAGGTCCCAAGCCCAGTACCTCCCCGGTGGGCCGCTCCCGCTGGGCCAGGGCAGCTCTCCGGCGCCACAGATAGAGGACTCGGGGCTCAGGGCCAGCCAGTGAGGAACCCACAGCCCAGGCTCCTGCAGCTGGCTGGGGAGGGGCCCCTCCCTGGCTGTGGGGAGAAGAGGGCGTGTGTTGGGGGTGCCTGGGGTGCTGGGCGTCCTGTATCCAAGGTGCCTCCTCTGGCTCTCCAGAGTGGGGTGGGCGGTGAGATGGACAGAGGCCCAGTGGGTGAGGAACCCAGCCCAGCCCCCGCGGCCTGGGAACAAGGGGAGCTTTGTGGGCTCTGAACAATGGGGCTGGGGGCACTGGGCGCCATCCCAGGGCGGGGGTGGGCCTGTGTGGCCAGGCTGGGACCTCTGGGGTGGCAGGCTCCCCCCCCACTGCTGAGGGAGGGCTGCGGAGGGCCATGGGTCCCCACACTCTGGCTCCACAATGGAGCTCTGTGTGTTGGCTGGGTCGGGGCGCTCCCCCGCTGCTGGCCCAGCGCCCCCGTCCTCCCTCCCACATGCTCAATACGGGGCTGCTGGGTGCGGTGGAGGCTCAGAGCTGTGTCCCCCAGGAGGTGCTGGTGGCTGGGGTCCCAGCTCTGGGAGGAGCCCCGGGAGGAAGGTCAGGCCACCTAAGCCTTGGAGGGGTAGATGCTGAGGACCTCCTGGGACAGTGTGGAGAAGGAGGGGCAGGTCATCACTGGGAGGGGTGACTTCTCATCCAGGGTTCCTCTCCGCTCAGGGGAGGTTCGAGTTAGAGCTAAATCTGGGGGCCCTTCCCCTCCACCACTCCACCCACCATTAGCATCACAATGACGTCTCCGGCTGGGGGAGTGAGGCCTTCCCGTTTCCTTGGCGACCGGGACTGGGTGGGTAAGCTGGAGCCGGTCCTTTCCCACGGGGCTGGGCCAATGGGATGGGCCGAAGGTGAAGCAGCTGGATGAAGAGGTTGGCCAGGGGTGCCTGTGGGGAACGGTGGCCCTGGGGCCCCCAGACCCGTTGAGATCTTCTCTCTGCCCTTCTCTTCTCAGTGCCGGCATCGGCATTGGTTTCTATGGCAACAGCGAGACCAGCGATGGGGTGTCCCAGCTCAGCACGTCGTTGCTACATGCCAACCACACCCTGAGCACCATTGACCACCTGGTGAGGGGCCCGCAGCCTCTGGCCAGACCCTGCCCCACACCCAGGCCAGCCCCCACGTGTGGGGCCCTGCACTCGAGGACAAGGGGGTCCAAACTCAGAACCAAAACCTAGACTCAGAATGGACGCTCAGATGGGCAACCTTCAGGCTGCGCCCAACCCTCAGAACCCTGCACCCGCCCCCAAGCTGGCTCAGACCAGACTCGGACTCACATCCGGCCCCAGGCCAAACCAGACAGAGACAACACAGGGCTCCAAAGTTCCAGTCCTTGGGCCAGATTGGAGGCTTCTGACCTGATCCTTGGCCCAATGCAAGCATGGGGACCCCAGTCCTGGACCCAAGGCTTAGGATTCCAGCCAAGGCTGAGAAGCAGCCCTGCCACCAGCCTTAGGTTTCCTGTCCAGTCGCATTGCATCCCCGGGTGCTGGGCCAGGACCCAGATACCAGAAGGCAGAGTCAGACTTCAGACCTAAGAGCCCAAACCTAGTCCCCCTGGGGGCTGGGGTCTTCACCCCAGTGACATGACAGGCACAGGATGCCCTGGGTAGGACCTGAGTCCTGGGAACTTCCTCGGGGCTCAGACCCCTGCTTCCTGTCCCCAGGACGCCCTCCCTAGACCTGATACCCTGCCCTCCCCAGGTGCTGGAGACCGTGGAGGGGCTGGGCAAGGCCGTGCGCTCGGAGCTGACCACCCTGGAGGAGGTGCTGGCGCCACGCACAGAGCTGGTGGCCGCTGCCCGGGGGGCTCGGCGGCAGGCAGAATCGGTGGCCCAGCAGCTGCAGGGGCTGGCCTTCTGGCAGGGAGTGCCCCTGAGCCCCCTGCGGGTGGCCGAAGACGTGTCCTTTGTGGAGGAGTACAGGTGAGATGTGCAGCGGCTCAGACTGGCCTCTGGGGACACTTTGGGCTGTCACAACTGGCGTCTGGTGGGTAGAGGCCAGGACGCTGCTCCAGCCCGAGGCCAGCGCGCCTGCCGTCTCGGTGGGGCCGTCTCCACACGCGCATTCACCCTTCCCTCGCTCACCGGTAGCATCCCCGCTCTATTCACGCATTCCTGGCTCACTCGGCAAATTAGTGCTAGACTGATGTGGCAAGGAGCCACTCACTGAATCAGCAAACAGCACTCCGGGGAGGGAGGGCATAGCAATACGATTAGGTCCGGGGCTCCCAGTGGCCGCTCCCTAACCATGTGGCCTCAAATAAGCTACTTTCCAGTCCAGTGCCTCAGTTTCCCCACTGGTAAAGTAAGCCTTGTGGGAGTGCTGCCCTCGGGCTGGTGGAGGGCCAATCTGTGTCTGAGGAGTTTTGGGAAGGCAGCGCTCATGTGCTGAAAGGTGCCCCTAACACGCAGATGTGCTGGGCATGGGGTGGGGCCAGAGGCTCACTAAGGAAGTCCTGCCCAGCCACAGGCCGGGCACCAATAAAAAACAAACACAAGAGAGCAAAATGTGTTGATGCTAGGTGGTGAGTGGTGAGAGCTTGGAGAAAATGAAACAGAGGGGCCTGGGTAGGACAGGCTGGCAGTTTGCGTCAGGAGGGCCACACCCAGGAGGTAGCAACTGAAGGAGCCCCTGGAGTGGCCACCCTTCCACCGGCCGGCAGGGTGGGGTCCTCGTGGCTTTGTCCACTAGGAATTATTTTTCTCTTGCCTGGGGCTGGGGGCTGAGGTGCAGAAGAGTCCGTCCTGGATCCTTCCACGGCCTGGATGAAACAGTATTTCCTGTGGGGCATCAGACAGCGGGAGGCAGGCAGACCTGGGCTTGAGGCAGGTTCTGTGCCATGGCCAATCCTAGGGCCGCAGGGGCAGGGCGCTTGGAGGGGAAGGGACAGCTGTGTGGACAGTGCCAGGGCTGGGCAGAACTACACTCACCAGGCAGCACCTTCTGGATGTACCACTCTGAAGTGCCCCACACCTGGGCCTCCTCCACACACAGGTCAGAGGCTCCAGGAGTGTGGGGAGGCCGTGCAGGATGAGGGCCAAAGGAGAAAAGCCACAGCTAAGCGGGGACCCCTGCGAAGGGCACTGTATACCAGGCACTTCCTGTGTGCCGGGCACTGTGCTGTGACCGACTGGGCGCCCTGCCCTGTAATCGCGGGAATCGCTCTCACATCCAGTTAATTATTAAGTGCTCAGGCTGACACACAAGTCACTGTGCAGCATCTCCGCTGGGAACTTCACGTGCACTGACTCATTCACCAGGCGGCTGCAAGTCAGTGCTGTGGTGCTGCATCACAGGTGGGGAAACTGAGGCGAGGAGGGCAATGCTCTGGGGTAGCTCTAGGGCTAGTTAAGTGGAGGCCTGGGCTGCTTTGGGACGCCGAGCTCCAGCGAGATCCCGGTACCAGCTGAGCTATCTCTGCTCTGAAGGGCTGGGCAGGGCATACGGGCTCCCGGAGAGGCCAGGTCAGATATCCACAGTCACAGAGCTTGAGGTCCAGTCAGGGCTGGGCCTAGCTGCAGGTGACCAGGGTGTTGCTGCCCTTGGCTGAGGCGGGCTGGGGTGCACTCGGTGCGCCGGCCTCCCCTGATCTCTGCTGTCTGCCTTCCCCCAGGTGGCTGGCCTATGTCCTCCTGCTGCTCCTGGAGCTCCTGGTCTGCCTCTTCACCCTCCTGGGCCTGGCGAAGCAGAGCAAGTGGCTGGTGGCCGTGTGAGTGTGGGCAGCCTGCTGCTAGCCCGTTCCTAGGGAGGGCCCCTGGCCAGACTTCCTCAGTGCTTGCTGGACTGAGTGCTCCGCAGGCGGCAGGAACTTAGCTGCACAGCTCTCAGGCAAGGAGCACGGTCCCCCGGGCTGTCGCACAGAGGAAAAGCCTGGACAAGTCCTGGGATGGAGCGTGGGAGACCTACCGGCTACACGTGCAGTAAAGCCAAGGCCAATCAGCCAAACCCAGAGCCGGGCACTCTGCTCCCTCACCAGCCTCCGGCCCAGGAGTGGGAGGGCTGGCAGCAGGGCCCACCTGGGGGCGTGGTAAAGTGCAGGATCCTCCCTGGGGCACGTGCCACTCTTCTGGCCCAGCCTCTGAGGCAGGTGCTTCTGCCTTATCAGGACACTGAAGGTCAGAGAGGTTGATTCACTTGTTCAGGGCTACACAGCTAGGAGTGGCTGGAGCCAGGACTCACAGGGCCAGCCTCTCTTTGGGAGAGCCCTCTAGCCTCCCTGTGCCTGTGGGGGCCCCTCGTTTTGCACCCCAGTTCCCTCCCTGCTGATCACGTCCCTCCCAGCCCCACCCAGCCTGGGGAGACATAATTCAGCCCTGGAGGGGGCCCCACACCTCTCGGCAGCAGATGGGGCGGAGGGCAGCACTAGGATGCGGCTTGAGAAGTCCTGCACCACAGAAGCAGGGCAGCAGTGGCCAGCAGCTCCCAGGGCCACTCAAGGGGCAGCCCCTCCCCCATCCCCCTCTCTGCCCCAACTTGGATTCTCCAGGCTCCAGAGGTTGGTGGGGTGGGCTGGGCTGTGACAGGACTGGGTGTCGGAAGCCAAGGGGAAGGGTCGGGGTCCAGGACCCGGGCCAACCCCGTGCCACCCTCCAGGATGACAGCCATGAGTCTCCTGGTGCTTGTCCTCAGCTGGGGATCCTTGGGCCTAGAGGCAGCCACGGCCGTGGTGAGTGCTGGGGCCCTGACTCTTGGATCCTAGGCAGGGTGAGGTCCTATACTTGCTTGAGACTGACAGGAAGGACAGTTTCAAGGTTGAGGCTGGTTTCCTATGTCCTGAGAGGGTAGAGGCAGGAGGCCTGGACCTTTGGGCTCTAAGGATGGGCTGGGCCTGAACCCTGGAATCTAAGGAAGGAGGCTGAACCCGAACCCTTGGATCTGAGGGAGGAGGCCTAGCCTGGACCCCGGGTCTGAGGGAGGAGGCTGGGCTCAGACTCCCAGGTCTGAGGGAGGAGGCTGGGAACCAGGAATGGACGTTGGGATCTGACACTGGCAACCCTCCTGCTTTCTCACTCAGGGTCTCAGCGACTTCTGCTCCAATCCCGACACTTATGTCTTGAACCTGACCCAAGAGGAGACAGGGCTCAGCTCAGGTGACTGCCTTCGTTCCCCAGGCTTCCCAGGGCCCTGTCCTCCTGAGTGGATGGGGGTTGTGTATGGTTCTCTAGAATGCTCAGCGCCTGCCCTGGTTTGCTGAAGAGGGCTGGGTGAAAATGCTGGTGTCAGAGCAGAGAGGTGTCGGGAGGCAGGCGCCAAGGGGAGGTGCAGAGCACGTATCCTCGGCTTAGTCGCCACTTGCTTGGCTGGAGCAGAGGTGCCTGGAGCCTCAAGAGCTGGGCTGAGTGGCCCCTGGGCTCTGCCCTCCCGCCTTCCCCGGGAAGGCCCTGGGGTCCAGACTCACGGCCTCCCCTTCCCCTCCGATTCAGATATCCTGAACTATTATTTCCTGTGCAGCCAGGCCATCGCCAACCCCTTCCAGCAGGTGAGGGCTATGGGCAAGGGAAACGGCACTGAGGGGACCCCTGGGAGGAGGCAGGGCTGGGCCCAGCATCCCGGTCCCGTGGGGAGAAGGCCAGGGCATTGGCCGAGGGTCCTCCCTGTCTTCTCCCAGAGGCTGACGCTGTCCCAACGAGCTCTGGCCAACATCCACTCCCAGCTGCAGGGCCTGGAGCGAGAGGCTGTCCCTCAGTTCCCGTCCGCACAGGTCAGTGGACTGGACCACAGGGCCCAGGTAGACCCCACACAAAGAGACAGGTTGGCTGGATCGGGGTGAAGCCAGGGGCGTGGGCAGCCTGATGAGCTGCGGGGGTAACCACCTCCCCTCCACCACAGAAGCCTCTGCTGTCTCTGGAGGAGACACTGAACGTGACAGAGGGAAACTTCCACCAGTTGGTGGCACTGCTGCACTGCCGAGGCCTGCACAAGGTCTGTGTCCCTCCCGGGACTTCTCCCCAGGGAGCCCTGCCTTCCTCTCGTCCAGCATCTCCCCCTGTCCATGCTGGCGTCCGTCCGTCCGTCCTGTCCTCATGCATTACTCTCCACGATCTGCTCTCTCCCTTTCCTCAGTCACTACCGTCTATTCCCTCCTTTCCTCTCCCATCTTTCCATTTTCTCCCTCCTTGAGCATCACAGCTTACTGAGCTCTGGAGCAGGAGCCTGGGCTCCAGTCCTGAGCAGGTCCCCAACCCTTCTGTGCCTGTTTCCTTGTTTTCAGAGCCAGGGAAGTACGTGTCCAGGTGTGTCACGGTGCAGGTGCAGGGTGGGCGGGGCTCCGGGGAGGACTCACCCGCGTGGGGCGGTGGACGCACCACCAGCCGAGCCGGTTTGCCCCCCTAAGGGTGAGGGCCGACACGCCCTTCAGCAACACTTGTGAAGGCCCAGGGAGGGCACCCTCATGAAGCAGTGGGGCTTCGTCGCAGTCGCTTTTCCCAACACCAAGACACAATACTGGTCCTGCACTCCGAGGAGGAGGCTTTATTTTAGCTCACGGTTACAGAAGTCTCCGCCCACGGTCAGCAGGCTCAGCCGCAGAACAGCTGGCGGAAGGCCTGAGTGGAGCAGGCTGCAGAGGGAGGAGCCAGGGAGAGGGGCCTTTCCAGTCACCCCCTCGACCTCTCTTCCGCAGCTCCACCTCCCAACAGCACACTGGGCCTCTGAGCTCACCAGTGGGCGAATCCACAGATGAGTACACACGCCACGACTCCACCCCCCAAAGCCCCACCTCGGTTCACACAGACCGGGGAACCCAGGTCTAGACTGTAACATTCCAACCCTGGCCCGCAAGAGTCCTGTGGGTCTTTGTGCAAAATGCATTTACTCCGTCTCTAAGAGTTGCCAACATGCAACAGTTCCAGCACTGCTTAACAGTCCAAGTCCAAAGTCTCCTCTCAGGTTGGAGGCAAACTCCAGCTGTGAGCCCTGAAAAAGTAAAAAAAAAAAAGTTAACTGCTGCCCATATACAGTGGCATGGAGTAAACATCCCCATTCAAAAGGGAGGAACAGGAGGATGAAGAGAATGACATCCAAGACTGAAACCCACCAGGGCAACCCTAAGTGGTACAGCTCTGTGCCCAGCACCCAGGGCACTGTAAGGAGACGTGAGCCCCACAAGGCTGGCGGCCACGCCCCTGCAGCACTGCCCGTCCCAGCCCTCCGGGCCTGTCTGCTCACTGCCCGTGACTCTGCTCAGATGACCCACATTCCCAGCCTCTCCAGGTTCCTGGGTCTGCACTGCACTGTGGCTTCATGCACGGCCTTCTCCGGGGTGCAGCGCCTGGCTCCCCAAGGCCTTCTGAATCAAGGTGGAAGCTAGGAGGCTTTGGGAGGACAAACTGGATCTAAACCGGGACACCCTGACCGGACCGCTCTCCAGCATCCTGTCCTAACAGCTGTACACCCCATTCTGTGGCAATGCAGATGCTACCTCACTCAGTCCTGAGACCACAGAACCAACTACTGCTTCATCCCATGCTGCAGACTTGAAAAGGGGGCAGAGAGCTGAGTGACTTGCTCGAGGTCACAGAGCCAGAGACCGGCCTGGCCGAGGGCTGCTGGCCTCTCCCCGCTGCCTGCTGCCCAGGCTCGCCCCACCTCTTCAGGAGTGGCCTCACCCACCCGGCTCAGACAGGGTCCTCCGCCCAGGAGACACGCCTCCCCCACTCCGGCCTACCCCAGAGTCAGGGACGCCAAATTCAGCCATCGGGGAGCCTGGCTGTGCGGGCGCCCGCCCACGCCCTGCCCTTCTGTGCGGTACTCATGCTGCACACCCTTGCTTGTTGGCTACTGAAATGTGAATCCAGGGGCACTGTCTATGCCGAAGCACTAACGGCACAGCCAGTGCACAGGACCGCAGGGCATCTGGGCTGGGAAGGCTGCACAGGTCCTTGCTCTTCTCCACAAGAGCACACTGGGGCCCAGGCAAAGACTGGGCTGCCTCTCCTGTCCCAGACTGCTTTGTGAAGGGAGGGAAGCGGATGGGCCCATATCTCTGCCCTTCCCTGACACACCATGTGACACTGGGCCTCGGTTTCCCCATCTGGACTCCAGGTTTCTTACATGTGGTGGTCGTGAGGCTGCACTAACAGGAGTCCAGATGGGCTTCAGAGGGGCAGAACTCGCTGGTGGGGTGCAGTGGGAGGTGAGGGAGCACAAAGGGGCGGGTGGGGGGCTGTTGGGGACAGGGACAAGAGAAAGGAGGTTGGTTATAGAGCCTGAGTGGCTCCAACCCCACCCTTTCCCCTCCCAGGCTATTTTTGGCCCTGCAAAAGTAGCCTGGCCTATCTGGCTTCACAGCAGCATGAGGGGTCTTGGTCTCTACCCTGCAGGGCTCTGGTGAGGGTGGTGGGGCATTGGAGGTGCACCTGCTGCCCTCCAAGCAGAGCTCCTGTGACTGCCAGGTCCTGGCCATCCTCACCCCTGCCAAACAGCACAGGAGCCTCTTTCCTGTCCCCGCAACTCACCCCATCTGTCCACCCACAGCCAAAAGCACACAATCTGATCAAGGTCTCCCTCCCCTCAAAACCCTGCAGCGCACGCCCCCAGATGAAACCATCCACCTCCCCACACCCCAGCAGCCCGGTGGCCTGCCCGACCCCAGCGGGCCGTCTGCCTAGCTCCTCGTCCGCCCAGCCCTGCCAGCCCAGTGCCTGATCTCTTATGGCTCCTGAGCAGCACGGTGCTCTGATCTCCCAGTCTCACTGCTTGCTGTCGTCTAGAACGACCTTCTGGGTCTGCACAGCAGGTGCTGGGCGGGCCAGGCTCCTGGCTCAGGGTCACGGTTGTCCTGCTGGGTCCGGGGCTGGTGAGCGTGGCAACCAGCACTGGCTGTGTTGTACCAAGCGAGAGGATCACCCACGCGCGAGTCCAAGCCCAGGGAGCCAGGGCCCTGGCGATGTGTAGACATGGCCGGCACGACTGCACGAAGCAGGCTGTCGCTGGCATCTAGCTGGGCAAGGCTGGGGACACCGCCTAACACCTCGCGGTGCACAGGATGAGCCCGCCGTGGAGACGTTCCCAGGCACACTTGGCTTGGGGAAGCTCCTGGGTACTGGGTGGAGACCTGGGCTGGCTCAGGGTCTCAGGGGGCTGCTGTGGACAGGGTGGGGAGCAGGGGCTGCAGCTCAGCAGAGACCCAGGCCTATTCTGCCGATGCCTCTCCACTCACAACAGCCCTTTGAAAGGGAGGGCAGGGGCACAGACAGGAGGGGCGGCCTGTGCAGCTGCACGGCCAGGCAGACAGTGTGCATGTGTGCGAGCACCGACAGGCTCCCTCTGCCCCAGGACTACAGCGCAGCGCTGCGCGGCCTGTGTGACGATGCTCTGCAGGGCCTGCTCTTCCTGCTGCTCTTCTCCCTCCTGTCTGCTGGCGCCCTGGCCACCGCCCTCTGCAGCCTGCCCCGCGCCTGGGCCCTCTTCGCGCCCAGGTCAGCAGGGGAGAGAGGGCAGGGTCCAGGGGGAGGAGACAGGAGGCACCCCCTGGGGCCACTGCTGGGGAGGGCATGGCCTCCTGATGGGTCCCCATCCTGCTTCTCTGCCACTCCCACCACACCCCAGCGACGACTACGATGACACGGAGGATGATGACCCTTTCAACCCTCAGGTGTGGACCTGGGTCTGCCTGGGGAGGCTGGGCCTGGATCCTGCCTCTGAGGGAGGAGGCCAGGTCGGGACCCGGGTCTGAGGGAGGAGGGTCACAGGTCCTGAGTACAAGGCAGGTCCCACTTTTATCTCCTGTCCTGTGTCTCTCTGGCAGGAATCCAAGCGCTTTGTTCAGTGGCAGTCATCTATCTGAGCCCCTCCTCCCCGCCAGCCCGGAGCCCGTCTCCCCTTGGTGAGCTCCAGGTGACACCCTGGCCCTCCCCTCCCACACCCTCAGGCGCAGCCTTTGGGTGGGTGCATACTGGAGGCCCTCCAGCCCATCAGCACACTCTCTCCGCCTTCTCTGCAGTTCCTTTCCTGGCTGCCAGAGGAGACCCCACTAATCTTGCCTGACTGGGCTCTGACCACTAATACTCCTGGCCATGGACACCCCACACAGGACCGCCTTGTGCCCTGGCCCCAATGCCCTCCACCTCTCTTTAGCCCTGGAGGTTGCTGCAGGGGCAGAACAGGGACCACAGCTGGCAGGGGAGGGGCACAGAGCCAGCCCAAGCCCCTCGCTGCCAGTCTCATCCTGTTGGAACTGAGCTGGGGCAGGGACGTGTCTCTCTCCGCCCCATCACATTCCAGTGGTTCCAGCCCCAGATCTGAACTTGTGGCACTAACTTGGAAAAGAGCGGATGTAAAATAAAAGGGAAGTCTTTATTTTATGAGCCACTGGGTTCTTTTTTTCGCCCCTCCCTGGATTCTGCTCCTGAGGAGAGGCGGGGTGACCTCTTCTCTGGGGCTTGCGTGGCTGCACTGCTCCCATCCAGGCTCAGCGGCAGTGCCAGTCCCAGAGGGCAAACACACGCGCGACACCAGTGGCGAGGGATAAGCTAGAAACAGCTGAGTGTGAATGTGCACGCCCATGACAGGAGACCGACGACAGTAGCTCCTGTAAGCACTGCTGACTTAGAGCAGAGCTGCTGAATCAACTCACTCTGCATCTAAGAGAGGCTTCTGTACCAGACAGGTGAGATCTACATGTGTACCAGTAAAGGAACACAACAAGTATTTTGAGAAAGTTAGGAGGATATTTGTATGTTGCATATCCAGATGGTGGGTGGGGGGCACTTTAAGCAAGGTATCATAAAGCCAGGAAAGAAAAATTTACAGTCCGGTGAACAACATGTGTCTTTAACACATATGAGAAAGAAATATATTATTCTTAATACATAATCTACAATGTGCCCATAAATTAAAAGTAAGCAACTAAGATGAACACTCAATACAGCAAGAATCCCAGGGTCTGTACGTGGACCAGCGTTCAAACTCTGATTAGGAAACATTATGTGAAACAACCACAAACTACTTTTTTCCACTACTGAGATAAAATTTTCCACTACTGAGCTAAAATTAGAGGGCCACCGTGCTGGCCAGGAGCGCAGGAACAGGTATGCAATGCACTGCCACATCCTGGGAAAGAAACCTCGCCTGTACTGAGAAAAATTAAAGCTACTTCACTGCTCTTGGCAACTAATTTCCAGAAAGAGAAGCAGAGGCATCTAAATTTGTTGGCAACACTCTGATTGGCTAATCTGCTAGTCCAGTAAGAGAAGTCCAAGGAGTCGCTGCATACCCAACAGGTCTCTCAGAGAGCAGCCCTGGGCTGAGCTTGAGACTTTAAGAAGGAGCTGCTGAGGACAGAGAAACGAAGAGGGGTTACAAGGTCAAGGGCCTGGCTCACCTGGCTTGGCAGGGGAAACCCGTCAACCCTCACCCCTCTTTTAGACCTGGACATCACCTGACCTGTTGGCCTCAGCTGCATCATCAAGCAAATGAGTATCATTCAGTCAAGAAACTTACTCTGATGTAACGGGTAAAGGAAAGTAAATGAAGTTGCAGTGCTCCTGATTGGTCTCTGGCGAACAAAGAACATTAGTGGAAAATGTATCGAAAGGACACAGATGAGAGTGATATGAGGTGACAGATTCTGTTTTGACAAGCCATAATGACGTGAAATGCAGGAAGTATGCTTTGCTTAACTCCCTACTGGCTTTGCAACTTTTTTGGGTAGATCTAAAATTATCTAAAACAAAAAGTTCAATTATCAAAAGTTGTTTAAAGTACCTATGCTAGCCGGGCCGTGGTGGCGCATGCCTGTCATCCCAGCACTCAGGAGGCTGCGGCAGGAGGATCACTGCGAGTTCCAGGACAGCCTTGGCTACATAAAAAACTGCAGAGTGAGATCCTGTCTCAACAACAACAACAACAACAACAAAAACCAAACCTATACTTACCCTAACACGAGAAAAAGTAACCACGATGCTATTAGTTACCCACAGAGAACTTCCCAGTAGTAGTAGTAAGAAGGAAAACTTCCTCTTGAACACTGTTCGTCCACCTACCATGACTACAGTACCAGTCCCCGACCTGGACAATTTGTGGGTCTTGAATGAAAACAAACGGGCACACTCGGAAACACTGAGAGTCTTAAAGGAGGCCCATATGCAACGTGGTCCGGTCCTCGGCCTCGCTGCACGCCAGGACCCCCCACACCCCCGCCGCGCACACCGCCGCGCCCTGCCCACGCGTACTTCAGCCTCCACGGGTTTGAAGTCGCCCTTCCCCACGCCAGATGCGCAGTCCTAGCTTTCTCTCCTAGGAAAGCTCCCCTTCGAGTGAGGAGTCTTCACCCTTTGAGCTCCTTATTCTCTTCCCTGGCCTTACATTTCACGATGCTAGGGGTATTCCCACGGCTCTCACCACTCCAGCTCACACTTTATTGATAATGGCTGCCCAACGCTGGATCAAAACAAGAGTTCTTGAAAGGGCGGAAGGCCGGAGGAGCTGGGCGCGTTTGACCCTTCGGGCCACCGTCCCCGCCCCCGACTTCCGGCTTGTATTAAAATACCTCCCGCGTGATGGCGTAGAAGGGCGGGCTCAAGACAAGCGGGTAGTACCCATTGGCTGGTGAGGGAGAGGGCGGGGAGAAGTCTCCACATGACGTCACGACGTCGCGGTCAGGACGTAGAAGCGAAAGAAGACAGAAGCCTGCCGGGTAGCTGAGCGTTTTCGCAGTCGTAGCGCTACCGTCTTGGGTCGCTGCTGACGAGTCCTGAAAACGGACAGACCTGGTTTGTGTGGGGATTGGCGGGCGGGGATGGCCTCTCTATTCGGCCCCTCGCCCAAGAGCCAGAGGCCTCTTCGGCCGTCGTTCCAACAGACGCCGCGCGGCAGTCCATAGGGTGTGGCGGCCGGGCGGCCACTGCGCCTGCGCGCCGATAGTGCGCGTGCCCGACTCCAGCGCACGCGTGCGCCGTCGTTTCTACCCTGCCCCTCGGAATTCGGTGGCGCGTTTCGCTTGCCTCCCCCAAGCCCCATTGAGTTGCGGTTCGGCGGGCGGTCGCGTTGCCCTGGCGACGGCGGCCAGGCGCAGCGTCCGCCTTCCCCTTTCTCGGGCCTGCGGGTTGTTAGGTGCTTACCCGATCGTTGACCTCTTGCCTGGTTCCTGTCGTCGTCTTGCCCTGGGGCTCCTCGGGTCCCCCAACTCAAGGCTCCTTTCCTCCACTCAGATTCTGCGCCCTTTTTGATGTCTTTGTTTTTTCTAGAGCTTTCCCCAGTTAAGGTTCCTGTTCCGTCCCATCAGCCTCCTGTGCATTTCCGGGTTCTCCAGCAGTATTCATTCCTGTTTCTCGGCTAGCCCTTTCAGGAGTGGCGGCCTCTCAGCCCTAACCCTCAGGAAGGCCTTTTTCTTTCGGTACTCTATCCTACCCTTAATAATTTCTTAAAGGTATTGTGGGCCCCCTGAGGTGTCCTCAAAGTTTTGTCACCAAAGGGATAGCCTCCTTGTTCTCCCAGGCCTGCTCCTCCTTTTAGGAACCTCCAGAACAAGGCTGTTCTCTGCCCTTAGAGTAGTGTTTTGAAATAAGTCTTTGCTTTCTGAGAGCTTATTTCTTCAAATAGACTTTCTCTCGTAAGCACCTGAACTTACGCCTCTTCTCAGAGGAACTTCTAGAAACCCATCTATCAGATTGTCCTGCATTCACCGGTGTTCTCCCGGTTCCACCTTCACAGTGCTCCAAAAGTGGCTTCCTTTTTCCCAGGCTTCTCAGCTTTAAGGGTCCTTGGAGACCCTGCTCACTGGAGCATCTCCTCCTGCTGCCTCTCAAATCCCTCTTGTCTGGAGTTATTTGTAGACCCTCTGTCCTAGAGGCCCCTCCCACTTGCCTCTCACTCTCTTTCCTCTTGTGGATTTCAGACGTTTTTCTTTTTTTGGGAAGCCCTTCAAGCCTCTGGGTTTTCAAACCCTTGATTTTCCACCTGCCGCACTGCAGAAGGCCCGTGTTATGTATTCATATGCCAGCCCCTTAATTCCACACCCAGAGTTCTCTTCGAGACTTTACCCCTTTGGCTCTGATCTCAAAAGTCCCAGAACCTCAAACGCTGCTTTTCATGTGGCTTCTCACGAGTCCACTTGCTTTTCTCCTCTTCATGTTCCATGCTCCTTGAGTTTCCCTGACTCATTATTTTTCTCACAGACAGTGAAAAAGCAGTCTGGCTCCCTGGATCCACCCTCTCCACCCCAGGGTCCAGATGGCCGCCAACGTGGGTGACCAGCGTAGCACAGATTGGTTAGTGGGGCTTGAGGGACAGAGGCCGGGGGTGGGGTGGGTGGTGGGAGGTGGGAAAAGAGCGAAATCCGATGACTCAGTGCTGTCCTTGGGGAGGGCCTCACACAGCCTGGGGGAGGAGGTGCAGCAGTCCCTCCCACCTAAGCACAAAAGGAGGGAGATATTTGTAGTGTGGAGAGGGGTTAAGTTTTTCTCTGAGCTTTCCTGTATAGGGTTCACCTTAGAACTATGGTGATTTCTTTCAAGCAGCTGTAACTAGTAAGCAGCTTCCTGCACTTACTAATCAGTCTTAACTATTTTTGTACAGTGTGGTGACTATTGGTGGTGGCATACAGTTCACTGATTCTTAAACCACTGAAGCCTGCTAGTTGCTAGATCCCATTTTAAATTATGACATCAACCACCCTTCAGTTTGTTTACTGCCTTCTTTAGGCCAGGCGCCAGGATAGGTCCTGTAAGTAGGCAGCCTTCTTGTCTCTCATGGAGAGCTCTGGGCTTTTCGAAACACAGTATAATTAGAAAACAGGTTCAGATGAGTTGGGAGCTTAAATCTGAGATATAAGGCCTGGTATCTGTTTCCTACCACATTTCCACAGACTGACTTGATGTCCTCTCTGCAGGTCTTCTCAGTACAGCATGGTGGCTGGGACTGGCAGAGAGAATGGCATGGAGACCCCCATGCATGAGAACCCTGAGTGGGAGAAAGCCCGTCAGGCTCTGGCCAGCATCAGCAAAGCAGGAGCTGCTGGCAGCTCAAAGACCAGCAGCAATGGGCCTGTGGCCAGTGCACAAGTGAGGAGGCCACAAGGGCATGGGAACCCTGGGTGAGGTTGCTAGGGGAGGGACTCGGCTTGGTGCTTCTCACTGGGATGGAGTGCTCTGACGGTAGTGTTTAAAAGATGCTTTTTGATATGTAAGTCTGATAGAGGGTGGGGTCCTATTACTTGAGACAGCCTGGGTATGGTATGGTCCTGAAGAGAGAGGCTGGATCCCTTGTCCCTTGGGTGCCTGAGTGTGGGGGTCAGGTCAGTTCCCTCCCTCAGCAGCTACCCCAGTGGAGCAACCTGCCTTCTGGGGGCCATGGTGCCAACAGCCTGGGGCCTCTGTTTCCACAGTATGTGTCTCAGGCAGAAGCCTCAGCTCTGCAGCAGCAGCAGTACTACCAGTGGTATCAGCAGTACAACTACGCCTATCCCTACAGCTACTACTATCCCATGGTGAGTGCCCAGCTGGAGAGAAGGGGCCTCCTCAGTCAGAGTGGGCCAGGGGAGCCAGGCTGTTCAGAAACCTCCACTAGCTTGTAGCCCTTGAAGTCAGTCCCAGGGTCCAGCTGGGGCCCCGACAGCCTCCATGTCTGGTTCTTGCCCCACCCCCTGTCATGCCCAGTTTGTCATTCCTGTGAGACTGTGACATCAGCACACGCCATGTCCACTCGTGCTTGGCTCTGCTGCAGCTGTCTCTGTCCCCTTATGCCCACCTTGGGGTCTTTGCTCAGATAGTGCCTTCAGGGGCCCTCTCCTGACTGAATCCTTCCTGAGAGCAGCATCCTCGGCTCTTCTTTTCCTTTGCCTTTTTTCTCTCATGATACTTACTGCAGGGCATGTGTGTTTGTGCCTACATCTGTGTGTGTGTATCTTCAGTGCAAGCTTTGTTAAAACTTGATTTTGCCTTTTATTTCATTACCATAGAGCTTAGAATTAGCCTTTGGTGAGTGTTTACTGAATAGAGCCCTCGGAGAGTTAGTGTAAGTAGGGTGGGAGTGGACAGAGGTGCTTCCTTTTCGTTAACATAAGAGGATTTGTTGTCTCTGTACAGTGGAGAGCAAAGGGCCAGGGTTGTATATGGTTCTGAGTAGGCAGAGGGAGCAGGGAGGGCCTGCCACTAACCCCTCCCTCTGACTTTGGCAGAGCATGTACCAGAGCTATGGCTCCCCGTCCCAGTACGGGATGGCTGGCTCTTATGGCTCAGCCACCCCCCAGCAGCCTTCAGCACCCCAGCACCAAGGGACTCTGAACCAGGTAACTCTGTGCCCGGCTGGCTCCCAGTCAGGCTTGAGCAGGGGACATAGATTTTGGGGAGGCTAGCGGTGGGGAGTTGCTTGCATTATTTAAGCTATTTTCACCACCCCCATTTTCCCTTTCAAGCAGCTTTTGATCTAACAGTGAGGAGGGCAAAGCGTAGTTTTTGAAAGTAGGATGGGCTTGGGCAAGGCCAGTTGCAGTGTTTTGTGACATGGCAGTCTGTCTTTTTCTCCAGCACATGCACATGCGTGCGCAGTCTGGCTTTGCATTTAAGTGCACTTGAAGGGATATGGGGCCCGGGGCTCAGGAGGCTGATAGACCAGGGCTGAATTCCAGCCCCTTCACCCCCAGTACTGTCCGATAAGCCTTGTGACCACCTGTTCATCTCAGGCAACTCTCCGTGTGAGGTGGTGACCCAAGCGGGGTTTCTAGGGTGCTCCTAGTCACGTGTGCTCAGAGGGCACCACTGCAGGATGTGCTGTCAGTGCAGTCACTGTGATGCTGTGACTGCCATATCGTACCTGAGGTGTGAAAAGTCGCTGCTCTCCCTGAGCCTGAGGCCTCTCAGCTGTGGAAAGGGTTGTACAGTATGGGGCCTGGGAGGATGTGACTGGGAGAGTGGAAGGTTTGCAGATCTGAGTGCTGAGGAACGTAGTCAGGCAAGCACTGGAACCATCTCCTCGCTCAGACCTGCTTCCCCTGCAGCCCCCAGTCCCTGGCATGGACGAGAGCATGGCCTACCAGGCCTCACCACAGCAGCTGCCCGCGGCCCAGCCCCCCCAGCCTTCAAACCCCCCCCATGGGGCCCATGCTCTGAGCAGTGGCCCTCAGCCTGGAACAGCCCCTGCCACACAGCACAGCCAGACAGGGCCCCCTGCGGGCCAGGCCTATGGACCACATGCCTACCCCGAGCCCACCAAGCCCAAGAAGGGCCAGCAGCTGTGGAACCGCATGAAGCGTAAGTCGCAAAGCCTCGTGAGGCCCAGGGGTCGGGGGGCGGGACCTCGGAGCTCCTGGGTGGGGATGCCACAGGGTGTGTGGGGTGGGCTGCTGGGGTGCTCTCCTTGGGGTCCAAGTCCCTGACCTCTCGGCCTTGGTGCTGTCGTCCTGCTTTCTGGGGCGCCCAAGGTGAGTCTGGGAAGGGCCTGACCTCAGCCCTGTGTGTCCTCACAGCAGCCCCTGGGACCGGGGGTCTCAAGTTCAATATTCAGAAGCGACCCTTTGCTGTCACCAACCAGAGCTTTGGCTCCAGCGCGGAGGGCCAGCACAGCAGCTTTGGTCCCCAGCCCAACCCAGAGAAAGCCCAGAACCACAGGTGTGGTCGCCTGCCGTGCCTGCCTGCACCCTGCACAGTGGTCCCGGGAGGTCCCCGCTGGGGTTGGGGTCCTCGTGGCTCAGGCCTGTGTCTGCCCCCACAGCGGGCCTTCGCCCCGGGGAAACCTGTCTGGGAAACCTGACGATTGGCCGCAGGACATGAAGGAGTACGTGGAGCGCTGCTTCACAGCCTGTGAGTCAGAGGAGGATAAGGACCGGACAGAGAAGCTGCTCAAGGAGGTGCTGCCGGCTCGGGCGCGGGGGGGCA
>NW_022900931.1:67190955-67191762 GCF_012274545.1 Fukomys damarensis
AGCCTACACCATCGACTGGAGCCGCGAGCCTCTACCGGGGTCAGTGTGGGGAGCAGTAGGAAGGTGGTGTTGTGCAGGCCGGGCTGCTGAGTGGTGCTGGGGCCTCCGCTGTGGAGTCCCGGGTTGGAGGCTTGCCAGGCGAGATGGGGTTGTGTGCGGGCTGGGCGGGCACAGGCTGCGTGATGGTTAAGAGCATCCCTGGCCACAGAGAACCTTGGGGTTGCTCCCTCTCCTGCACCGCAGCAGCCGAGCCGCTGGGGTAAGTGCCTTTCCTTTCCCAGGTGGAGCGTCCTGGGTGGTGGGGCCTGCAGTCCCATGGTTTGGTGCCTGGGTTGGTGATGCCCTGCCCTCCTGTATCCTCAGGCTGACCAGGGAGCCTGTGGCTGAGAGCCCCAAGAAGAAGCGGTGGGAGGCCCCTAGCAGCCTTCACCCTCCCAGGGGGGCAGGCTCAGTGACCAGGGGCGGGGGTGCCCAGTCCCAGCGAGGGACGCCAGGGGCTGGGGGTGCTGGCCGAGCCCGGGGCAGCAGCTTCGCCAAGTTCGGCAACCGCAATGTCTTCATGAAGGACAACAGCTCTTCTTCCAGCACAGACTCCCGCTCCCGCTCCTCCTCCAGATCCCCCACGCGCCACTTCCGGAGAAGGTGTGCAAACCTGGCAGGGCTGGAGGGTGGGCGGATGGGCTGCCTGAGACCTGACCCCTGCTTCCTTGTACAGCGACTCCCACTCGGACTCTGATAGCTCCTACTCAGGGAACGAGTGTCACCCTGTGGCCCGCAGGAACCCGCCCCCCAAGGGCCGGGGCGGTC
>NW_022900931.1:67191823-67194748 GCF_012274545.1 Fukomys damarensis
GTGGGCCGCGTCACGGCTTGGGCGGCCTGGGGGGAGGCCGGGGCAGGTGGGCAGCTGGCTGGGCCAGAGGGGGGCCAGAGATGTCTCCGTCCTTACGCTCTTCTGCCTCGTAGGCACGATCTGGCTCCCACCAAGCGCAGCCGCAAGAAGATGGCAGCTCTGGAGTGTGAGGACCCGGAGCGTGAGCTGAAGAAGCAGAAGCGTGCGGCGCGCTTCCAGCACGGGCACTCCCGCCGCCTGCGCCTCGAGCCCCTGGTGCTGCAGATGAGCAATTTGGACAGTGGCGGGACTGACCCTGACTGGCAGGAGCTGCAGATCGTGGGCACCTGCCCAGACATCACCAAGCATTACCTGCGTCTCACCTGCGCCCCCGACCCTTCCACTGTGCGCCCCGTGGCAGTAAGTCCTCAGCAGGGCAGGTTGGCCCCGTGAGGTGCTGGCCCGAGGCCTGGAGGCTCACTCGGGAGGAGCAGCCTCGCACCTGGGACCACAGGCTGGCCAGGGCCTCAGCACACCTGTTCTGGATCCCTGTGTGGAAGGTGTGCAGCCTTGGCCTTGCTGGGGCCACAGCAAGGCAGTCACTGCTCCACGCTAGGTCAAGGGCACAGCCCATTGTGTGGCCAGAGACGGTGTGGGGCCACTTGTGCCCTCGTGCCTTTGATTTTTATGACAGCAGTGAGTCACTAAGTTGCTGTCTTAGTAGCTTTATGTGTTACTGAGACAAAATACCTAACACCCAAAATTAAGAGAAGAAAGGTTTTTCTTTGGCTCAGAGTTTCTAGAGGTTTCAGTCCATAGCTGGCTCCAAGGTTGGATGATATGGCAGAGGGGAGACCGTTCACGGCAGATAAGGAAGCAAAGCAAGGGACTTACCAGCTTCTTTCTGTTCCTTTATTGCTCTGCCCCGGCTGCCAGGATCAGGGGAGTGCCAAGCCAGTCAGTAGGAGCCTGATTTAATAATCACTCACACTTAATCCCAACATCACACTCTAGATTCAGCCACTTATGAAAAAGACCCCTCCCGTGAGCACACGAAGACTCAGGGGACGTGTAGACATGGCCAGAACACCTGCCTTCGGTGTTCCCTCATCCCGAGAATGCCCAGTGATAGGAAGCGGGTGCTTCGGCTCGCCCAGCTGCCCCTGCCCGCTTGCCCATGCGTTCTGTTCCAACCCCCACCAGGTTCTGAGGAAGTCTCTGTGCATGGTCAAGTCTCACTGGAAGGAGAAGCAGGACTACGCCTTTGCCTGTGAGCAGATGAAGTCCATCCGGCAGGACCTGACGGTGAGGGGGACCCGGGCAGGGCCCTGGGGTAGGCGTCCTGCCTCCCCACCCTCGTGACTCCTGTGTCCCTGCTGCCCAGGTGCAAGGTGTGCGCACGGAATTCACCGTGGAGGTGTATGAGACCCACGCCCGTATTGCCTTGGAGAAGGTGAGCGCAGCCACCCCCTGTGGCCTCCACCCCTGTGCACCTGCCTGGGCCTCACCGTGCTCCTCCCCTCCCCGCCTGCCTGCCCTCAGGGCGACCACGAAGAGTTCAACCAGTGCCAGACGCAGCTCAAGTCTCTGTACTCGGAGAACTTGCCGGGCAACGTGGGCGAGTTTACTGCCTATCGGATCCTTTACTACATGTTCACCAAGAACTCAGGAGGTGGGAGCCAGGCCCAGCCCCTGGTGCCCCCCCCCGCCCCCGGTGCCTAGGTTGGCACCCTGCCGACTGCTTGTGTGTGTGTTGGCCGCAGACATCACCACGGAGCTGGCGTACCTCACGCGGGAGCTGAAGGCAGACCCTTGTGTGGCCCATGCACTGGCACTGCGGGCAGCCTGGGCCCTGGGCAACTACCACCGCTTCTTCCGGCTCTACTGCCATGCGCCCTGCATGTCTGGCTACCTCGTGGACAAGTTTGCAGACCGGGAGCGCAAGGCTGCCCTCAAGGCAATGATCAAAACGTATGTGGCACTTCGCCGTGGCCCTGCCACGCCTCTCACCCTCCCTGTGCTCCAGGCGGTCTTGGGCCTTCTGCGCTCATGCTCGAGTCTTCTCCACACTTACCCTCGTCCTTGCTCTCCTCACTTGAGCGCCCCTTCTCCGACTGTCCTCCCACCTTACTCCTGTTCCCCTCCTCTCTTCCTCCTGTTCATGTCAGCCTGGATCTGGCTGGGCCTGGCTCTCAGTGCCCCCTGCAGGCCTCCGCCTGCCTGGTGCAGCTCCTCAGTGCTGCTATGCTAGAGACAAACTAGGAAGGACCGACCCTGCCCTTGCTGCCTCCGCTCTTAAGACAAGGCCAGGTTCCCATTCATCTTTGGGAGTGGCATTGCCACCAGTGCTGAGGGACTGTGTGACGGGTGGCCATGCCCTCGTTGACTGAGCGTGTCCTTTACCCACCCAGCCCCGACTGGTAGAGCCTAGTTCTCTGTGGGGTGGAGATGCCAGGCTGAGGGGACGCTGAGGAACCCAGCACTGGGACAGCCCAAGCAGTCTTCCGGCCTCAGACTTAGTGTAGTGTTGCCCAAGCTGAGAAGTCCTGGCCGAGGGCACTCCGTGGGTCCCAGGAGCTGCTGTCAGAGGGTGGTAGGGAGGCCCAGGGTGGTTCGTGGCTTATCAGTTAGCGAGACTAGTTCCTGTCAGTCAGGGAGAGGCCAGGCAGGCACGGTGAGCCCTGGCTGGGAAGGGGAAGAGATACTTTGCCTGTGACATGCAGCCCTCAGGCGTAAGTGCCGCGCCCGGGGACCCGGCTGGGCAGCAGTCATTTCTCCATCCCTTTATATGTGAAGGGCCATGGGTGGTGACACAGCTGTGAACATCTGTCACCGACCTCACTTCTCAGCTCCTCGTGAGGTTGGTGTGGTCCATCATAGTCGTGACCCCCCCCCCAGGTCCCAGAGCCCCATGAGTGCAGTTGTGGGAAGCCGCCGTCGCAGACA
>NW_022900931.1:67194954-67195412 GCF_012274545.1 Fukomys damarensis
TGAGTGCAGTTGTGGGAAGCCGCCCGGTAGCAGACAAGTGGCACCAGGGTCCTGTGACGCAGGCTTTGCAGGCAGAACCTGGTGTGGGCACTTGGTGCCATTTCCAAGTAAAGTTGCCTGTCACAGCCTGTAGCGAGGGTCCCCAGTCAGCAGGATGCTGTTCAGACAGCTGTTTCCTGTGCAGTTCCTAACGCTGCTGGCTGGCACACCTGTGCCCAGGGGCACTTTGCCCAGGCTGTTGGCCCTGCCCTTCTCTGCCCATGCTGCTCCCTCGGGGTGGTCTGGCTCCAGCCTCTCCACTCCTGTTCCCTCTCCTTCCTGGACAGGTAAGTGTGGGTGAGGGGGGGTACAGCTGGGGACTGGGGCCACCAGCCCTACCCCGGGCCCCCCCAAGCCCTGAGGGCTGAGGAACACCCGTGGGCGCCCGAGGGGGCACCTGCTCCCTGTCGGGGCCCCCC
>NW_022900931.1:67196115-67196961 GCF_012274545.1 Fukomys damarensis
AACGCCAATGCCACCGCCACCGCCACCGCCGTCAGACCCGCACTGCCACGCTGCCCTGAGGATGCCGGAGGCCAGCGCGGGACCTCGCCAGCCGGGCCACCTCCTCTCAAGTTGTATTAAGTTGTCTCCGTGTCCCCTCCTCCCTGCCCCAATGTTTCTTCTGGTTTTTTTTCCCCTTTCCTCCCTCCTCCTCCTGCTTTCCCAGCCCTCCCTGGTTCAGCACAGGTAAAATGGTTACCCTTCCTCCCTCCCTGCCTCATGGATCACCAGCTCACGTCATGTTTCCTTCTCTTTTCTTTATGTGTGTGTTTATTTAAGTTATTTTTTCTTCCTCCCCCTTTCTTTTCGGTCCTTCCTCTTCTGCCATGTAACTGGAGGATGTGCTATGAGTTCGCAAACAGCTGGACTGTCGGGCTTTTTTTCCAGACGTCCCTCCTCTGCCTCCCCTCCCCTCCTCTCCCCTCCTTCCTTCATTCTTTCCTTGGAGCACTGACACCATTTGGAAGCTTGAGAGAAGCCAAAATTAAAGAGAGAGAGAGCGAGCTCGTATTGTCCCTCCCACCCCCCCTGCGTCTGGTCTGTTACCCCAGGGGATCTCTGTCAGGGGCTGGTAGGTGTCGCCGGCGCGCCCCACGCGGCACAGCCAGAGTCCGCGCAGAGGCTGCGTCCCCAGCTCCTCCTGGCAGGCCCCGGGCTTGGGCAGGCAGACTGGGGAGCCGTGGGGCGCCTTGGCCAGGGTCAGGTGTGGGCACAGCCCCTCGGGGGGCCACAGCACCTTCAGCCCCGCGGCCTCCAGCCTTTGGCTCAGTTCTTGGGCTACGCCTTCCAGCGTGGGGGTCGGCGGGG
>NW_022900931.1:67215718-67216468 GCF_012274545.1 Fukomys damarensis
CCCTGCCTCATGGATCACCAGCTCACGTCATGTTTCCTTCTCTTTTCTTTATGTGTGTGTTTATTTAAGTTATTTTTTCTTCCTCCCCCTTTCTTTTCGGTCCTTCCTCTTCTGCCATGTAACTGGAGGATGTGCTATGAGTTCGCAAACAGCTGGACTGTCGGGCTTTTTTTCCAGACGTCCCTCCTCTGCCTCCCCTCCCCTCCTCTCCCCTCCTTCCTTCATTCTTTCCTTGGAGCACTGACACCATTTGGAAGCTTGAGAGAAGCCAAAATTAAAGAGAGAGAGAGCGAGCTCGTATTGTCCCTCCCACCCCCCCTGCGTCTGGTCTGTTACCCCAGGGGATCTCTGTCAGGGGCTGGTAGGTGTCGCCGGCGCGCCCCACGCGGCACAGCCAGAGTCCGCGCAGAGGCTGCGTCCCCAGCTCCTCCTGGCAGGCCCCGGGCTTGGGCAGGCAGACTGGGGAGCCGTGGGGCGCCTTGGCCAGGGTCAGGTGTGGGCACAGCCCCTCGGGGGGCCACAGCACCTTCAGCCCCGCGGCCTCCAGCCTTTGGCTCAGTTCTTGGGCTACGCCTTCCAGCGTGGGGGTCGGCGGGGCACAGAGCACGTGGGGGCCCAGGAGTACAAGGTCCTGGAAGTGCAGCTGGCGGGGTGCACAAAGCCCTGGGTCCCGCAGGGCGCATCTCACCGCCGCGGCCGCTGCCTCTTCCTCCCCGGGGCCCGCCAGCCGCAGCAGCGCCAGGGTCAGGT
>NW_022900931.1:67217288-67218032 GCF_012274545.1 Fukomys damarensis
GGTCAGTCCTTCCGCCTCCATGAGCTCGGAGAGCAGCAGGGCCTGGACTGGCCTGGGCCTCGCCCTGAGCGCTGATTTGCATATACCCGCCCTCCCAGGCCTTAGCGTCCGGCCCGCCCCTGCCGCTGATTTGAATATGCCGCTCCCTCGAGTCTGTGGCCACACCCACCCTGGCTGATTTGTATGTGCCCGATCCGGGAGCCGCCCCTGTGGGAACCCAGTGCGCCACGCCCTTCCCCCAGCCGCCGTGTTTCCTGTGCCCAGCCCCTTCGGGACCCTAAAGAACTCGGCGCCTGCGGGTCAGGATGAACTCTACAGCCCAAGTAGGGACTCTCCCGGCACCCGCCGACCCTCGGGTAGGGCCAAGAGGCGCCCTCCGATGGGGCCAGCCCTCGAGGTTGCCAGGCTGAAGGGCAGCCCCACCCCCGCCCACCCCGCCGAGGTCCCGGGCGGCGAAGGCCACGTGGCTCTCGGCCTTTGAGTCCTCGGAGCCCTCGGCCGAGTCTGGGATCTGGTCCGTCCGCGCTCGCAATCGTGAGGCCGGCACCTCTCCTGGGCTCTCCTCCGGAAGCCGCCTCCCACCCCTCGCATCAAGTGAATAGACAGAGCCTGGCGCAAACCTGGCGGTTTATGTCACTAGGGCGGGGCGGGCGCTACAAGCCGAGATCCTGGTCCAGCTCCAGGCGGGCATCAGGGCGGGGGGCCCGGCGGGGCTGCATTCCCTGGCGCGCATCTGCATCGGGC
>NW_022900931.1:67218069-67236403 GCF_012274545.1 Fukomys damarensis
GTGCAGTGTGCAGTGTGTGCCGGAAGTCGCCGAGCGGCGCCGAGATGGACAGCGCGCCGCTCCTTGGGCCGCGTTTCTTGGGCTGTGCTGGGCCTGGCTGCTTCGGCACCGGCATCTGGGGGTAGGGGTCAGTTCAAGCTGCGGGGGTGGGGAAACGGACGCTTGGTCACGGCTGCTGGCCTCAAATCTCAGTTGTTGACCTGGGCCGTGCAGTGTGTGCCGGAAGTCGCCGAGCGGCGCCGAGATGGACAGCGCGCCGCTCCTTGGGCCGCGTTTCTTGGGCTGTGCTGGGCCTGGCTGCTTCGGCACCGGCATCTGGGGGTAGGGGTCAGTTCAAGCTGCGGGGGTGGGGAAACGGACGCTTGGTCACGGCTGCTGGCCTCAAATCTCAGTTGTTGACCTGGGCCTGCCTGACTCTCATGCCCTCTGCGCCATCCCGAGAGCCCTGAGCCTGCAGGCCTGGCAACAAGAAAATTCCTCCACAAACCTTAGGGGATTCCCCACCTGTCCGAGGAAACTCCGGTGGGAGATTCCTGGAGCCCACAGTAACGGCGGCGACTTTGTCCCTTAGGCAGCACAGGGACAGCGCCTCCGTGTCACAGGTCCTAGCGGGCCAGCTTGGCGTGGTACGTAACCTAACAGTACAACTTCTCCTATTTTGTAAAACATTAATAACAGTTCCCCTACACTAAAAGAAAGGCAAGTATGGTACCCAGGCGAAACTGGAAGTTTTGTGTTGCAAACTAAGTGTCAATTGCTGCCCTGGACGGGATGATAAATACAAATGCTCTGCCACGTTTTGGGCTCGGGGTTTTCTCTGGAGCTTCTGGGTGGAGCTCATGACAGCTGTCACCACGGTCCTGATGAGAACATTCCACCTCAAAAGTAGCTCGCCCTCTGCGTGCTAGGTGAGTTGGGATCAGTCCATCTGTTTTCCACTGCAGAGTGGATAACATAACACCACCTCCCTTATAGAACACATAGAACAGTTCAACACAGGAAACGAACGGTGTAGCCAGCTGCGGAGGGGTGGGAGGAAGACGAGCGGCCAGCTCTGTCTGTCCTTCCTTCCTTCCGGTCACTGGCTCCCTGGGAAGTGTCAGGGTCGGCAGGAGTTTAGGTGGTGTGCTCTGAGGACTGGCCCACCCCCCCGCTCTGGGAAAACCAACCTTTTTTTTTGGTACCAGGGATCAAACTCGGGTCCTTATGCTTGCGAGGCAGGCGGTGGAACCACTGAGCTAAACCCCCAGCCCTCTACTCTGGTTTTAATTGTGGAACTTGGTTCACTCAAGAATCTTGGTTCAGTTTAAAGTCGGAAGACCCTCCAGACGCCAGCAGGGCCCTACCCTCAGCGCTTGCCCGACCTGCGGTGGCCCACAGGAGAAGGGCAGTGTACGGAGAGCCAGGTCTGGGTGGCTGTGCCCGTGCTGCTTAACTTGGGGCCATCTACTCAGCCTTCCTGACCTCCTTTCTGACTGCCTCTGGAAAACAGCGACGCTAACACATTTCGGAGTCTGTTTGGCAAGAATTGGGGCGATGCAAGCACAGTGTTCAGAAAGCAGAGGCTGAATGGAGGCCTGGGCTCCAGCCAGCACTCGAGGGTCCTCCCCGCCGTGCCTCTTGGTGTCCCCTTTCTGACACTCAGGGCTGCCGCCTCTTCTGGCCCTGCCCTTCCTTGATCCCTACTTCTGCCCTGGCGTTGCAGATAGGCCACTGTCACCGCTGGTTCTGACATCACCCGTCCCCCGCACACATTCTGCCCCTCCCTCCCTGTGGGGCCCTGAGCAGCTTCCTCAGGCTTGGCCAACCTTTGGCCAACCCGACCCTCATCTGCACCTCTGAACCAGGAGAGTCAGAACTATTGCTCAGAAGTGGGGGGCGGGGCACGACCCAGGATGGAGTCTGAAGTCCAAGGACAATTCTGTGTTGCTCACAGCCACTCCTAGGACAGAGGGTGAGCAGCCACACTGAAAAAATGACATTTGGTTTTGACACAAAGGCCCGGAAGCCAGGCCTGGTGGTGCATGCCTGTGATCCCAAAACTCTGGAGGCTAAGGCAGGAGGATCTCCATGAGTTCAAGCCCAGCCTGGACTGCCTAGTGAGACCTTGTCTCAAAAAAAAAAAAAAAAAAAAGAAAGGAAAAAAAAAAGACAAGACAAGACCAGGGATTTCCTAGCACCCTAAATTGTCTTTCTTTCCCATTGCAGATGAGAAAATATGAGTAAAACAGAGCTTCCAAATGCAGCCCCTCTCCTGGCCAGCTCTGATACGTCTGGGCCAATCGCTCCCTGCTGCCCAGGGTGTCCCCGGGGATCCAGGCTTGCATCTCCCTCCACCAGGCTTGCTGGGCTTCTCACAGTGAGGTCACTCTTGGAAAAAGCTCATCACCAGCCAGCCTTGGACAGAGGGGCTGCTGTTCTGGGCCAACACAAAAGCTTGGGAGATGAGCTCCATCCGGAGACCAGCCTGGCCCCTGCCCGGCCCACCCTCCCTTTCCTGCCTGGGCAGGGCCGGCTCCAGCCGCAGGGCTAGGGGCACAGCTGTGTCCGCGGCCTGGCTAGGGCGGAAATACTGGACGCTGCAGACCGGCCCGACCGGTCCTGAGACCCCGGAGAGGGGCGAGGCTGAGCACCAAAGCTCTTCCCAGGCCACGTGGCTGGCCCTGCTTCACAGCCAGCTTCTAGTCCCTGACCCCCGTCCCTCCGGCGGGATCCGGGACCCCTGCCCACTGCCGCCCCTCACCTTGCGCCTCTCAGAGCACGGGGCGAGGCACTGAGTCTTCCTCGAGCTGGGGATCGAAGCCCACCTTCGCCTGCCAGCTAGCCCGCCGCTCACCCTTCCTCCTTCCTCCTGGCTGCGGATCTCACCTGGCAATGAGGTGTCAAGTCGCACGGGGTGGGGGTGGAGGCAGGGGCCCAGGTGTCCACCCTCAGGGCCACCGCCTCAGACCACCTCCTGCCTCTCGGTTCCCAGGAGCCTAGCTCCAGCCTCCTTAGGACCTGGGGTCCCAGCCCAGCCTCCTCCCTCAGAACCACCCACTACAGACCCTTCCTACCTGCACCCAGGAGAGTCAGCCCCTCTCAGGGGCCATGGTGGGAGCCCAATCCCGCTCCATTTGTTGTCCAGCCGCGGGCCCCTCCCAGGCCTCCTTATCCCCCAAACATTTGCGTTTGGGGCCTGAAGGACTAGAAAGCAGTGGTGGAAAAGCTGAGGCTCCCCTTGCTGACTGGCCGGACAGGGTGTGCAGAGTGGAGGGGGTGGAGGAGGGTTGGGGCGAACCCCCTGCCCGGCCCCTCCCCTGCCCAGCTTGGTATTTCCTGAGACTGGGGAAGTGGGGCGGTGTAGAAGCGTAATTTCTTCCAGATTGCAGCAGCTGCTGGGGGAGTGTAGCGGGGGGAGAGAGACAGATCCAGAGAGACGGAGACGGCAGAGCCCCCGCAGAAGGTATGGTTTTGTAGTGGGGGAGGCACAGTCTGGTCTCCCGTGAGGAGGGCCCCACTTAGTGTCTCCCCAGCCACCTATCCGTAGAAGTCGTAGGTCACCAACCACCTGTGCTGTGGTGGACACTCAGTGAGATTGCGGTGTCAGTCAGATCCCTCCCGGTTCTGAGGAGGCAGGGCCGGAACCTGGAGGAGCAGAGCCTGCAGGTTCAGGGTGGGGAGCGGGTCCTGGCCCTGGGGTGGCTGGGGCTGTGAGGCTGGAGGGGAGTAGGACGTGCCCTGCATGGTGTGGAAGAGGAGGGGGTGCTTCCAGGGCCTCGGGAGGAGGGGGACAGGGCTGAGGAGGGAGGCGGGAAGTCGGGTGGAGCGCAGGGCCCAGGCCAGGCTGGGATTTGCTGGACGGAGGCTGTGGGGGACCACAGCAGGACCGAGTGCGGGGCAGGGCCCGAATGCATGTGGGATGGGCCAAGGGGGCGGAGTGGTCACCAAAAAAACAGTAATAGAGTAAGTAATATGTATACCTAAATTAAAGGTTTTTATCAAACATTTTATTGGTATAAAATTCACTAGTGGAGTTTTGTTTTTCTGAGAGGGTCTAGCAATGACCTCAGACTCTTGGTGATCCTCCTGCCTCAGCCTCCTTGTAAACATCGACAGCTGAGTGGCAGGAGGTGGAGCCCGTTATTATGCAGTCACTGCCTCTGTCTGGTTCTAAGACATTTCGTTACTGTGGAAGGATGCACACAGCACAGTCAGGCTGCATTCACTCCGTTCCAGCCACAGGGAGCCGGAGCTCTTGTGCGGGTCCTGTGGATTCCACCTGTTTTGGATGCTGAATACAAATGGGCTCCTGCGTTGCGCGGCCTTGGGCGTCCCCTGCTTTGGCGAGCGTGTCTTCCAGGCTCCTGCACATTATTAACGTGTGACGCCCATGGGGCTGGGATGTAGCTCAGCGGTAGAGCACTTGTCTGCCACACGTGCGGCTAAGTTTGATCCCAGCACTACCAAAGCCAACAAGAACCAAACATACCAAGGATCATTTCAAGGATGAGAGCTGCATGCTGCGGGGCCAGGAAGGCCAAGCTGGAACTGAGGCAGGGCCTGCTGCTACGGATGGAAAGCAAGATTTCTGCCCAGGGGACACTCTGGGGCTCCAGGGCGTCTCCAGGGCTGGGTGTGAGCCCCCACAATAACAAGGCCACTCCTTCACTTGGAGCCGCACAGCAGAGTGGACTGGAGTTGCTGACGCGTCTCCAAGGATGCAGCCATTGCAGCACCCAGACCCGTGTCCGTCAGGAGAGCTGGAGTGGAGAGGGCAGCCGGGGGACGGAGAGAGGACCCCCGCCCTGTGTGAGGGGCGCAGCCCGGCTGCCCCCGCAGAAGGCTCAGCGGCATTCTGCCTGCCGCAGTGGCCCTCGGCCGTGCTGGCGGGGCTGTTGGGAGCTGGATGTGGGCTGTGTGGGGCCGCCCGGAAAGCTTGCCTGTCAAGCACTTTGGGTTTTTCATTGTTCTGAAGGCGGTGGGCCTCGCTGTGGTTTAGATGTAAAATGGCCCCAAAGCCTCCCGTGTTGGAAGGTGACCGGAGTGGAGCTGACTTGCTGTTTGGAGGTGGGATCTGGTGGGAGAAGGGCGGGACCCGGAAGGGTGTGGCTCCTTCCCAGCTCCTCCCTGACTCTCTATGGTCCCAGACCGCCATGAGGTGAGCGGCTTTCCTCCGCCAGGCCCTCCCACCACGTCTGCTGCCTTGGCGCCGACTGCGGACCACAAATGCAAGCCAAAATAAACTCGCCTCCTCTAAGTTTCAGGGCCTTCATATTTTGTCCGCGTGACCAGGAAAGCGACTAAGACAGGGCCTCGTTTCATCTCGTTTGCCTGGGACCCACAGATTATCTGGCCAGGTCTGCGTGGAAGCATGAGAGGCTGGAGCTGGGCCGGAGGGTCCGGGAGGGGCACCGTCCGAGAGTGAAGAGGAGGTCGCCGAACTCTGAGCAAGGCCCTGGCAGCAGCCGGAGAAAGGGGAGAAAGGTGCGTCCCAGATGCCTGGAGGGGAAGCCGGGTCCTCTTCCTCGGGTCTCAAGCTGCGGGGCACAACAGAAGGCCTCTGGAATTCGTAAAACCCAGAGGCTCCTGCAGCTGGGCAGGCAGAATGCAGGCGGGGTGCAGAGGAGAGGAAGCGCAGCGAGGGCCGATGGGGCAGGGAGCCTCCCAGGAGGGAAGGGAGGACAGATGGGTGTCTGCAAGATGACCCCACGGGGAAGGCTTTTTTTGGTACTGGGGATCGAACTCCGGACTTGTGCTTGTAAGGGGTGGTGGAATCAGTGAGCTAAATCCGCGCCACTGGAGAGCTTTTATTCCTTTGGTTGGTTTGGATACATTTGCTGCTATTTTTGTTTCTTTTTTATTTTTATTTTTGTTTTTGGTACCGGGGATCGAACTCCGGACCTTGCACTTGCAGGGCTGGCGGCAGAACCACTGAGCTAAATCCCCGGCCCCTCTTTTTTTTAAAAAGTAATTTTTAGTGGCACAGAAGATACTTGAACACGTCCCGCCCTCTGTGGGAGGAGACAGGAGGAAAGCCGAGAGAGTGGCTGAAGCAAGCCCTCCCCGCGGTGGTCGCTGGGGAGCCGCAGCTCGAACACTCCGCGTGGGCCCTCTCCCCCACCGTCACCGGATCGGTGACCGAAGAGACTGCGGCTCTTCCCCAAAGTCAAAGCAACCTTTACAAGTCAACATTTTGAGTTGATTCTGGACATCCAGGCAGCATAGCAGCACAGCTAAAGACCCTGGTGAAAGAGGACTTCCAGAGCTGCTGCTGAAATCGACAAGAACACTGGTGACTCATGGCAATGTGCCTTTTACTTTTTAAAAAATTTAAACCTTCAGCGTATTCTTCAATCACATCTTATACGTAACAATAGCAGCTAACTTTTGTTGAGGGCTGAAGCCTTCCGGGAATGTGATAGGACGATGGCAAGGGCCGGGAATTGCTATTACTGGCCTCGTTTTGCATCTGTGTAAACTGAGGCATAGAAAATTCTTTTCAACTGAGGTAAAGCCCACTCATCTGTGCGGTGGGATTTGCATCTGGCAGCAGAGACCAAGGGGAGGGTGTGGGCTACACAGTGAGAGCACCTGGAGCCGGAAGACAGACCTGTCTGCAGTTTTCTGGACGGGCAGGGTTGTTCTTTTACCCACCTGCCCTCTCTGACGTCCTGTGTCGGTTAAGCAATTCAACTGTGGCCAGGGGCCAGGTGTGTTGGCCTGTAATCCTAGCACTCAGGTAGCTGGGGCAGGAAGATCTTGAGTTTGAGGCCAGCCTGGGTGACATAGAAAGTCCCTGTCCAAAGGGGAGGAAGGCAGTGGGGCTGAGAAACTGAAATTTTAATTGTAATTTATTCCAGCTGGAACTGTAGCTGGTGTTCATTGGCTCCGAAAGGAGAAGAGATTGTGCAGGAATCTGCACCAGGGCTAGGGGAGGCTGCTCTGCAGGACCCCGAGTGCAGTGGCTCTCTGTGCTCCGGGAAGGCCCCCACTCTGGGTCGGCTGGAGCACAGGCAGCCCCAGGACCACAGCTGATTCTGGAAGAGCCCTACATGGCCTTTTGTGGCTCTCAGGCCAGCCTGTGACACCAGGGCTGATAGCTCGCCCCCCACACCAGCAGGTGAGGGAACAGGCAGCAGCAGGGCCTGTGCCGAGTCCAGAGTCTGGGGCAGGAATGCAAGCATCTCTCTGGGGATGCGTCCTCCTACAGCAGCTGAAGTCATCACCAGAGGCCGAGTTAGACATTGATGCCCAATAGGACAGGGACTGGGCTCTCAAGGGAGGCTGCACACAAATAAAGACCTCAGAATGGGCTGGAGGTGCAGCAGAAGGCGGCTGGGCCCCGAGACGAAGATGCCCCAGCCAGGTCTGCAGCCTTCCTGAGGGACGAGCAGGAACTTGGAGTGATTGGCACCAACTGGTCAGGAAGCCCAGATGGACACGCGCCGCCCAGGTGGGTGACCACAGCGTGGGCCCCGTCCCACCCAGAATGCTTTGTTCTTTCTGCGTACCTTGCTGTGAGACCCGCTTCCTGACTGGGTCGGCGGTACCAAAGCAGCTGTACTTGTAATCCCGTGGGTGTGGCGGTTGGACCCACGCTGTGGCTCTGCTGTGTAAATCACTCCTGCCTATGGGCCTCGGTGGCCGCGCAGGGCCCTTCTGTCTCGGGAGCCATCTCCTGTACACCTTTCCTACGCTTACCTTCCACTGTCTCTAGGAATTCGTTCTTTGATTTGGGGGGACAAGAACTTGGTGCATCTGATATCCAGCAGATTGGGATTATATTCCTCCTGCATCGAAGTGACCTGAGGCTGGGGTTAGGGTTTCCCATAAACAAGAGGACTTTGAAAGAGCCCCACCTAGATCCAGAAGAGGAAGAGAAAAAATGAGGAGGGAGGGGAGGGGGTAAAGTTCACCTCGGTGGAAGGAGACCCAGGAGTGGACAAGCCAGTCACTGGCATTGCCCCTGAGTGCCCTGTGAAGGGTTGTCCTCTTCCTTATTCCTGCTGGGCCACCTCGCAGGGCTGCCCCCACCCCATCCCACCAGGAAGATTCGGGGCTGGGGCCCCAGCAGGTTCTGCAGAGAAAGGCTATCAACTGGGAAGGCTGGGGAGGCCGGAAGGGCCGAGAAGTGGCCGCTGCGTGCCCTGACTGCCGACGGTGACTTGTGTCCCAGAGGGTACTGGGGATTCACTTCTGAGGGTCACCCCTGACTGCACATGCCTGTGGGGGCTTGGGCAAATCCACACGTGGGTTAGGTGAATTTGGAGTCCCAGCTCCCCTGACCTTTGCCTGTGGTACCCAGCAAGTCACTGTAATCTGAGCCCGCCATTACTCGTGTGAAATGGGGACGAGATGCCAACTTCCTCAGTTAGATACTTTCTGTGAGTGGTCCCTACAGCATTTGTCCTTTTGTGACTGACTCATTTCACTTAGCTTAATCCCCTCCAAGTGCATCCATATTGCAGGGTACAACAGAATTTTCTTCCTCTTAAAGGCTGAGCAATACTCCAAGAACTTCTATATCACAGTCTTTGTCCATTCCTGAGGAGAATGTGGACATTTGGGGTGCTGCCACCTTCTGGCGATTCTGAATATTGCTGCAATAAGCATCAGCGTTTAAATCGCTTTCAATTCTCTTGCGTTTTTACTCAGAAATGGTATAGTTTGAATGCGCAGTAATTCAATTTTGAAATTTTGAGAAAGTTTCATACTGTTCTTCATGACATAAAGGGTTCAGACAGAAAATCATATGAAGAGATCAATAATTTAGGGCTGCATGAAAATGGTATTAATTTTGAGCAAGTCAGAAAGTAGGAAATAATGATCATAAGAGCCAACAATAATATAAGTTCACACAATGTAAGTGCAAACTTGTCCTAAAAAACTACTAAAGTTTACGAAACACTGGCACAATGGAAAGGAAAACAGATATTCACAGGAGCAAAAAGAAGCGAGCGTCAGCCTGTGCCGGTGGTTGGGTGCATGTAGCTGTGGTAGAGCACTTTCCTAGAAAGTCTGAGGGCCTCAGTGCAATCCATAGCAACTCAGCTAAAACGAAATGAAAACATTGCCAATAAAGCAAAAGAACTGGTAAGAAGAAAGCTTATATAGTCAGAAATGTGTATGTTAAAAGCATCAAGGGTTTCAAATAAACAGCTTATCCATGGGCTCCAAGGAACTAGAAAAATGCAAACAAAGCAAGCTCACACTTGGGAGAGTCGAATTGCAATTACGATGGCACAGTGGCCTCCTCTCCTCCGGGAGGACCGGCCTGTCTCCCTGGCCTTCGCCCTAGGTTCCCTGCCGCCTCCTGCGCTGTGGGTGCTGCGGGCCTCTCTCCTCACGCCCTGCCCTCCCTCGCAGGCTGCCCCAGGGCCGCCAGGCGTCAGGACTGGCAGGGCCAGGCGGGGGCGCTGCAGCTGCTCTTCCCTGCTGTCACGCTTCCAAACTGACCACCTGCTCCGGTTTCTCCTGCCAGGGATGCGTGCGTGCAGCCTGCACACTCACGCTCACACTCCCACATGAGACAGGAGGCCATGGTGACAGGACCGGAGTGAATCTTCCGTGAACACTCGGGGAAGTGGCTCAGAGCGGGTCAGGGACGTTGCCCTCGGACCCCGGCGCCCACTGTGGACACGGGGAGCAGGAGCCACCGCTTCCAGCTTGCCGGGCCCTCACCACTTCCCCTCCCAGGCAGGAGGAGCCCCCTCTGCAGCGAGCTTCAGGGCCCTGCGCTCTGGAGCCCTCAGCCCGGGCTCTGGGCTTCGATGTGGATCATTCTCCATGAGGAAACTTTTCCCTCTTGCATCGTGACTGTGATGATCAGGACGTTTCAGACGCGCTGGGTGGAACATTTCTAAATGCCGAGGGCACACGGGGATGCGTACTAACTGCTGTAGTGGGCACACGGTGTCCACCCGACCTCGCTCGCCTGAACCACTGTGCACCTTGCTCTGAAGTAACCTGGGCTGCACCTCTGCGAGTCCCAGGCCCACAGACCCCGCAGGCCCCCGGTGAGGAGGCTGAGGCTCCGATGGCTGACGGCCTAGGCGGCACAGGCAGCGGTGACAACCAGGCCCTGAGGAGAGGTCAGCCCCGCCACGGCAGGAGACGGGGACCCAGGGAAACCGGCTGTCAGGGCGTGAGAACGGCTCAGACTGTGCTCCAGGCCATGGGGGTGGCGAAAGAACCGAAGGGGGCTGTGGAGCAGAGGACACCCCAGCTGGCCAGGAGGAGAGCCAGGCTTCCCGACTTGTCTTCCTGTGTCTACTCTGCTCCAACCCAGGACGCAGCTGCGGTGAGCGGCACAGTCAGGCTCGGGGCATCTGCTCTGCGTCACCTGCAGCAGGAACCGCGTCTTCCTGCAGCATCTCCAGGGCGGGAGCCGATGGCCACGGTGAGGACCCCCGTGCTGGGCCGTGGACGGGCTGAGGGAGGGGGGAGACCGCGGGGAGGCTCTGGAGGAAGGCCCGGCCCTGGGCACCCTCACTGGAAGGGGCAGCTCAGGAAGGCCCTGGGTCTGTTGGCTGCCGTGTCCTGGCCCTCAGGGCGATGAGGACAGATCAGACAGTCGGGGAACACAGTCAGGGGAGCACACGTCCATATGAAGGGACTGAAAGTCTGATGCCCGTCGCAGCTCTGCGGAACAAGAACTAGGGTGACACAGGGCAGCTCCCTGTCCTGTGGGAAAGCAGATGTGACAGCCCTGTGACAGGCAGGACCCAGCCTGCGAGCAGCCAACTGTGCTTCTGTCTTGTTGCACATGCAGGCCTCATCCGTCTGCTCAGCCCCGAGAGAGGATGGAGATGCCATGATCCAGCCTCAGGGCCCTGCTGTGCCTGGGTGAGACGGGAAGAGGGGAGGGGACACCCCGTTCTGGGAGGGCCCCACTCCACAGCCAGCCCTGCTCCATCAGGAGACCCAGGGCTCAGGAGGCCCCGGGAGGAGAGGACCTGCTCAGGCTCCGGGGCAAACCTCTCACGGGGAGCTCTCTTCCAGGGCTGAGTCTGGGCCCCAGGACCCGAGTGCAGGCCGGTGAGTGTGTCCCCAGCTGTCCCTGTCCCTCCTCCTCCCGGGGACAAGGGGCCACCGTGGGCAGTGGGGAGGGAGAACAGCAGGTGTGGGCCGGTGCTGGGGAGGTATGGAGGGTCCTGGGGCTGAGAGCTGGGGTGTGAGGGAGCAGGACGGGCCTGGGACCTGGCTGTGGTCTCCCAGATTCTGCTGTACTGAGCAGTGCTGGGTGAAGGAGGCTGTGCAAGTTCCGCTCTAGGGCGACGCTGTTGCCTCCTCCAGGAAGGCGCCTTGCGGGGCCTGGGACAGTGGCAGAGAGTTTCCTTTTCCCCGTCACCCCAGCATCTGTTATTGGTTGATTCTTTTTGGTACGGGGTCCAACTCGGGACCTTGTGCTTTCGAGGCAGGTGGCAGAAGCCCTGAGCTGAACGCCCCGCCCTTGGTGGACTTCTCCATGACAGCCATCGTCCTGGAAGGAGGTGGACCCTCAGTGTTATTTTTGATGTGCATTTATCTACGGCCAAAGATGCAGAACAGTTTTCCACATACTTATTCACCTTTTCTACTTGCTCTGTTGAAAAGTATCTGTTTATTTCAATTGCCTATTTTTATTGGATCTTTTGCTTTTTAGGGTGTAATATTTTTAGTTCTTTTTATATTTTAAATAATGTTTCTCTCTGAGGAATGGCTGGCAATTTTTCCTATTCTGTATACTGTCTCTGCACTTTGTTGCTTGATCCCTTTGTTATACAAATCTTTTTCATTTGATATAATCCCATTTCTTGATTCCTGGAGTTGTTTTTTTTCAACTGGGTTTTGATTCAAGAAGATCTAGAACCTGAGGCAGGTTCTGCCACCTGCCTCGTAAGTGCAAGGTCCTCAGTTCAATCCCCAGTACCAAACAAAACAAAACAAAACAAAAAACCACAGGAATTTTTAGGGCTGGGGATTTAGCTCAGTGGTTGCGCCACCTGCCTCACAAGGACAAGGACCCGAGTTCCAGCCCCGGTACCAAAAAGACAGAACAAAAAAGACAAAGAAGATCTGCCTGTGCCTAGACTCAAGTGTTTTGCCTATTTATTTCTTCTAGCAGACGCAATGTTTTTGTTTCCATATTTGGGTCTTGGATCCATTTTTATTTTATTTTAGTACATAAAGTCAGACAGGATGAGAGATTTGGGTCTATGTTTGTTCTTCTACATGTGGATAAGATGTTTTCTCAACATCAGTTGTCAGAGGCCAATTTTCACAGCACCATTTTCTTTTCTTTTTCCAAATAAGGCCATATTTACAGGTTCTCAGTGCACCTATTTTGAGGGTAAAGCAGGGAGAGCACCATTCATTAAAGAAGCTATTTTGCTAAGCATGGTAGTGCACACCTATGATCCCAATACTAGGGAGGCTGAGGCAGGAGGATTGCCAAGAGTTTGAGGCCAACCCAGGCTATATAGTGAATTCAAGCCCAGCCTGGTGAGTGGGGTGGAGAGAGAGAGATCTTTCCTTCACTGTATGCTTTGGCTCCTTTGTCGAAGATAAGTAGCTGAATTGCTTGGAGTTGTTTCTCCATCCTCTGTTCTGTTCCATTGATCCCCACGTCTGTTTTGCGCTGGTACCATGCTGTTTTTATCACTGCAGCATTGCAGTATAACTTGATATCTGCGATTGTGATGCCTCCTGCTTTGCGCTAAGCAAACCTAAGGTTGTTTTTGCTGTTCTGAGTCTCTTCTGGATTCACATGAATTTTAGGACTGTTTTCTCTAACTGTGTGAGGAGTGATGGTGGTATTTTTTTCTCGGATTGCTTTCAATCTTTACCTCTGTTTTGGAAGTATGGTTGTCTTTATTGTAGTGCTTCTGCCTATGTAGGAATGGGGGATAGCTTTCTATTTTACTGGTGTCCTGTCCTTCTTTTGGGTTTTGCTCTTCTAACTCAATTAAATTTTGTGGAATTTCTTTCACTGAGCGTGAAAACTAAAATACCTAAAAGCTTGACACTCAGGAAAGACCAGCTGTTCTCACTATATCAAACACTTGAATGCTTTATTTTATCCTAAATAAATAATAAAATGCAATCACTTAAAAATGAAATACATCTCCCAGGTGTGGTGGCGCACGCCTGTAATCCCAGCCCTCAGTAGGTTGAGGCGGGAGGATCACTGTGAGTTCGAGACCAGCCTAGGCTACATAGTGAGTTCCAGGTCAGTCTCAACTACATAGTGAGACCCTGTCTCAAACCCATCCCCCAAAAAAAGAGAAAAAAGAGAAAAGAAAGAAACACATGTAATGGTTCAGAGATCTGCCTCATTCTGTCACCTCATCCCTCGTGAATGTACACACCAGCACTGTGGAGATGCAGAGGACTGTGATACTGACGATGCCCAAATCAGGGGGTGAAGAGTGAACCCCTCCACTGGCTGATTATGGAAGTGAGTCTGGCCGAAGCCTATGTGCTGAGGTCAGAGTAACTCACACCCAAATTCCATTCCCACAACTAAACCTTCAGACTAGAAGGACAGTGTTCTAAGTGCAATGATATATTTTGTCTATTCTGTGCCTAATTTGAGAATGCTTTGCCTTGTCCTTTAAAAGCCTTGTTTACATTAATTTCCATAGAAACCACCCGTCACTTTCACCCCAGATGATCGCCTGGGACTGTCCGGTGCCTTTGTCAGCTATACCGACAGTGGTCGTCCTGGCCCTCTTTCTCTCCTAGTCCGGTCTCTCAGGGTATTTCTTCTTCAGTCCTGCATCGCACACTGGGCAGCTGGGGACTAGAGATTTCCTGCAGGAGTCTCTGGCAATCAGTGACCAACATGGGGCCCACAGCCTGCTTTGGGCATAATCAGTACTACAGTCCTCTGCGTCTCCCCCTTCTCGGTTTGAAAACAGCAGCTGCATCAGGTCTGGCGATCTTGGCAGTCAGGTTCCAAACTAAATTGTACCAAACGTACCAAACTGAATCGAGGGGCAGGGGGCGCTCTTTGGAGGACCTCGAACCATGAGCTGCTCAGAGCAGCTGCTCAGAATAAAAAGGAAAAAGAGAAAGAAAGAAAAGAATCCATGATGCAGAGCATCTTGCATCGAGGTCAAGGACAAGCACGAAACCCCAGAAAAAGAAGAGGCAGGTGCTTCAGATGTGAGACAGTGGTAGAGGTAGTCAGCTGGGACGAAAGCATGGGGTGATCACTTTCGGACCAAGCCGGCCTGCAGTGTTGAAGCAAATGCTGCAAAAGATAGCTAACTGTAATTGTCATCTTTCACGAACAAGAACTTTAGAGACGGAACTCAAGAGGGAAGTCAAATATCATCCAGACAGCTCAACAGAGAAGGAACAAGGAAGGAGGTTACCTGGCCCCGCTTCCTCTCCTAGTTCCGTCCCTTGGTGTATTTTTCTCTCAGCCGCATCGCACACTGGGCAGGTGGGAACTAGAGACTCACTGCGGGGGTCTCGGCAGGGAAGTGATGCCAACAGGAAAACTTCATCCTGCTTCCCTGTGCTTAGAGGTCTGTCCCCTGGAGACCCCTTCCCTGGGCTTCTGATAAACTAGGGAGCGCAGAATCCTATGCTCACAGTTAACTCCTGGAGACCTCGCTCTAATATCTCCTGGCAGTGGCTTTGGAGGGACAACACCCACAGGAGGGCCCAACTCATGGGGAGACTGAGGGGCCCACGAGGTCCTGGGGAGAAGGTGACCAGCCCGGGCGTCAGGGACAAATCTCTCACGGGAGCTTTTTCTGTGGCTGCTTCTGGGCCCGTGACCCACAGACATGGTCAGAGATGTGTAAACTGGGGAGGATCAACCCGAAGAGTCTGTGTCCAGCCAACCAAGCACAGAGGACACGGTTTTGCTGCCTGGGAGGAGGCCCATACATGCTGAGAAAGCTCCACCCTCAGGGCCCAGGCACCAACGCCTAAAACCGGTGCTGAGGAGACAAAAGAACGTCCTCTGCAGTGAGCCTGTGTCCCAGCAGCAAGTGCAGCCCACAGCAGGGGCGGGGGTGAGGAAGGGACCAGCAGGGACCGGACCAAGCCAGTGGGGCTCTACCAGCTCTGCTTCCAGGGCCCCGCTGCACGCAGAGTGGGCCACGGTGCAATAGAGAGCACACGTGGGCCCAACCTGGTGACTCCCTCTCGCCACACGCTCTTCAGCCATTGCTGCAGCTGAAAGTCTGACTGTGAACAGCACAGGGCTCTGGATCTGTCCTTGACAGAGATCAGTCAGCCGGTGTTCACTTCAGCACAGGAACCACATCCCACCAGGAGGGGGCAGCAAATCCTCCTTCCTGAGGCTAAAGGCTGGGCAAGGATGGGCTGGACTGGACCCTTAGGACCACTCTCTGAGGACTCAGATTGCCTCGGGTTTGTTTACTTTGCTTTGCTTTTTGTTTGGTTTGGTTTTTCTGGTTTTTTGAGAGGGCCTCACTGTGTAGCCCAGGCTGGCCTTGAACTCCCGGCAATCCTGCCTCAGCTTTCTAAGTGCTGGGATTACAGGCATGTGCTACCACACCTAGCACGTCTCAGATTTTAAAACAGAATATCCAGGACCTGTTCTCCGGTCGCCGGACCCAGGTACCTGTGAAATCAGTGGGACACAGAAATCGAGACACATGACCTTCTGGGGTGACAGATACAGGGATAGGTATTCTGGTCAGGGGTTGCTGGTCTGATAAACATTGCATTGTTCTCTTAAAAATGGATGGAGTGAACAACTTAGAGATGGCACTGCCAGTCGGGCGCTCTCTTTGGGTGGGTGCTGTTTCCAGACACAAGTGGACCTAGGCACAGAAGTACACGGTTGTCGCCAGTTTTAGTAGTTCTCCCTCCTAAACCCACGCTGTGACTCGCTCTCCCTGTAGCGGGATTAAGAGGTGGGTCCTCCCAGAAATGGTTCACTGTGGAACTCTGGCCCCAGATGAGATTAGTGCAGAGGGGGAAGAGGCGAGGGCTCCTCCTCCTCGCCCTGCCACCTTCGGCCACAGGAGCTGCCTTCTGCGTGCAGAGAGCATCGCCACGGCTTCCAGGCCAGCCCAAGCCACATCGCCACACCTTGTCCGAAGGCCATGGAGGAAGAGAGAGAGACGGGAATGCGCTCCGATCCTTGTGCCAAGAAACAAACTGCAGGGAAGGTGTAAGACCCAGAACTTGCATGCGTCTCCTTTTGCTAGTGGACTGGAATCCTGTTATTCTAGCAGTTACGTCATCAGTTGATGGGTGGTTTTAATGATTAAACTGTCACAGGCTCAATGCTAGAATTACCATCAAGGACGATAATTTGGATTTACACAGTCATAGACGTTAGGATCGCTGTAGACTAATAATGTCTATTTTGAACCGCACTGGGAGTTCATGTGGAAGGCGAGGGGTGAAGGGGTGAGGGAGACACCGGCTCCACAGAGTCCCCTTGGGACCAGCCAGAGAGGACAGGAGAAGTAGGACAGGAAGGAAATAGTAGACGAGGCTCCCGTCCTGCAGCAGGCGTCCTCAGGCTCCTGGCTCAGCCGAACCCACCCCAGTCACACCCAGGATTCCCAGTGTGGCGGCGCGTCCTTCAGCGCATTCATTTGGTCCGTGGTCCCCAGTGATTGCCCAAGGGCAGCGGGGGCAGCTGGCGGTGCCGCCCCTGTGCCTCCCCACCCTGAGAAACGCTGTCCACGCCTGTGTCCCCTGCTCCATTTGAAGTGGCTCACAAGCCCCTGGGATGCCTTCATCCTTCTTGCTAAACTTCCTTTTCTGTTTCATCAAACATAAGAGAGTTTGTGCTGTACAGTGATTCACTTCCTTTTCTTCCCTTCCACACTGCCGTGGCTGTGTCTAGATGCCCTCCAAAGCCTCGCGCGGTCATAGGTGGGGCTTTTGCAGACATTTAGAGTGTGTGGCCCTGAAATTCGTCCTGGCTGCTGTGCTGGGCTCAAGGGCAACCCGGTTAGGGTGTGGGTGCTGCCCCTAAACAGCTGGAAAGTTGAAGGGGCCGGAGGATGCGGTCTAGGTCCCTAGTGTGCCTTTGCTGTCACCTGCCTGCCGTGAGCTGTTTCCCCCGGGAAGCCCCTCTGCCATCCACCCCGCCTTGGAGCCGGCCAACTGTGGACTGAACCCTGCACGCTGTGAGCTAAAGAAACCTCTCCTCCTCTAACTCTGGGTGTCCTGAATTTTGTCTCTGCCGTGAGGAAAGTAACTAAGGCACAAATGGGAAACCAACTATGAGAACAGGAGCTCGGGGGAGTAAAAGAGAACCGAGATGTGCTCCACACGATCCACCTCCCCGAGACGAATGTGATCATTCTTAGCGCCAACATGGACTCACACAAATGTTTCTAAAGACAAAGCGGAAGCTGCCGTATAGAGCTCCCGGGCCCGGGCCGGCACACAGCACAGGCTGGTAGGGCGGCCGTGTCCTCACCTCCCTGCCCTGGTCCGGCTCCGTGGCCGCCCACGCCCGCGTAGCGCAGCGCGGAGGGTTCCAGGAACTGGGGGAAGCGCTGGGCTCACACAGCATTTGCTGCGGTGGCCCTTACAGCCGCCTGGTTCTGTCGCTGTCCCG
Source organism: Fukomys damarensis (assembly GCF_012274545.1). Classification (NCBI taxonomy): domain Eukaryota; kingdom Metazoa; phylum Chordata; class Mammalia; order Rodentia; family Bathyergidae; genus Fukomys; species Fukomys damarensis. The sequence continues at coordinate 67,235,603 of NW_022900931.1, forward strand.
TCGCCCTCGCTGGGCCTGAGGTTTGAGTTCCGCTCCACACAGCTGCGCGCACAGGAAAAGCTCAGCCCACGCCGCTGTCTGCGGCTCCAGCCCCGGCTCGAGGAGAAGGGCGGCTGTACGCGCAGCTGTTGGACCAGGCTCTGGGCTCTGGTCTGAACGGCAAGAGTCCCCGTGTCCTGAGCCCACTCGGGTCCCTGTCCTCCCTCTGCGCCCTTCACCACCTCGTCTCTGCAGGACAGAAGAAAGGGAAGCAGGGGGTGCCGCTCTGCGGGGAGCAGCTGCCTCAGCCCGAAAAAGAAGCAGAAATGAGGCACCACCCGAAACACTGGCCTGGGACCGCAGGGCCAGCCAGGCCCTTCCTGTCGCGGCGCCGGGGTCCTAGGCTCTGAGAACCACCTCGTCCTCCAAGAGCTGCCTCTGCTCCGTGTTCCCTTCTCCCGGCTGCACCCGGAGACGAGGAAAGATCGTTCCCGAGATCCTGGGCACGGAGCCTCTGCCCTTGAGCTGCATCCCCAGCTCTTCTCTTCTTCTTATTATTATTTTGTATTTGAGACGGTCTCGCTGTGTTGCTAAACTGCCCAGGCTGGGTTTGAACTTGCAATCCTCCTGCCTCAGCCTCCCAGAGCCTTCCAGAACTCTAAATCGCCCGAAAAGGGCGCTGTGTGCCCCTGCATCTGCACCCCAGGCGGGCCCCGGAGTCCCCTCCACGCCCGTGCGTGTGCCCTCTCCGGGTTTTGGGTCCGAGTCCCCAGCAGCGTCCCGGCAGGGAGGAGGGCGCTGCCCAGGGCCCCATGCGGAACT
>NW_022900931.1:67236508-67258079 GCF_012274545.1 Fukomys damarensis
CGCCTGGAGCTGCAAACCCCGGCTCCGGGAGGCCCCGCCACGTCGGAATCCCTCGCCCGCGGCGCCCTCTTGTGGCCACGACCAGAAACGTCTCTGAACACCGGGATGCCGGGCGATGTGCCCTGGGCCTTTGTCAGCCCCAACGGGAGGGTGTCGGCTCTGGCTGCCATGAGCGCCCGCTCCACGCTGGCCCTGGATCTAATCAGCCGCTGTTTCTTCGTTCTGTGACAGAAGAACTTAGAGAAACAGAAATCCTTATTTCATTTGGAACATGTTCAAAGGCTGGGGTGTGAGTCCGTGGCAGAGCACTTGCTTAGCATCCTTGAGACTCCAGGTTCAAACCCCAGCCTTTTATTTACTTATTTATTTACTTATTTATTTATTTATTTATTTATGAGAGACAGGGTCTCCCTAAGTGGCTTGCCCAAGCTGGCCCCCAATTCACAATCCTCCTGCCTCAGCCTCCCAAGGAGCTGGGATTATAGGCTGTGCCAGCACTCCCTCCCTCTTTTGGTTCTCCAAGGTGCTGATCATGAGCCGAACATTTTTTTTTTTTTTTTGTACCGGGGATCGAACTCTGGTCCTTGTGCTTGTGAGGCTGGTGGTGGAACCACTGAGCTAAGTCCCCAGTGAGCTGAACATATTTATTTGCACACTTGCTGGTTTGTTTGTTACACTGTGAGTTTCACTAAGATGTACCTTGTCCTCAGCCCGACTCCGACAGCCAGGGCGCTGGCACCAGGAGAGGAAGGATCTGGGTGCAGGACTGCGCTCATGGGCCTGTGTCACCCTCACAGGCTGCAGCAGGCCGGGAGCATGGTGTCCCCTCCACAGAGGCCCGCAGAAGCAAGCCTGAGGCTCCCAGAACCCGTGTGACCCCGAATCCATGAACCCCAGTCTTGCATCTGCAAGCGCATCTCTTCACCCGCCTGGGGGTGCAGGCGAACTCTTTGCTTATGACTTTCCTCACCTGAGCAGGGAAGATGGGGTTTTGGGGTCCCGACTGATGGGTAGGGCTTGCTGGCGGCCAGGTGAGGAAGCAGGTGTGGAGGACCAGGAGTGACACAGACACCCATGTGCCCGCTGGTCTCGAGGTGGCCTGGAGCCATGAAGCCACCCGGGAGGAGGGCAGGTGACAGGGTGCAGAGCTGGCCAAATTATCTAGCTCTGCCTGGGCTACCAGCTGATCCCTCCCTTGGGGACAGCTTGGGGGTGGGGGTGGGGTGCCAAGGTCACCCTGTGCTTCTCCTCCTCCGCACACCCAGGACCAAGCCCACATTGGCTTCCCAGCTGTCATCACGGCAGAGTGGCTCCCCTGCTCAGGGTCCCCTCAGACTCCCCTCATCCTGAGGGGTGCACGGGTCACATCCGTGCCCGGGGACAGCCGAGACTAGGTCCGGCTTCTGAGGACTGTGAAGGACGGGCCTGCTGGCTCCCAGGATGTGTGAGCCCACCCAGATGGATGCCTGGTGGACAACAAGGGCTTTCCCCTGTAGTTTTCAGAGAGGTGAAGTTTAACACAAGTCAGCCTTTTATTAGATTAATGGTGACCGATACATAACGACACAGTAGTAGCAGGTGTTTGTGGGGGACCAGGTGGGAAGAGCCCACAGTACACCATGCAGTGTACATTGGGGTGAACGACTTCTCCCCATCTGTGGGGGGACATCTGCAGCCCTCACAGCCACCTCCTCATCTGGACACCGACTGTGTTTGAAGTGGGCCAGTCCGGTGGCGTCAGAGCGTTCACAGTGGGGCGGGGCCATCACTGCTGTCTCCGTCCCTACCCTGGGCTGCAGGCCAAGGTTGGGACTTTGGACTCATTTCTGGCCAGAAGCCATGGATTTGCTAGTCCTCCACCTCAGCCGTGGTTTTGCTCATAGTCAACCTCAGTCTGAAAATGTTAAGCAGAAATTCCAGAAGTAAACACACCTATCATCCAGCACTCTGGGAGACAGAGGCAGGAGGACTGCAAGTTCAAGCCCAGTCTGGGTCTTTTAGCAAGACCTTAGATCAAAAAACAAAACAAAACAAACACCACTTTTTTTCTCCTGGTACCAGATATCAAACTCAGGACCTTGGGCTTGTGAGGTGGGCGTGGGAGTCGCGGGGGACACATACAGACTGAGCTATATCCCCATCCCCCCAAAATCTCTTTTTTAAGGCCTGGGGATGTAGCTCAATGCTAAGGTAGTCCCCAGCACCAAAAGAATCACAGATTTAAATTGCAAACCATCCTGAGCAGTGTGGTGAACTCCAAGCTCCCTGCCATGCCAGGTGGCAGCCTCCCGGTGAGTGTCCCTGTGGGGGTGCGAGGGCCGCCTGTCATTCCTCTCCACCAGCTCTGAGCGGAAGCCCTTCCCTTACTAACTCTGGCCCCAAAGCACACAGTAGGGGTAGGGGACCCAGAGAACAGGCAGTGCTGCCGAGGCCCAGGCTCCCCAGCAGGCGAGGGCCCCTCCTGCTGCTTTGTCCTGGCCCAGGAACAGAGGAGGTGACCGGCTGCAGTGGAAGATGAGGTCCAGATAAGGACTGGAGAGGCACCGTGGAGGCAGGAGAGGCACCCGGAGGGTCTGCACAAAGGAGAAGGAAGCCAGGTGGGGCAGGGCGGTGAGAGCCTGGTGAGGAGCCCAGGAGAGTCCTGGCGGGGTCACACACACACACACACACTAGCGATGGCACCCAGGCCGCAGGGCCCCTTCTTGGCGGCCAGGGGACCTCGAGGCATGCGGGAGCGGGGGAAGCGGCCTGTGCAAGGCTCGGACCCGGAGCGGCAGCAGTTCCTTTCGGCTGTGCCAGGCCTCCCCCAGGAGTCCGGCCAGGAGGACCAGAACCAGGGCGCCCAGGCACAGCCGCACCAGGTTGCCCTTGATGTAGTGCAGGTGGGAGAAACCTGGGTGGAGAGAAAGCACCATGGGGGAGGCTGAATCAGGACCCCCGCGGGCCACAGAATCCCTGACCCAGATCGTACTGTTCCCTCCAGCTGGGGTGCAGCTCTCCCCACACCCAGAAAGGCTCCTTGGGACCCCCCGACCCAGGGCCCCCACTGGGCTGGCTGATTGCAGAGGAGGACAGTGAGACGGGGCAGGGAGAGGGAGGGCGTTCTTCTTTCTCTGACCCTTGGGAACAGCCTAACCTGCCCGCCTGATCCTACTGCCCAGTTTGGAGCTCCACGTGCTGAGCACCCTGTCCCATTAATGCTCCACACACGCAGACCCCAGGAGCCCAGGCTGCACTTCAGGGAGGAGACAGGTGAGCAGGAGAGGGCCTGGGAGGCCGACTTACCCAGCGGAGGGCTTGAGCCCCTCGGAGACACAGTGTTGTCCCTAGATGCCGCTAGGAATCAGAAGGCTCCGTGTGAGTGAAGCAAGCATGCCCCGCCCTGGTGCGCTGCCTGGGGGTGGAGTCCAGGGCCCTGGACTGTCCAGGCAGCCCCCAATGTGGACCTGAGGCCAGTGCTTGTCCGACGCAGGGCCTCTGGCCAGGGACCCGGTATCTCTAAGCCTACTTCCCGTCCATCCAGTGAAACCAGTACTTAGATCACACCTGTCATCCCAGCAGCACGACTGCAAACTTAAGCCCAGACCGGGCAACTTAGCCCTATCTCAAAATGAAACATAGAAAAGGGCTGGGGAGGTAGCTTAGGGCAAAGCCCAGGGATCAACTCCCGGTCTCACACACACACACACACACACACACACACACACACACACACACACACAAAGAAAAAAGAAAGGTAAAGAAAGAAATTAACACCTATTGAGCATCCCTGCTATAAAAATCTGAAATCCGAAATGCTCCAAAATTTGGAATTTCTTTGAGCACTGATAGATGCCTCGAGTGGTAAATTCCACACTTGACCTCACAGGCAAGGTCACAGTCAAAATGCAGATGCATCAAAAATACTGTATGAGGAGCCTACCGAGGTGTCACTACCTGTCTCATAAGCACAAGGTCCCGAGTTCGATCCCCAGTACCAAATAAATAAATAATACAAACACTGTATGAAATTGCCTTCAGGCTGCATGTAGAAGGTGTACAGGAAGCAAATGAGTTTTGTGTTTAGATCTGGTTCCACCCCCAAGGTGTGTGCAAATATTCCAAAGTCCCAAACACTCCTGCTGCCGAGCATTTCAGACAGGAATGCTCAAGCTGTGCTCTAGGAGCTGCGCCAGGCCCAGGCCGGCTGTCCAGAAAACACGCAGCATCCACTGTCTTCTTCCACGAGGGCTACCTGAGACGGCTAGGGGCTCAGCATGTGCTGGGCTGCAGGGACCCACGGACTAATCACTCAAGGTCCAGGGGATTCTTGGGCAAGAAGTAGAGTGGCGTGGACGCTGCTGTAAGGGGTGGCCCATGGGACACGCCGTGGGTACAGAGGGGCCACCAGCCCAGCCTGGAGCATCCAGAGGGCTTTCCTGAGGCGCCAAAGCCAAGGGATGTGGAAGTCAAGGCAGAGCACGTGGGGTTGGGGAGTCAGAGGGGCCTCCATGTGGCTGCCTGAGGGAGTGCAGGCTGAGAGTGGCTAACGTCTGAGCTCCCCAGCAGCAAGCTGCGGAAGCCAGGCCCATCCTGAGGAGAATCCCGGCATCATGTTAGAAAGCGCCCCCCAACCGCGGTCAGGAGCCTAAGGAGAGCCAGTGTGTGAGCCCCAGGGCAGAGCTGCTCCCCTCAGGGGACCTGTGACACTTTCCAGGAAAAGCAGGAGGACAGAAAATCTCAGTGTGAGGGAAGAGTGTCTGTGGGGCCCGGAGCAAACAGAAGATACACAGTGCATGGGCACTCTGGACTGTGAGGCTAGAGCACAGGCTCCACGTGGATGCAGTGGAGAACAAAAACACTGGGTCAGAGGCTAGTGGAAGAGTGGGTGTCATCCTGAGCACAGGGATAGGTGCCGTGATAGTCTTCCCACCAGAGCCTAGGATCCACCATCTCTGAAACCACCACACTTCCCAGAGTGCTCCTGTGAGCCATCGTTGCTTGGGAGCGGCCATCTCTGAAACCGCCACACTTCCCAGAGTGCTCCTGTGAGCCATCACAGCCTGGGAGTTGCCATCTTTGAAATCGCCACACTTCCCAGAGTGCTCCTGTGAGCCATCACAGCCTGGGAGTTGCCATCTTTGAAACCGCCACACTTCCCAGAGTGCTCCTGTGAGCCATCAAAGCCTGGGATCTGCCGTACTTCCCAGAATGCTTCTCTTCACCAGCCTGGGACCCAACCCTCCTATCCTGGCCTCAGACCAAGGGCCTCCCTGGTGAGGGGCAGGGTCTTCAGTGGATGCATCCAAAGCCTTAGATGATAGAGGGGAGAGCCCCAGCTTTGCACTCCTTTCTGCTGAGCTTTGAGTGCTTATTACTTACTGACTGTGGAGTCTACTTGCATCGGTGAGGTGCTGGGTGTCCTGGAGGATTCTGGGAATGCCAGCGAGGACATGGTAAGAAGTAGAGTTAACGTCTTTCTCCCCAGAGGCCCTCTCTGCCCAGATCCTTCTGAGATACCAGGGTTCCTTAAACCCCTTTCTCTGCCCCACACTGTATAGTCGTTGAGGAGAGACAAATTCAGACCTTGAGTCTCAGCTTCCATCTTCCAGTGGCTGAAAAGCACTGGATCCACCCGGGGAGTCTTCCCACTTTGGTGCTATTATGAATGACGCTGTCGTCAACATTCACGTACAGATTTCTCTGTGAACGTAACTCTTGTTTTTCTTATGTAAAAACCCAAGAGTGGAATCACTGGTTACTAGGTAAGTCTCTGTTTAACTTTTGGAGGGACTGCTAGACATTTCTCAAAGAAGATGCACCATATTACACCCCACCAGGAATGGAGAAGTTTCCAATTTCTCCAAATCCTCATCAACACTTGTGTTTTATTTTGTTTTTGGTAACGCTAGCCATCCTAGTGGGGAGGGTGGATTTTATGGTGAGCGAATTGTGTCTCAACTTAAAATTAAGAGGTGGACCAGTGTCTTTGCAGGCCGAATGAGGGCACAAGGTAAGGTAGACTCTGAGCTCGACAAGCCGCCTTCCTCCTCGGGCCGTTGCTTACCAGGGGACGACCGTTGCGTCCCCCTGGCCACGACATGCCCTGAGCCCCGCGGCCTGTACACATGCGCTTCTCGCGGAGGGTGGGGTCAGCGTCTAGGACCCTTTCCTTGGTGCGACCGGCCCAGGTAGACCTGGCTTATGCTCAGGTGTCTCTGGCAGAATGGGATCTGGGCACCGAGTGTTCTCAGCTGTTCTCTGCCTGGGGACCTCCAGAAACAGCCCTGTTTTGGCTCCCTACTTAATGTGTGGGGCCGGCACCTGACGGAGCCTGCTCAGCGCTTCCTGCAGGTGCCACAGCTGCACCGAATCTGCAGGGAGCACCTGCGTGGGGAGGAGCACCTGCGTGGGGAGGAGCACCTGTGTGGGGAGGAGCTGGAGGCGGCTGTGAAGATCGGCAGCCCGGGGGAGGCCTCCAGGAATGAACCATCCTGTGCCTGGGTGTGGCTGCCGCAGCATCCACACCGGATGAGCTGGGGAGACCAGGCGCGCACTCGAGCCGAGGCCACACCCCAGCTGTCATGTTGTGTTTTCCTGGTGTAAAGTGGAACCACCCGGTAAGGGCAACACGAGGTTATTCTATGCTCTCTCCAGATTTTCTGCAACTCTAATTTTTCAAAATAGAAAATCCCAAAACTCCAGACAGACCCTCACAGTGGCGTGCTACCGATGTGCGCCCCGCCTCACGGGACAGGGCCGGCCCCACACTGCCCCCAGCGCCACCCCCTCTGCCGGCTCCTGTCACCCTGTCCCCTCTTCACACTGAGGTCTGCCCTGAGGCCCGGCCGAGGGTCCCATTTCCTAAAGTGCACCCTGTGTTCCCCTGTGCCCCGTTCACCTGAGAGCCTTGGAAGGCAGGGACTCTGCACAAAACCCCACCGTTCTAGTTCTCGGGGTGGCACCACCAGGACTGTCTGCGATGCGCGTGGCTGGGCCCCGCCCAGACGCCCTAGGCGCCGGGGAAGCCCTGGGATTCTTAGGCCGTGGCAGTTCGAGGACTACAGACCCACGGACTCAGAAACAGGGCCAGGGCTCCGCAGCTGCACACAGCTTCTGTGCGTCAGATGCTGCCCCATCGGCCTTCACAGGCGGAGGCGGATGAGATGTGTCTTAGCAACTACCTGCTGCTGAAGCCCTCGTCAAGGGAGGGAATAAGGGGGCTTTAAAACAAAGCAAGTCTGTGACAGAGATGAGTGAATCGTAAGTCAAGAGATCTGCTGTGTGATGCTGCCCACCTGTGATCCCAGCACTCAGGAGGCTGAGGCAGGAGGATGGTAAGGTGAAGCCTTAGCAAAACCCTGTTTCAAACTCAAAAACAGAAAAAGTAGCTCCATGTGAAGGGCCCGGGTTCAATCCCCAGCACAAAAAAAGAAAGAAAAAAAAGACAGAAAACAGAGGCGAAAGCAAAGGAAGAATCCACGTACCTCCATCCCCAACACCAGAATCTGCCTCAACGTACCTGCCGTGGAGGAAGGCGCCTCTGTGGGCAACTGGCTGGGGGCCGCAGAGGCTCCTGGGAAACCAGAAGAGGCTGTGAGTCCTGAGCAAATGATAAAGCTGTTCCATGACTCAGTTTCTCCGAACAGAAATGGTATCAAGACTCCTACATCACTGTCTGGGGGAGCAGCGGTGCCCAAGCTGCTTCCTGCCAGGGAACCCCAGCTCTGCCTGCCTCCTCCCCTCACCCTCACTCTGCCCTTGGGAGCAGCCTCATCTCCTGGGAAGGAGAGGCGGGGACGGGAACCTCACTGTCAGTTTGGGGAAAGGGGTAGGAGTGACAGTGTGGGAGAGGAAGTACCTAGCACACTGTCACAGTCCTTTCCCCTGCAGGACAGGCCCCCGCTCAGGCATCTGGTCAACCTTCCCTCTGCCCTCGGATGCCTCCTCCGAGAAGCACTGCCAAGCTGCCACCTTCTGGGCTTCGCAGCAGTGCAAGCTTCTAGCTCATGCTGCTTGCTGTAGTCACAATTACGCCCATGCCAGATGTATCCTTGATTAAAGACCATCGGCTCTACCAGTCACTCTGAGTGTACTGACGGGAAGTTCCAGCAGGCTCGCGTAGCACCAGCCTTAACATCAAGAGAAAGGGTTTGGATGAGTCGCTAAATTGCCCAGGCTGGGCTCAAACTTGAAGTCCTCCTGCCTCAGCCTCCCAGAGTGCTGAGATGACAGGTATGCCTGACCAGCATACCCAGCTTTCTTCTTTGCTAATGCTCTTTCTATTCTATAAACAATTGAAATGAAAAATCTAGAAGTACCAGAAAATATAAGAAAATTAACACACTTTCAATCCCCAAATCCTCAAAATTGTTACCATTTGATGTTTAGTTTCCTTTTCTAAGCAAACGGAATAATTCACTTTTATTCAGTTGGTGCCACCTCCCCAGTGTCACACAGAAGAAACACTGTGATAAAAGTCCGATTATTAATGGTGTTAGAAGGCTAGAGAAGGGACAACTTGAGATTTTAGCTTTGGCAATGGTGTGTCATCAGACTCTTAGAAATGTTACTTTATGAGGAGCTGTGGATAGGACAGATCGCCCTCCCTGATACTCGGGTGCGTTCAGCTGTGACAGCTCAGCTGTGAGGCTCAGCAGCGTCCGGCAGACGCCCTCTGTGCAGAGCTCCGGGACTTTCTCATCTGGAGAGGCTGAAGCTCTGTGCTCGGCTGTAAGATTTGAACGACACTGTATGCCTCACCGAGTGGAATCCAGCAGTGTCTGTCCTTTTGTGACTCACTCATGTCACCTCCAGGGTCATCTGTGAGGTACTGTGTCAGAGTCCCCTCTTTTTCAAGGCTGAATGGCGCTCCTTCGCAAATAGAGACCATGTTTTCTTCATGAAGTATATTGTCCTCTCTCTTTCTTTTCTTTCTCTCTTTTTCTCTGGGGGGTCCTGGGGATCAAACTCAGGACCTTGTGCTTGTGAGGCAGGCAGAAGATAGGCAGGTGGTGGCACCACTGAGCTAAATCCCCGGCCCCCCCAGAAAAGCATTTTAAGAAAACTGGCTTCAAGTCTGTGCGAAAGGACATAATCCTAAAACAGTGCGAGAGTGAGGCACCCATGCTCCGTGTTACACTGCAGTAAAGGCCGCAGCGGCAGAATTCTTCATCCACCCGATGTCCTCTGACTGTTGGCAGAGGGGGTCATTCCACGGTTTGCTTCCTGCAACCGTAGCAATTCTTTTTACTGATTCTGCCAGGTTTTTTGTTGTTTGTTTAAGGTTTGAACTCAGGCCAGAAACAAGACATCACTCTATTGTTTTCCTCAGTGTTTATACTCTGCAGAAGACAAAAATGCCTCGCCAACCCCCAAAAAGCTAAAACTAGAATTCCATTTGACCCAGATCTTCCCTTCACATCTGCCCCAGAGCGTTAAAGACAGCACTTTAGAGGGAGCCATGCACACCCATGCCTTTAGCAGCACGATTCATCATAGCTAAATCCTGGAAGCGGCCTGTGCATCCATCCGTGCGTGGACGTATAATGAAAATGTGCTGTTGGGCCGGGGATTTGACTCAGTAGTTCCACCACCTGCCTCGCAAGCACAAGGTCCCGAGGTTGGTCCCTGGTACCAAAAAAATTAAAAGTGCTGTTGACACACTGTGGAGTACTACTGTGCCACGAAGGCTAAACGTGCGGCACTCATGGGATGCATCTTGAGGCCATAGTGCTAAGCGAAGGAAACCATACAGAGCAGCCTAAATTCTACGTCCTGTCTCTTATATGAGAAGCCCAAGGTATAAATGCATTAAAGAGGAAAACGAAGGACGCAGGGAGGTAGATCTTTCCAAAAGGCATGGGGCCAGTGATGGAGGGTGGGGAGCGAGGAGAGGACCTGGGGACCTGAAGCCAGCTACGTGCGTTGGGCTCATTTGCCAGCTGCCCAGCACATGGAGTTGGCTGTGCTAAAAACGTGGACCAATAAAAACTAAAATTTTAGAAACTGAAATTGGAACAAACGCTACAGGCCTCCCAGACCCAGCTGACCCTAATCGGCCTGGGGGTTACTTCCTGTGGGAAGGGGGTTCTGCGGGTGGGAGGCGAGGAGGGCCTGGTGGAGGGCTCCCTGGCTTCCCCAGGGCTGGAGGCCAGGCCTGGGCCTTGTAAGCGGAAGAGGCCGGCACAGGCCGTTTCTGCTCTGGGATGCTGCAGGGCTGGCTTGAACATGGAGGAAGGGGCCCAACAAGGAACCCAGGGGCTCCAAGCTGGGAAATGCAGGAAAGGAGCCTCCCCGGAACCCCCAGAAGAAGCAACCTGAGGCCGCCTTGTTTTATGACAGTGAGACCACCCCTGCACCTCTGCAGTACTGGGGTTGGGGCTCAGGGCCTTCCTGCTGGCTACATCCCCACCCCTTTCCTGTTTTTCATTTTCAACCTAGGTCTCACCAAGTCACCCAGGCTGGCTCCACCTTGCCACCCTCCTGCCTCAGCCTCCCAGAGTGCTGGGACTGCAGGACGCACTGCCACACCCGGTTCCAATTCAGACTCCTGAGCCCAGGTGTTCCCTTGGCCTCACAGAGCCAGTGATGTGGACGCTGGACCCTCACCTGTGACCCTGAGCTCCAGGGCATCGCTGGGCGCCGACCACAGGTAGGGGGATGTGCTGGAGAAGCTGTAGCACCGGTAGGTCCCGCTGTGGGCGGCAGTCACCGTGATGATGGGGAAGTCGGCCCGGTACCACTTCTCTGGCAGCTTGTGGGGCCTGGTGGACCCCTCCTTGTACAGAGCAAACTGGTCAAAGCCATACTGGGTCTGGCACTGCAGGGTCACGTCGCCCCCTGGGGACACGGCCGGGCCAGGGTGCGCGGAGAGGGAGGGCTTCTGGTAGACCCCTGGGGGGAGGAGGCTGCGTTGCAGGGCTGCCTGGGGATCCGCCCCTGAGGCTGCAGAGGCAGCGTAGCCTCCCGGGGCCTCGGCTCTGTGCCTCCTGGTCCTGTGCTGGGGTGTGTGCGGGGTGACCAGAGCCAGAGTGCCCGGAGCCCCCAAAGCGCATTGGCAACAAGGCTGGGCCGGGCCGTTGAGTCTGTGCCCCGGCTCAGCAGTCCCAAGGACCTATGCGTGCAACTCACTGTACAGATGGAGCCGGGCCCAAGATCAAGGCCCTCGTCCAGCTACAGTGACAGCACTCTGGACGCCTGGAATTTACTAGCATGTAAGTCCCCAGGGTTCCATCGTAAAGTCTCCGTGCTGAGGATCAAACCTGGGGTCTCTGCCCTGAGCCGCGTCCCCTCACACACACGTGTTTTGAATCCATAACTTGTCCACGATCACAAGACATGAAGTGGCCAAGCCAAGACTGGTGATGGTGGATCCCGACTGCCAGGTCTGGGCTGCTGAGCATCTGGGGGCCTGTGCCTGGCCCACAGGGCGCCCGGAGCTGCCTTACAATTACGAGTCATTCATTCATTCAACAACTCTTTTTTTTTTTTTGGAGATAGGGTCTCGCTATGTAGTGCAGGCTGGACTTGAACTCCCGGCGATCCTCCTGCCTCAGCCTCCTGAGTGCTGACACTATAGGTGTGTGCCACCACACTTGCCCAATTTTTAAAAATTTCTTAAGGAACTACTGTGTGTCTGTTTCTGCTCTGGCAAATAAAAATCCCATCAGACAGAAAAAAATTAGGCGTGATTAAGATACATAGCTTACTGTGTGGCATCTGAGGTCATGATGAGTGAAAGTTAAACAGGGCACAAGGGATACATTGAGAAGACAGCATTTGGGTTGGACCCAAAAAGAGACAGAGGGGGCCGAGCCCACAAGTCACAGAGCCCAAGAGAGGCAGCGGGGACAGGGCCAAGTGAGACACTCTCCTGGGGTGCAGACCTGAACTTGTCCGAGGTGGTTAACATAGTTGAAACATTACTAAAATATATATAAATAGATCTTTCAAATCCACATTATTCTACATTCAAATCTTTTATGTACACCTCCTCCTCTCTCCTCTAAAAATATTCAGTATCATTTTAAATATGGGCTTTCATGGAAACAAACCCAACAATGACTTTTCAAAGTCTTCTGCTGGAAAGTAGCCATTTAAAAATACATTGAATCCAGGCAAGGTGGCACATGCCTGTAATGCCAGCGCTCTGGGAGGCTGAGGCAGGAGGATGGCACGTTTGAGCCCAGATCAGACAGCGTGGCTACTTAGCAAGATGGGGGTCTCAAAGAAAAAAAATTAAAGGACTGGGATCTAAATCAACGTGAAGGTGCTGGGCTCAATCCCCAGTACCACGTAAATACAAGTAAAATAAAAATAAAATGTACTGGGTTGAGGCCAGATGGGCGCACACTGCCCTTGGTCAGGGCTCTGGCCATGCTTGGTGGGGCACAGCTGGTTCTCCAGTTATCATCTTGTGTTCATCACGGACATGTTTGCATCGAATTTGATGTTTGAAAAGAGCACATGAAGATGAAATCTGTGGTGGTTAAAGAGTGTTTGGAGGCCCCGGCCCCTAAATTCCGTACTCCAGGCCAGTGACCCCCGATCCAGCCCTAGGAGATTTCGGGGTCTCTTCCCAAAGCCGGCCCCATGGGACTAAGGGGCTTTGTGTCACGCACACCCGCACGCTCTCCCTCCGGTACAGAAAGGAGGACTGCCTGCCCTGGGCTCCCCGGGGGCCTCCCTCCGTCCCCCACCCATTACCGGTAGCAACCAGCTCCAGGTTGTCGCTGGGCAGCGACCAGCGCGACCCGTTCTGGTAGGAGCAGCGGTAGCATCCGGCGTGGCTGGTCCTCATGGCCGGGATGAAGAGGTCAGCCTCGTCCCTGTAGCTCCCGGACCCCAGTTTCTCCAAGCGGTACAAGTCCACCCCCGGGGGCCCCCGGCACTCGATGGTCACCGACTTCTCGAGGGGCACCAGGGAGCTGGGCAGGGCCTGCAGGGAGGGCTTGGGGAGGTGGCCTGGAGGGAGGCAGAGCCTGGGGTCAGGGCGGAGCCCCAGGGCTGGCACTGCACCTCCCGGGGGCTGGCCCAGGGGAGGGACAGGCTGGGGAGGACTCACCACCTTGCACTCGGGCCGCCTGACCCAGACACAGCCCTGGGGAGAGAGGAGAGCGGGCGCTGGTCTCGGACAGCAGCCTTGAGGGCATCCGTCTCTATCACCTCACTGTGCTTTTCCCAGCGACACCCACGGGTGTGTTTTGAGTGAAAGAAGCCAAGTCACCAAAGGCTAGTGCCGCAGATGCCACGGACAGGAGGCATCCAGAGCGGGCTGCTCGCGGTTGGGGTTTCCTCTGGTGGGGAGTGTGCTGGGCCAGATAGGGCTGGGCCCACTGTGGTCACCAAATGCCACTCACGGTGACCGTGCTGTGTGCTGTTACCACAGGGCTGCTGTCTGCCGGGCACTGAGGATGGACCAGCCCTCGAGCTGAGCAGGCACACCCTTCCCCGAGCTGGCCTTCCAGCCCTGAAAACATGCTGAGGTCCAACAACGATCCCTCCCTACTCCTCCCCAGCACACACTTTGGACAGGTTAGTTTTCCTTCTGACATCTGCCATCCTATCATCTTTTTAAATGCATGTGTGCTGTCCCATGTGTTTTGTTGTGTGGAGTTTTTGTTTGTTTGATTCATGAGACAGGGTCTCACTGTGTAACCCAGGCTAGCCTCGAACTGGACTGATCCTCCTGTCTCAGCCTCCCAGTTTTTTGTTTTGTTTTGTTTTTTTACCTGGGATCAAACTCAGGACCTTGTGCTTGCCAGGCAGACAGCAACGCCACTGGGCTAAATCCCCAGCCAAACTTACTGTTGTATCCTTGAAAACGACAGCAGGTGTAAAATGCCCTCGCTATAAGTACATTATCAGGAGAGGTCATGGATGGGCCATGAGCTAGCACTTGCCACCCCCACGATGTGCGGGGGCCTGGAAACACCATGCTGGGCACCGCACGTTGTACACCTTGTACCCGTCAGTTAGAAGAGCAGCCCTCTCCTCTCAGAAAGGTCAGAAAGAAGATAGAGCTTTAAAGTGTGGACTTGGCGGCAAAACTCTTCAGTTTGTACCCGAGTCCTTGGCTGCTTTGCCCTCTGTTCTCTCCTCTGTCCGTGAGGAATTATGGGTGCTACCTTGTCGGGCTGTTGCAGATTGAGTGGGGATTTTGTTGCAGTCCTGGGGATCTTACCCAGCACCAGCCAGGGCTGGTCCAATCCGGGGCCACTCTACCACTGAGCTACATCCCCTTCCCTTTCTGTGTTTCATTCTGAGACCTGGTCTCGCTCAGTTCCCAGATGGAAGCTAAACCCACACCCTCCTGCCTCGGCCTCCCTCGAGGCTGGGATCACAGACGTGCACCACCACACCAGGCTTGTGAGGGACTCTTATTTGCTCCTCTGGGCCCCCACCAAGCCGGGGAGAAGCTGGACTGAGTCAGACCAGGCCCCTCCCCGCCCCCACCTTTCCCGTAGCTCCCCTTTCACCCTGATATTAACGATGCGATATTTTAAACTCTTGCCTGTTTCCCCGGCGACCTCAGGACTCACCGAGGCAGAGGAGGGCAGTCGGGGGTGGGGACATGTTCGTGGGTCCTGAGCTCCGTGGTCACTGCCAGGCTGTGAGTGAGCGGGGTGCAGGACTGACGAGGGTGCCAAAGGCTCTTGCCCTCCTCCCCGCCCTCCTCCCCGCCCTCCTGCTCCTCCAGCTGCTAGCGACTGCCCGCAAGCCCATGCCGGGAGCTCTCTTATCTGCTCCCCCAGCCTGGCGGCCTCCATCCTGCAACAGGCCAGGGCCTGTACCTCCTGCTCCCACAGAGTGAACTGCAAACCCAGGTCCCAGTGGGACCTTACTTCAGCACTTACATAAGTGGCTACAGATTTTGGGGATTTTTTTGTTTGTTTGTTTTGAGACAGGGTCTCACTATGTAGTTGAGACTGACCTGGAACTCACTATGTAGCCCAGGCTGGACACCAACTCACAGCGATCTTCCTGCCTCAGCCTCCCAAGTGCTGGGATTATAGATTTGTGTGTGTGTGTGTGTGTGTGTGTGTGTGTGTGTGGTACCAGGGATCGAACTCAGATTCTTGTGCTTGTGAGGCAGGCCACTGAACCGCTGAGCTAAATCCCCGGCCCGGGATTATAGATTTTTTTAAAATGGAAAATAACCAACATCAGTGAGGGTGTGGAGAGCATGGTCGGTGGGACCTTGGCAGCTGCTGTGGGGAACAGCCCAGTGGGGCAAAACAAAAGAAATCGAGAAGAAATAAAAATGTACCTAGAATCCAGCGACAGCAGAATCGCAAGGTACCGAAACCTGCAGGACACAGGCACAGCAGTTCCGAGGGAGGCTCCTAACCTCAGAACAGACTGGTCTCAAGTACATGAGGTACTGGTGCGTGGCCAGGCCCTGGACAGACAGGAGCAACCCAATCTGAAACTGGTAGAAGGACATTAATGATCAGAGCAGAAGTGGGCGTGGTGGCGCATATCTGTCATCCCAGCACTCAGGAGGCTGAGGCAGGAGGGTCGCTGTGACTTTGAGACCAGCCTGGGCTACACAGTGAGTTCCAGGTCAGTCTCAACTACATAGTGAGACCCTGTCTCAAAAAAAAAAAAAATACATTTTTTAAATAAAGATCAGAGCAGAAATTAATGAAATGGAGACTAAGAAAACACAAAGGATCAAAGAATCAGGCTTGGTTCTTTGAAAGGAGGAGACGGGACAGCAGGAAGAGGAGGGGAAGTAAAGGATCGAGAGCCGTGTGTGCAGCGGTTTCCTCACAATGGATGCCTCTGCTATTCATTGAAAACATGGGACCGATCACTCTCCGATCCAGAAGCCCCACTTCTGGCTTAGCCCTAAGGAGCTGAGGCAGGGTCTCTAGACGTTTGCACCCCACCCTCATAGAGGCGTCGTTCGCAAGAGCCACAGGGTAGAATCAGCCCAGGTGCCCACCGACAGGACACAGACGCCCGAGAGCAGGCGGGCATGCGTGCGGTCGGCCTTAGCCTTTCAGAAGAGCCTGTACTTGTAATACTCGCAACACCTCTTCCTCCTGTGTAACTAAAACACTGCTCAGTGGCCACTGCTGTGCTTTCCGAGGCTCTCTGTACAGTTTCCATAGCAGCTGTGCTATTCTACATTCCCTCCGACTCAGGGACACGCGGAGAGGAGTCTCCACTGTCCCCCACCGCTCCCTAATCTGTTGCTGAGAGCCAAGCCCAGCTCCCGCCAACCCTGCCGGAAGGGGTGGGATCTGGGGCCACCCAAGGGTCCAGCCAGTGTCGCAAGCTCAGCCGTCGGGAGCCGCGTGGGTGCATTGTGCGACGTGAGCTTCCCGGAGACGGAATTGTCCACAGGCACCTTGAATCCCAGAGACCCGGGACAGGGCCAGCGCCAGAGCCAGTCCTGTGTCCCTGCGCACCCTCTGCTGGTGACACTGCCATTTAATTATATCAGTATTGATTTTAATTAGAAATTGTATGGGGTACAGAGTGATAATTTTATATGTGCACAGTGTGTAATGATAAAATTAGAGTAGCTAATATTTCTTCTTTTTTGCTTTAGATGTATTTATTTTATTATAATTTAATAGCCCAGGTCATTCTTCAAGGGAGTTAACATTTCCATCTCCTTAAATTAAAAGAAAAACATTTTTGACTAGGGCAGGCGGGAGATTTAGCTCAGTGGCATCACCCCTGCCTCCCACATGCAAAGTCCTGAGTTCGATCCCCGATACCAAAATAAAATTTTAAAAACTTTTTTTACCACCATGTAATGATTGGGCAGATTTACGGGGTATAGTGTGATATTTCAATACATACTTCCTATCCCTCTGGCCAGGAATTAATATCCAAGATATATGCAGGAATTTTAAAACTCAAAACCAAAAACAAATATTCTAATTAAAAGGTAGGCACAGGATATAAATGGCTACGTCTCAGAAGGAGAAATTCAGACAGCTAACAGGTGACAAAAAGCCCATCTCCAGGAGCTGTCAGGGAAAAGCCTGGCAAAGCCACCTCGAGATTCTGTCACCCAAGTAGAACAGCAAAGGAACGGGACAGTGAGGGCTGGGCGGGAGTCAGCACAGCCCTGGACCAGCGTGGAGGGAGGGTGGGAGAGACCTGGAGAGACCCACGAGGGCTCCCCCGTTCCACGCTCCTGCGGGGTTCTTTGATTTTTTTTCTTTCATTTTTGGGGGGCATTTTGGGGATGGAACTTGGGTCCTTGCGCTTGAGGCAGGCAGTGTCCTTTTCTTCTAAAGTATTTATTTAAAAAACATTTTGTAAATAACAGTAAAGTCAGTCACAGCCAAATAAACCTAAAATATGTCATTTCACTGCGGTGCACTTAGAACACCGGCATGGCTCATTTCTCTGTATCTCAAAGCAGTGTGTTGGCTTAACTCTCACTTTAAAACTGAGCCGTAACTCGCAGGCCGTAGGATCCGCCCGTGTGGGGCGCCCTGCAGCAGCCACTCCACCCACGAGGAAGGCGGAGGAGCAGCGGGTGTCGCGGGTCCCCCTCCGGGTGCGCGTTTCCGAGCCGGATGGAACTGGGGAGCTGGGGCAGAGTAATGGTTCCCTCCGGCTTAGCCCTCGCTCAGCCCGACCTAGGGTTGATCTTAGGCCCCTCAGTCCCCACAGCTCCACTCCGCCTCCAACAGCCACCTGACCTGTTCGAAGTAAATGAGACGGGCGGGCAGTTTAGATCCGTGGCACTGCACCTGCCTCGCAAGCAGGAGGTCCTGAGTTCAATCCCCGGTACCAAAACAAAGGTAAGTGAGATCAAAATATCTTTCTCTTTGGAATGTTTGACTTTAAAAGTGACGGATGAGCATGTATACTGCGTTCTGTTCCCCTCCCTTCTCCGTCCCTTTGTCCTGCTCCTGCATTTTGGCGGTGCAGGGATGGAACCCAGGGCCTCACCGTGTCACCCCGAGCTCCACATCCAGCCGTGAATGCTGTTGCGAGAAGTCACACGGCAGCACAGAAGCCTGAGCTGGGGTGCTGTACCTGCGGCCCTTCGTCTGCTGCCAGCCCACTGCCCCTCACTTCCCCAGTGCCCAGCAGCCTGACCCGGCTCTGCGGCTGACATCACGGAGCCCGGGGTTGTCCCACACGACCCTCCCCGGACAATGCGAGAGGGTGTTGGAAACCCAGTCGCCTGTCGCTTGGCGGTGGGAACCCCCTGAGAAGCGCATCGCTATGCAACCTCAGCCCTGCATGAGCACCATCCTGCGCACCAGGCCGAGTACCAACGCAGTGGGACACCGAGGGTGGGGTGCGTGAGGCTACGGCCGACCAACCACTCAGTCAGCTTTTCTTCAAAGGTAAGCAGGGACCTACACCCTGAAATAACTAAAACTACAGCAAGCAGCCGGGTGTGGTGGCACGCCTCTGTCATCCCAGCACTCAGGAGGCTGAGGCAGGAGGATCGCTGTGAGTTCGAGACCAGCCTGGGCTACATAGTGAGGTCCAGGTCAGTCTCAACTATAGTGAGACCTGGTAAGCAGGGACCTACACCCTGAAATAACTAAAACTACAGCAAGCAGCCGGGTGTGGTGGCACGCCTCTGTCATCCCAGCACTCAGGAGGCTGAGGCAGGAGGATCGCTGTGAGTTCGAGACCAGCCTGGGCTACATAGTGAGTTCCAGGTCAGTCTCAACTACATAGTGAGACCCTGTCTCAAAAAACCAAAAAACAAACAAACAAACACAAAAAAACAAACTACAGCAAGCATATGCACTGCTGCACCGCTATTTATTATCTCGTGAGGCATCCGCAGCGGCAGGCAGCACGCCCCAGCCTTGCTCCGGCCCGCGGTTAACACCGGACTGGGGGTTACGGCGGGCTTTCTCAGCTCTGTCTGTTACACCCTCACGGGAAGCCCTCTGCATGCACAGCCCGCTGTTGACCGAAATGCCGAGCCCCTAGCCAGGCCCTTGGTACCAGCCTGTGACCCCAGCACTCCAGAGGCTGAGGCGGAAGGATCAAAAGTTCAAGCACAGTGTGAGCAGCTTAGCACTTAGCAAGTCCCTGTCTCAGAATAAATAAAGAGGGCTGGGGATAGCGCTCAGTGCAAAGGCCCTGGGTTCCCTCCGCCATGCTGCAAAGCCAAACCGGGAAGCCGCCCTATTCTGTGGTGCGTGACTGTGTCCTTCACTCCGTCACTGCCAAAGTGCGCTCCGGGGAATCGTCACGCGAGGGTCTTCTCTGCCAGCAGAACCGGGGCCCCCACACCCCCCAACCCGGGGTCCCCCAGCCTCTGGATCCTCGCTGCTCCAGTAGCACGTTCATTTTCCAGGGCTGCCGTTGCAAAATGCCACCAACAGGTGGCGTAAACAGCAGGTGTCCGCTGTCTCCGGCAAGGGTTGCTTCAAAGCAGAGACCAAGATGGTCCCTGCCAAGGCGGGGTTCTGCCCGCCCCGCCACCCCTTTGCTTACAGAGGCATCAGCCCCACCTGAGCCTTCTCCGTCTCCTGCACCCTCCCTGTTTGAATCCGAGTCTTTTCTGTCGCATTAGGTGTCCATGCTCCTCCGGGATCGCCTCAGTCTAACCAGCTGTGCCTCTGAGGATCTTGTTTCAAACGAAGGTCTCCTTCTGGGGCAGTGCGGATTTGGACGTCCACACACAAGTCGGGGCCTCTCAGCCAGCCCGTCTCAGAAAGAGGGCGTGTGGTCTAAAGTCATCACCTCAGCGCGAGGGTGTGGAGTACGGTAACCTCATCGCCGTAACTTGGGCTTCTCTAATCCCTAAGTGTGGAGCTTCTCCTTGCTCGTCTGAGCCGGGGTCTCCCCTGCTGTAGCCTGCGAGGGTCCTTCTGGCTTAGAGGGCACCTGTGTGATGGGGCAGCTGGCAGGCGCGGGGCAGAACCGATCCAGGACCGGAGCCACCCCCCAGGCGAGGTCGCGGTGTCCCAGCCCGCTGGCCGCCCCCTTCCCTCCTACTCCTTCCGCCCGCCTCCAGACCGCAGCCCTGCGTCTCCCTGCACCCAACACGTCCGCCTTCTCAGCCTCTTTCTGTTGAAACTCAGTCAGAACCTCGTGCTCAGTACCAGCACTCGTTCCTCTCCTCCTGTTCACGTTTCCTTTTCCACAGTGTTCTGTTAACCTTTACTGTGTAATCGAACTGCGGAAATAGTTAGACCTGGGGGGAAGCCACGAGTCCCCCATCAAACACCTTCTGTACACTCCTATCCCTGAGAAGCCCCCTTGTCCACGTGGCTCAGCCCCTGGGGCCGCCCCGGGCAGCGGTGGACAGAGAGCTGCTCTGTGATGTGGCTGCCTCTCTCTCCCGCCAGCCTGAAGGCCTCCGTTCTCGGCAGAGCCCGGGACACCGGCCCGCAGAGCCGTTAGGAACTTCCTCCCTGCGCGAGCAGACCCTCACTTCTCTTTTTTATTTTTATAACGTTTACTGCACGTATCTGTCCGTTAGCAGCACTGGGAACATAACACCAAGCCACGTCTCTGGCCCTTCTGTGTTTTAATTGCCTTGCGAAGTTGCCGAAGTGTCCAGATGGGGCTCAAACTTGTAAACCGCCTGCCTCCGCATCCACAGTGCTGGGACTGCAGGGCCGCACTTGTTGCCTGGCGTGTTCTAGGTATGTGGCATCTACAGTGCAATGTTTGAGTGGTTACCCTAGTGATGTGGGTCCTACCCATCACCTCATGTGGTCACCTATTTTCACGTGTGTGGCAAATGCAGGTAAAATTTATTCCCTCAGCAAAAGCCCTAGCTACAATGAAATCCTCGGAGTCGGAATGCTGCACACCAGCCCGGGGGCCCTTCGTCCCACACAGCTGCTGTCTGGCTCCTCTGAACACCCCAGGTCCTCCCCGGCACTGCTCCTGGAAACCGCTTTTCTTGTCTATTTCGGCGCACCTGGCCTTCTGCCGGTTCCGCGCATATGCGACATGGGGAGATGGCGGCAGTTCGCTTCCTTCAGAGGCAGAACTACCGCCTGTGTACCCGGTATCTTCAGCTCCACTTTCAAGGAGCCAGTAAGAACTCCAACGTCTCGACCGTGGAAAAACTAACTCACCGTATGTCACAGTGGACAAAAGACCTCAGCTTTATTTCTTTCTTCAAACAAGTTCTAAAAATGCCCCGCGGATGTATGGAAAGGTGCCCGACATCACTAACCGACGGGCGGACACAAAGGAGAACCACTCGGAGCTGTCACCGCACGCCCATCCGCTGGCTGCCACCAGAAAGAGGAGAGAGAGCAGGGCTGGCGAGGGCGTGGAGACGGAGCCCTTCCCCACCGCAGCGTGCACAGTGCGGCCGTGACGGGGAGCAGGCGAAGCACCGCACGCCCCAGGCTTCTTCTCGACCACGCCAAACAGGACGAGCCTCTCCCTGGTGCACACACTGTGCCCCATCGTTTCAGTCACGGTACCCAGCCACGGGAACTCGGTCGCTCTCCCCGGCTTCTGCCTCAGCCTGGGCTTCTCCTCGGCCGCGCCGGCCGCCTGCCCGCAGCAAAGCCGAGTCCGTCCAGAACAGCACCCGTCTTGCTCCTCTCCGTCCCCCTGGCGGATCCAGGGAGAGGCGGCTTCTGCAGCCAGTGGGCGGGCACAGGAGGAGCCC